>NC_056737.1:1056955062-1057279760 GCF_019279795.1 Protopterus annectens | reverse complement strand
TATTAAATTTTTTTTTTTTTTAAGTAAGCTTTCTATGCTTCTTTTGTTTTTTGTGATAATTACCTCTAGGTCACCGTCGAAAATGAACTACAGTCTGTACTCCATGTACTCTGCTATCTCTTGCTGCTGAAGCCGTGGGTTACACCAGAAACAAAAGTTACGCACTTACAATGAAAGAAGTGTAGGACAAGGTCCATCTTATTCTATCCTTCAGTCTAAAGCTGCAATATTCAAACACCTCACAGTCTAAAACATTCCCAGGATGTCAAAACACCTCCCCTTTACCCACCCTTCTCCAGCTCTCTCTAACCCTTCAAGGCAGACCTACTGATACAAATAAAACAAAATCCTAAAAGGGCTTAGAAAAACACCAGCCAAACATAGGCAGAAGGGAGTGTTTTTGAAGGAAGATGCATCAATCGGATAAATTTATCATTATGGTAAATATATAACTTTGGTATATGATGGGACTCAGTATTACGGGTGGAGGAAGACGGACTAGTCTCAAGTTTATCTTTTGGGAGGGTCCTTACATAATGTACTTCTAAGAGGAGCATCACTAAGAGAAACAGAGACTGGAGATGGCCAGTTGTAACATTTCTTAAAAACTACTGAAAGATGCAACTGATCTACAAGCAGACTTCCAATGATCATGACCACAGCAGCTGATATTAAAATTCATTTATATAAGATCCAGTGTGTGGAGTCAATTTTTACACATGTGCAACAATACCTCAGGTAATGCAAATGGGACTACTGTAAAAAAAAAATCTCAGTACTGAGAATTCACACCGGAAGCAAAGGATGGAATAAATATCCTGTTATGCCAAAGTACAATAGTGCACAGACTAAAAAATAAATAAGACTAAAGTCTTAAAGTAATACTCCAAAAAAACAACTTAACAGGAATAAGGCTCAATAATTAGGTTTCGAACTACAAAAGGAAATTTAAAGCCATGGAAATACACAAAAAGCTAGAAAAGACACAGGTGTAAGAAACTAAATGAAAACTAGCAACTCAAAAAGTCAGTCTGTAGATTAGAAACACAAACTCGGAAGAGGATAAGGACCAAGACTGCAACTTACCTGAATGGATGAGATAGAAAACTGTACATATATAACCACTGGCCAATAACAACCTAAACTTGCTTAGATAAATCACTTGTAATCTCTGGTTGCAAAGAGTCCAAAAGACATCCTACAGGGATAGAAGAAATATAAAAAATGAAAGCAGTAAATGTATAATTGAAAAAGGAAATACATTTGAAATACATTTGAGGATCTTTTCAGCTACCACACTGGTGCCATAAAGAAATGCACTTAAAAATGCTGCATATTAGTTGGCAAGATGTTGACAGACTACAACTGTCAATAAAATTCAGGAAATACCTACACCTCCCTAGGTTTCTGCAAAAATGGTACTGGAGTTGTAAAATATGTAGGCATTCACGGACTCCAGGATGCTACGTCAGGCAAACAAAATATGCTGACACACAAGAGATCAAACAGCACACAAGAAGGTGATCACATAAAGCATGGCACATTGCTGACTTGATAAGGTAGAAGGAAAAATAGTAGTCAAAAGCAGAAACTTCAATCAGAATACAAAATAACAACTCAGAAAACCTACTGTTATACTTCCAAATTACTCCCCAATGAAGAAGAAAATGATGCAAAATAATTAGAAGAGAGCATATAGAAAAAGGGAGAAATGTTTTGAATAGTCAAGGGCCACCTGTACTCTAGGCATCTAAATGCTGCTGAAACCCTCATGATTAGAGATTGGAAAGACCTGTCTAAAAGGGAGACTACAAGAGACAATAACAGCACAGCTGGCATCTGTGATAATTAGAGTAAGTACAACACTGCGGTGGTGGTGCTGCGGTAGCGTTGTCGCCTCACAGTAAGACGTCCTGCTCGATTCTCAGCTAAAGCGTCTTCTGTATGGAGACATGCGTAAATGGGCGTACCTTCGTTGAAGGTTGTGCGTCAGGGCTGGCAACTCGGTACGTACAAATCTACTGCCAATCATTAGCGGACTGGAGTTCCGCTGTGGCGACCCCAACCGGGAAAAGCCGAAAGATACAACAACAACAGGCTGTGATAAAGCACAACAGAACCATAACCTGCAAAACTGATAAATGTGAGGGGGAGTAGCTAAAGGTTATTTAGTTCTGGAGAGAAACTAGTCGGGAACCTTGGGAAGTGTGGGTCTGAGACTTAAAATGGATTATCGAAAATAAACCTAAAAAACTTAATTCAGTCACAATAACTACCACAGACACCTAAAATACTAAAGAAAAATGAAGTGTTCTGCATTGGAAAATTCTTGTAAACTGTGACCCCAACCACCACATACACATGCCAGACAGTGGTCCTAATAAACCATGCTAAAGGAAGAAGATCCTAAAGGATAAAAAAAAGTCACATTTGTGTGAGACACTCTACTGCCACTGCAAATCACTACTGTAAATGTACGTCTCAGTGAGGGAGCGAAAGATTCATTACGACAGAATCTGCTCTCTGAACTAAATAAGGAGCACTACAGAATAAGGAGATCTACTTGACATAGTCTATTAAATGGCCTGGAGTCTACAGTCATAAATGTGAGACAGCACTGGGGAAAGGTCAACCACAAACTTAACAGATGGCAGCTACAGCCAAAACCGCTACGTGACAATATTTTCACACCTGCAGAGCAAAGGACATTTGAAGCAAGGGTTTTAATGGATTTCCATAGAGGGAGTAACCCTTTTTCCTGTTTGATGTGCGACATGTACCATGCCCATGCGAGGCACACTTGGATGTGCACCTGGAAAGAACAACAAAAAAAAGGGGGCTCCAGACCTCTAACTTAGTATATCAGTGTGCTGCATCAACAGAGACTGTAAGGGTCACAATTTTAAGCTCAGAGTCCCAGACATAATGGTACATGCAAGTGCTGTGTGAAACCCTGCAAACCAGGATCAAGAGGAGTAATTCAAGGGACTTCCAAGATGGCTGCACATTGAGTAACAGCTTAATTCTTGCTTTCCCAGTGTGAAGATCTTTGGCTAACTAAATTCGCAGATGACCGCAAACTAGGAGCCATAATCGAAACTGCTAATGATGTGGACATCCTACAAAAGGGCCTCTACTGAGACAGATGCCTGGTGTCAAAGCCATGATCTCAAGCTCAATGCCAAAAAGTCGCCACAGTGGTCATGAAATCCTTCTATGTGGCACACCTCATCACAAAAGGTTTCGCATCCAGAAAAAAAGAGGTCATTGTTCCCCTCTACTCATCACTCATTAGACCCATTATAGAGTACAATGCCCCTGTTGGTATGTACCTCACAAGACATCTACAACAACTGGAAAGGCTGCAAAAATACCTCACAAAGAGGATTACTGGCCTCAAACAGAAGCCTTACGCAGACCGTCTCAAAAACTCCAGCTTTACTCAGTCGCATATCGCCTACTCAGAGGCGATCTCTGCCTAACATACAAAGCTATGTCAAACTCAGAGCTGTTGGACATGCTCCACTTAAAGAAATCCCAATACCTCCGAACTACATGCTCTAGGGACCTAAACCTTGCCACCACAATAAACAGAACATGGTAAAGGGATAGATTCCTGTCCCAGAGACTTCCCATACACTGAAACAGATTACCTATGTATGTCAAACAGAGCTCCTCATTAGCACTCTTCAAGAAAAATCTTGATGATTGGGTGGGTAAAAGGAAATTCACCCCAGGGATCACTACTGTGGTTCTTCTTGACAGGGGCACAGGAAAATAATTTTCTTGGGTGGCGAAAGCCAGGGTACCTTTTTGGCTAGGCTTTTATAGGCCCTAGGGCCAATAGCCTAGTACCTACCTATGGAAACAGAAACTCCGCAGAGAAGGCCAGTAGACTTGTGCCTATGGGTAAATTTCAGTAACTGGCAAGTAAGTGTACTGCCTGGAAGCAAGGATAAAATAAATACAGAGTGCCTGGAAAAAAATCAGATACAAACAGTGAGGTAGAAACACTGACTAGAGAAAGTTCTGGAGCTGTTCAGCAAAAACCAAAGCAACCTCCAGACATGACTTCCAGTAACCTACAGTAAGATACAAGACAACTGCACAAAAACTTAGTTAAAATAAATGAAGCACTGATAAAGTATATCAACACAAACAAAAGGTTGGAAAAAATGGAAGAAGCTTTACACAGATATTCAGACAAGGTGATAAAGCTGCAAAAATCAAAGGATGAAATGAAGAAAAGGTTGGCTGAAAAGTGGTTTCAAAAATAACAGAACTGGAGGACTGAGCACATAGGGAAACCCAAGGATTTTCAACTATACCAGAGAAGCTAGAAGGAACAGACTGCATTAATTTTATGAAAGCACAAATAAGCACCTGGACTGGTATTCCACAACAGTTAGTTGAAAGGACACATTCTGTGTATGCTCCAAACCTGGGTATGAGAAAGCAACCTACACCTTTAAAAGTAAAGATGCAATCCCACCAGCAGAAGGCGTTCATTCTGCTAAAACTGTGGCAGAAGGGCAAAGTACTAAAGGTGGTAGACAGCAGAGTGATTATTCATTGTCCACCAGGCAGAAGAAGAGTATATTTATTCCACTATTCAGGGAATGTTGAGATGCAGGTGTGAGATTTAAATTGTTGTACCCAGCTGTCTTCAAGGTATTCTTTCCTGGAAGGACAAAATAATTGATGAAGTACATGCTAAGCAGGAAATACAAAAGTTTGTCCAACAAAAAGTGAGCTGTGAAATAGGGGATAATGGTTCTTGTTCTTCTGGTAATAAGGACCAGAGAGAGACTGTACCTGTGAAACTTTTTCCAATGTTTTAAAGGAAAATGTTGGAGTGAAGTTAGGGAGCACAAGAATTGAGTAAAATAATCAAGAGTACACTGGGGGAAAAAAAGCAGAGAGAGGATTTTGGAGATGAAGCTGAACATTATTAAAATAAGTAACCTAATGTGGTATTACAATGCAATAATCATATTTGTGAAATATGGTAAAAAAAAGAAAATCTGAAATATTGGACTTTCAAAATTTGTTGTACTTGTGGGGGACTCTAAAGCATATGTCCTACTTCATACCTTTAATGTTTAAAAAAGGGAAGGGAGGGGAGAAGGTTAACTGCTCTTTGCATGCTATGAAATAAAATTTTCTCAGTTATTTTTAAGTATAATGAGGATTGCTGCTTTTCTTTTTTCATCTATTTTTGCTTCTCTCTCCTTGTTCAGTTTTAAGAAACGAACAATAATCTGGTAACAAGTTTAAAAAGAAAGAAAGCAAGTAAAAAAGATTATTCAATATTATGAGGCTTTTTTTCTAGCAAATAAATGTACGCTTAGTACCAATTCTGTATCTGAGCCTCACGCCTCTATGGAGGTAGTCTGAAACAGAAATTGGAGACTGATTTGCTGGAGAAATAAAAGAGAGAAACTGGCTAGAAGATAATGTTCTTTGAAAGCAGAGGGTTTCCCAGGTGGAAAAGTTATAAAGGTAAGACAAAACCAGTTAGCACTTAGAAGCACAGGCTGCACACCATGCATCTTAGCATGGATGACCTATCTTTTAGGTAATTCAAGTCTGTCAGGGTGGCTGTCAAGTTTGGGACATTCTATTTTCCTACTATGAGGGTAACACTTCAATATTTGAAGACGTACATAGCTGTGTGTGTTACTATTAAGTCAACAGGTTTTAGGGTGTATTTGGGGTTAGTTTGATTTTTTGTTTGAGGGCTTTCAATAAAACAAAATGTTTTGTAAGATGTGACACAGGCTCAAACGGATATGATAAAAAACAACTGTATAAAAGTTCAGCCTAACAGTATGCATATAACACAAAAGCTGGAACTAGACATTTAACAAAAAAGGTGATGGGTGGGAATAACTTTTTAATGCAATGATGCTTTCTCTAATGTCTTTAAATATCAATGGTCTCACAGAAAAAAAAGAATAGTGAACTATATTTAATAATGTACAGTTCAAATAGTTATGTTACAGGATACACTTGGGAATAACTGAACATGTGAATTTGATAAAGAAAGGCTTTCAGGATGGTTATTCAGCAGAATACTTGGGACTAAGGAAAAGAAGAGTACTTACATTAATTGCAAGACGAGCTCCAACACTGACAGAAGAAACATAAAAAAAATATACAATAATTGCAGATTTGTAGTGCCAACGAGGTACTGGCAAGAGAGGAGGATTACACTGGCATGCAATTATAGCCCACTTAAATCTGCTATAATGGAGTGTAAGAAAATTTTGGGAGAAATAATCAGTTTTCAGCAAGGATTATTTCTTATAGGTAGGGACTAGAATTTGATTTGCAACAGTGAAAATGTATTTAGGGGGCCTAGAAGGGAAAGTATAACAAAGGAGGGTAGATTTTTGATTTCTGAAGAAATTTGTGAAAATATTTGGCATGGAAGATGTGAACTCAGTAACAGGGGTTCGGAGTGGATTAACATATTCCCCAAAATATAAAAACTGGGCTAGGTTAGACAGAATTTGCATTTCACAGGAACAGGTGCATTTAAATTGAAGGTCTTGATACACCCCCAATAACTATTTTAGCTCATGCTCCAATAATAAACAAAATAAAAACAGAGTAATGAAATAAAAATGAGACACTGGCGTTTTCCCACCTATCTGTTGAAGAGAGAGGAATTTAAGAAATGGGCAGTGGAGATTATACAACAGCTATTTGAGTGGATACAAATTTCTTCTGAAACAGCTAAAGAGTGGGATAAAATTAAGATGGAGTTTAAAAACAGGGTGGAAATAAAAAAGGGCGCTATTGTTAACTAACAAGAATTATTTAGCGGGACTGACAAATGTTAAAATACTGCAGAATAGGGGGATCTCACAGAACAAGAGGATCAACTGAATGCTAAGCAGAAAATAAGGGATTACACCTCGATAACATGCAGAAGTTCAGAAATATTGCTGTTACGCAACTGTTTTTGATAAAAACTTTTAGTACAATGACTCAGGCAACAGAATAAAGAAAGGGTTGTCATCAAGTTTATAGAGCCTATAACAAGGAAGGTAACAAACAGATCCTGTAGAAGTATTAGAAATATTTTGGAAATTCTATGAAAGTCTGTATAAAGCAGAAACATATGCAAATCAAGAAAAGATGCAAATGGAAATGTTTATAAAAGAATTAAATATGTCAAGGTTAGAGGCAGATGATGCTCACTTACTAACAGGAGAGGAGGAGATAAGATAAAACTGGTGATGTATAACCAATGTACAGGAAAGTCCCCAGATGGTATTCTTATGCAAGTTAGGTGGCAAAAACGGATAAAAAAAATGTTTAACAGTATTTTAAGAGTAGAAGTACCAACAACCTGGAAGAAAGCAGTGATAGATGTAATACCTAAAGATGGTAAAGGATCCATCAGATCCCGCTTCATACAGGCCCATTTCAATACTAAACCATGATTACAAAGTGTTCATGTCTAGGGCTAGAAGAATGGAAGAAGTAATACCAAAAATGACAGATATGGTTCAGTGTAGTTTTGTGGACAGGAGGTAAACATTTGACAACATTAATAGGACACTGATGGTCCAGAGGGTAGCAGAATGTAAGAAAATACCACTGTTGATGGTGGGTCTTAATGCAGAGAAAGCATCTGACAGAGTAAGACTTCATGAGCAGGGCAAAGGAAGCATTTGCATTTCCTGAAAAACATTATAAGGCTGATTAGGAGTACATATGATGGACCAGAGGCAAAAATTAAAGTGGCTACAGTCCTCTATGACAATTTCTGCTTGAGCAGAGGAACGAGGCAGGGGCATCTCTTTCCCCTTTACTTGCATTATATTTAAAACCACTGGCAAAGAAAATAAGGGACTCAGAAATTCAAGGACATAATTGTTATGACAGTCAATAAAGCTGGCTCTATTTGCAGATATCATCTTACACCAAATTCAAACAGAAAGAAACATTATAGTGCTGAAACAATTTCAAATCTTTTCGAGATACAAAATTAATGGAGCTAAATCAAAAACAAAGACAATAGCGGTGAACTGCATACCCCCACATGAACTGTTTCAGTAATACCCATATTAATGAGGACACGAAAAATGCAGTACTTAGGAGTATGGATTAAAAATGATTCTGGTGTGGTAGCTAAGATATGTGGGAAGAAACTAACCGAAAGAATACAAAAACTGAGAAAATTGAAGCTTTGTTACACGGATAGTAAGATACAAGTAGTTAAAAATGTTTTTAGTCTCTTTAGTCTTATTACACAGGTCAGGCATATTTTTTTATCAATCAGTGGAGAAGTTGTGGATAGCAATTAATAAAGAGCTGAAGGACTTTATCTGGGAGGGTAAGACGGAAAGAGGCAGGTGAGATAAATTGATTCTTCTAGTAGAACAGGGTAGAGTGGGATTACCTGAATTTAAGGGATATTTCAGAGCTACACAGTTAAGGCTTCTATACATAGCACAAGCAAAAAAATAATAGTTGTGTAAACTCTTACCATAACCACAGAGGTCTTTCTCTTCCATGGTTGCAGTATTCTTGGTGTGGGATTTCCTGCCTCAGGTGACCCATACGTTGGCCCCTATACAAAAGCTTCAGCTTGGCTGTTGTAGTTGCGTGGGATGCCACATGTAGGACCATAAACCAGGGACCTTAAATGTGACGTCTACATGCACAGACCTCAGAACTTGAAAGCCCAGCAGGACAGGTCCAAGTAGAGAAGTGATGTCAGCCATTGGATTACTGAGCCATTTGGTGTTAAAAGGTCGTAGGGTATAAACACAAGGAGACCCAAGACAGGTCAGTAATGAGCAAGAGAGAGAAAAGATAAGGGGGTTAGGTGGGTGGGAAGGAATACTGCAACATGGAAGAGAAGGACATCTATGGTTATAGTAAGATTTTACACAGCTACTCTATGTCCTTCTATTCCTATGTTGCAGTATTCTTGGTGTGGGAGCATACCACAGCTTAGAAGGGAGGAGGTAGAAGAAGCTGATTCCACAAAGCCCTGCAGAATTGCTCTGGCAAAATCTGCACGTGCTCTGGAGACAATGTTGAACTTGTATTGTTTAGTGAAAGTGTGAATGGTGGACCATGTGGCTGCTTCCAGGATGGATGCAGTGTCCAGGCCTTTTAAGAAGGCTTTGGAGGCTGCTACTGCCCTGGCAGAGTGAGCTTTTACACCCTGTGGGATTTTCTTGCCATGGTAAGAGTAACATAGGCAAACAATTTTTCTAACCCAACATGCGATGGTTTGTTTGGAGACTGCCTTGCCCAGGCCTCTGGGGTAGAAGGAAATAAAAAGCTGATTGGATTTTCTTATGGATTTAGTTTTGTCTAGGTAAAACCTTAGCTGTCTGTGTACATCCAGGGAGTGGAGTATCCTCTCACTTTCATTGCTGGGAGAGAGGAAAAAGGTGGGTAGATGAATAGATTGGCTTAAGGACAGATAGCCGACCACTTTAGGCATAAAGAAAGGGCTGGTTTGTAGGGTTACCCTGTCCTTGTGGTAGGTAGTGTATGGAGGGCAGGACATTAGGGCCTGTAATTCTGACACCCATCTGGCTGAAGTTATAGCTACTAGCAGAACTGTCTTCCATGTGCACATTTGCAGACTAGCCGTACTGGCAGGTTCAAAAGGAGACACTGTTCATTTTTCAAGGACGAAGTTCAGGTCCCAGGGTGGTGGGATGGGTTTTCTTGGTGGCCTGATGTGCAAGACCCCGTTTAAGAATAACTTAACATCGAGCCTGGCTAGTAGGGGAGGGTCTAGAGGCAGGCAGGCTGAGATTGCTGAAAGGTGGACTTTCACTAAAGAGTGTGAAAGTTCCGCCTTAACTAGTTGGCACACATAGGCAAGAACTACGGGTGGATCTGCAATGCATGGATCCCTGCCCTTGCCCAGTCACCATTTGGAAAATCTCTCCCATTTAGCTAAATAAGATTTCCTTGTAGTACGTTTCCTGGCTTCCCTCAGGACTGAAAGCACATCCTCCGAGTAGTGGTATCTGAAGGGAATTAAAAGTTTATCACCCACAGTGTCAGTGCCAACATCTGCAAGTAGGGGTGAATGAGAATTCCCTTTTGTTGTGTGAGTAGGTCTACATTGTGAGGTAACTTGTGGTGACTGCCCTAGGCTAGATTGAGAAGTAGGGTGAACCAGTGCTGACTTGGCCAGTAGGGTGTCACCAGCTTTGGTTTGTCTCTCCTGATTTTCAGAACGACTTTTTGAATTATTGGGAAGGGTGGAAAGGCATATAAAAACCTCCCCTTCCATGAAATGCTGAATGTGTCTACTCTGCTAGCTAGTGGGGAGTGGGTTTTGGAGCAGAAAGTCTTTAGTTGTCTGTTCTGGGGGGAGGCAAACAAATCTACTTGAGGTGTGCCCCACCAGTGGACAATATCTAGAAATATATTCCTGCCCAGCATCCACTCGTTTTTTGAAAAAGATGTCCTCACCGGTGGACAATATCTAGAAATACATTCCTGTCCAGCATCCATTCGTGATTTGGAGGATGTCCTGCTGAGAAGGTCTGCTTGTTGTCCTGTGAGGGGATGTAGGATGCCTGCAGGGACAAGTTGTGTTGTGAGGCTAGATCCCAGATTAGTAAAGGTTAGTCTGCAAAGGTGGTAAGCTTTTGTCCCTCCCTGCTTGTTGAGGTACCACATAAAAAGTACAGTTTTGTACCTACCATAAATGTAGATGTCCGATAGACATGCAACTGCAGTCATAACATGTGGGTTGTCCTGCCTCAGGCAGCCCGCGGTCGGCCGGATTCCAAAGTCTGGGTCTGACGTCGGCTGATGTCGCATTTCTCTCCGACGTCAGACTTGCTGGAGTATATAAGCATCAGCCGACGCCATTTTCTTCAGTGTTTCTTGCCCCAGATGCCAGGTGCCCTTCCAAGGAAGGCTGTAATCAAATTGGAAGACAAAAACAGGATTCCAAACAAATACATGAGCAATAAAACAAATACACCATAACAGATATCCCCAGCTAAGAGTGAGGGGGATAGGAGTGGACACTAAGCATAGAGGGGTATGGAGGGAGGGAAAACCCGACTGCAGTTGCATGTCTATCGGACATCTACATTTATGGTAGGTACAAAACTGTACTATGTCCTTCAAGAATGCAACTGCAGTCATAACATGTGGGTAGAATACCATAGCTTAGCTGGGGAGGAGGTATGCTCTAGGAAGAGATGGTGTGGCAATCAAACCCTGCAGGACTGCCAAGCAAAGCCTGCTCTGGATCTGGAGTATAGGGGAGATTGTAGTGTTTTGAGAATGTATGCACGGAGCTCCATGTAGCAGCTTCTAGAATGTCCTTTGTAGGCACCCCTCTTAAAAATGCTGTAGAGGTGGCTGTAGCTCTGGTGGAATGTGGTCGGACATAGGCTGGAACAGTCTTTCCATGAAAGGAATAACAGAATCTGATGCAATGTCCAATCCATTTAGAAATAGTCTGTTTTGAAATTGCTTTTCCTTGGACTGCAGGGGCGTAAGCTACAAAAAGCTGTTCAGACTTCCTACTGGCCTTGGTTCTGTCCAGGTAGTATCGAAGTTGTCTATGAATGTCCAAGGTATGCAAAAGCCTTTCCCCCTTATTCTCAGGATTGGGGAAGAAAGCAGGCAGATGAATGGCTTGATTTAGAGAAACCCTAGATACCACCTTTGGCATAAAGGTAGGGTTGGTCCTTAATGAAACCCTGTCTCTGTGGAAAATAATAAAGGGTGGTATTGCCAATAGGGCCTGTAGTTCCGAAACCCTTCTTGCTGAGGTAATTGCCAACAAGAAGGCTGTTTTCCATGAGAGAAATTGCAAGTCAACTGAAGCTGCTGGCTCAAAAGGAGGTAGAGTCAGTTTTTCTAAGACAAAATTGAGGTCCCAGGCTGGCACTGGGGCCTTTCTTGGTGGCTTAATGTTCTTGATTCCCCTGAGGAATTGTCTTAGTAAGGGGTGAGAAAAGACAGGAGGATCAGTGTTGTATCTAGCTGAAATAGCAGATGCATGTATCTTTATTGAAGAATATGAGAGGCCACTCTGTAACATATCTGCCAAATATTCCAAGATAAGTGGGATGTTCAGTAATTATGCATCATGCCCTTTGCTGGTATTCCAATTGCTGAATCTTTTCCACTTTGCTAAGTAGACCTTTCTGGTGGACGGTCTTCGAGCCTCTGTTAGTATCCGCTGAACTTCCTTGGAGAGAGATAAGCTGAAGTTATTTATGGGATCTCCCAGGCTGTTAGCTGCAGAGTCTGAAGGTTTGGATGCAGTGTTTCGAAATTGTGTTGAGTCAAAAGTAGAGGCCACTGAGGGAGGGCCCACCTCCTGGTGTGACATATGCTCCGTAGTAGTGGGTACCAGTGTTGTCTTGGCCAATCCGGAGCTATTATGATTCCCTTGGGCTTCTCTGCTTTGATCTTTAGTAATACTGAGGTCATCAGTGGCAGAGGTGGGAATGCATAGATTGCTAGGAAGGTCCAGTTGAATGAAAGAGCATCTATTTTCCAAGCCTTTGGATGGTATGTCCTTGTGCAAAATTTTGGTAGGAGATGATTGAGGTGAGAGGCAAATAGGTCCACTTCTGGCTTGCCCCATGTCGAAGTGAGTTGTCTGAAAGCCTTCGGATGTAACCTTCCCTCATGTGGATCTGTGAAATTCCTGCTTAGGCTGTCCGCCAACACATTGTCTTTTCCTGGAACAAACTGTGATTGTAACTGGATGTTTAGACTCAGTGATTTCTCCCAAAGCTGCATTGTCAGTCTGCAAAGGGGGTAAGAGTGGGTGCCCCCCTGCTTGTTTATGTACCACATCACAGTGGTGTTGTCTGTCCGTATCATTAAGTGACCTTGCTGGAGTTGGTTTTGAAAAGCCTCGATAGCATGCATTACTGCCAGCATTTCCTTTTGGTTTATATGCAGATGTGTTTCCTTTGGAGACCATTGTCCTTGTATACACCTGCCTTCCATGTGCACCCCCCATCCGAGGTCTGAGGCGCCTGTAGTCATGGTCTGTGTTATCTGTGGTTTTTTGAATGACATACCTGTGTTTTCCTGGCTCACCGAGGCCCACCATAGGAATTCCTTGTGTAAGCATGGAATGAGTGGTATGATTGTCTCCAAGTTGTTGCTGTGCTGAGACCAAACGCTTTTTAGGTACCATTGAAGCTTTCTCATGTGTAGTTTTGCTAATGGAACCAGTAGAATGCAGGATGCCATGTAACCCAGGGCCTGTAGGAATCTCCTTGAAGTCATCTGGGTGAGTTTTGCTAAACCTCTGAAGTACTGAGTTAACTTCTCTTGCTTGTCTTCTGTCAGGTAAGCCATCTGAGAGGCTGTGTCTAGTTTGGCTCCTAAGAAGATTATTTGCTGGGATGGCTGCAGTCTTGACTTTTGGAAGTTGACTGTGTATCCCAGAGCTTGAAGTAATCGTATGACATATTCCAGATTTTTTGTCAACATCAATTTGTCGTCCGCTTGTATGAGGCAGTCGTCCAGGTACGGGTAAATTTGTATACCCTGGAGCCTGCAATGAGCAATTACTGAAGCCAGGCATTTTGTAAACACTCTGGGCGCAGTAGATAAGCCAAATGGCAATGCTGAGAATTGATAATGCTCTGGCCCTGCAAGAAATCTGAGGTATCTTCTGCAGCTGTGTCTGATAGGGACATGCAGGTATGCCTCCTTGAGGTCCAGAGTAATCAGCCACGACTCCTTGCCCAGCATGGGAAGGAGTTGCTGTAGAGTCAGCATTTTGAACTTTGGTACTATGAGAAAGGTGTTTAATGCGGACAAGTCCAGTATTGGTCTCCATTGAGTTTCTTTTCTTGGAACAAGGGACAGTCTTGAGTAAAACCCCTGTTCTTGTTCTTGTTGTGGAACTCTTTCTATTGCTTTCATTCGAGTTAGCAGAGTGATTTGCTTGATAGCCTCTGCCCTTTGATGTTGTGGTAGATTTGGCATGCCTTGTTTTCTTGGTAAGGTATGAAAATGAAACCTGTACCCTCGGTCTATAATGTCCAAAATCCATTTGTCCTTTGTCAGTCTGTGCCAGTTTTCTGTAAACAGAGAATCTCCCACCCAAGGGAGCTTCTAGTTGTTCCCTGGTAGGCGGTAGTAGAGGAAAGTCATTGAGATTGTGGTTGTTGGGCAGGAGAAACCCCTGCGTCACCTCTTTGGTTTCCTGGCTGCCATTGACGTCCCCTGTAAGGGCCTCTGTATTGGCCTCTTCCTCGGCCACGTCTGTTTTTACCCCTTCGAAACTTTTCTGGATTAGGAAAGGACCAGTTTTTTGAAGGCCAATTCCTACTGAATCTGGGGGGTTGAACCTGGAGGAAATCCTTTACAGTTTGAACTGATTTTGCTTTTTCTTCGATGGTCTTTAACACATCCTTAGCATTTGCACCAAAAAGCTTGTTCTTTTCCAAAGGTGCATCCAGAAGTTTTGCTTTTACATGATCTGGTAGAGGTTGATCTTTTAACCAAGCATGTCTACACATCACTGCCCCTGTCATAGCTGCCCTACATGAAGCTTCCAGTGCATCATATCCACACTGCAGGAAGTGATTGCTTACTTGCTGAGTGTTATGCATAGCTTCCTGCAAAGTCTTCCTGTCTAAAGGATCAGGAGAAGCTAATGTTTTTTGTAAATCTTCTAAGAGATAATCCTGATATTGGAACATATGAAAAAGGCAATTTAAAGCTCTCATAGATAAGGTAGTGGATGTGTAAACCTTTTTACCCCATCTCTCTAATGACCTTGCTTCCCTGTTGGAGGGCAAAGGATTTTTTGAGGTGGAGGCTGAAACTCCTTTAGGCCCCTGTGAAATAGTTTCCAAATCAACAGTATGGGCCCTGAATAAATGGGAATGAGTTTCTGGGACCCTGTAATACCTGTCTGGCTTGGCTGGAGCAGGAGGGAGAGAATCAGGGGTAGCACTAGAATCAGAATACAAATCATCCAGAACATCAAGTACAGGAGGAATAGCTAAGGGCCTGTGCTGAGGCTTCTTAAGGAAAGTCCTAAGGAGTGTCCTGGAATCAGAATATTCCTGGCCCTGCCACTTGAAATGTTCCCTCATGGTGTGCAGAACTTCCCCAAAAGAAATATCCTCAGGAGGGGAGGCCGAAGGTATGGAATCTTCTGCATCCGAGTCCTCATAAGTCTGGAAGAGCTCTTCCTGGCTATCAGAGTGGACAGAGCCCTCAGAGTCTTCATCTGAAGGAGTAGGGTCAGAGGGTTCAACCCGGGGCCTTTTATCAGGAGGAGGCTGGGATGCTCTCTCAGGATGGGCCTGTAAACCTCTAATCATGGAAATTAAATCAGCAGCCATGGACATAATTTGTGTCTCCGGAGTCGGCTGAGGTAAGGATTTAGAAGTAATATGCTTTGTTTTGCTGGCTGCCTTAGCCCTAGTATAGGCCTTAATAGACATGGCCATAGGAGGCCTGGCAGCTCCACGTGCAGGAGTGACCTTGTCTACAGCAATGGTCTCGGGCATTTCCTCAGTTTCGGTATCTGGAGGAAAATCTATAACTGGCGGAGTAATGTCTGGAATCGGAGTAGTCGGTAATGCGGTGTCTTCGGTTCGGAGCGGTGGAGAGACCGTCTCAGAGGGAACCGGAGCACTCGCACTAGGTTTTGGCGTGGAGTCGGTGGTAGACGCGGGCCGAGGATGTCGGTCCCGGTCTTTTCGCTTTTTTGGGAGTTTGCGATGTCGGAAGATCCGACGGCATGGTGTAAGCAAATTTATCGCCGAAAAAATCTTCAGCGAACTCCGCCCGGCGCCTGAGTGCGCTTGTTGAAGCGAGCACAGGCTACACAGGCCGAGACGTCGTGGTCTGGGCCCAGGCAAGGGAGGCAGTAAGAGTGGAAATCCTTATGAGGTATTTGTTTACCACAAAAAGACAATTGTTAACTTTTCAGTAATTTCTGACATCGGCTGAGGCAAGAAAAGGTCCCCAACGGGGTACTTAGCTTTTTTGATGACTTCGGTATCGTAGAATACAGGAGCTGACCGACCGGCACTTGCGAACTGCTTCTGCTTCAGGCACCGCGCGGCAAGAAAGACTGAAGAAAATGGCGTCGGCTGATGCTTATATACTCCAGCCGCTCTGACGTTGGAGAGAAATGCGACATCAGCTGACGTCGGACCCAGACTTTGGAATCCGGCCGACCGAGGGCTGCCTGAGGCAGGACAACCCACATGTTATGACTGCAGTTGCATTCTTGAAGGACATCTGTGCTGTTGTCTGTTATTATTAGCCGAACACCTGGTTGTAAAAGGGGAAGGAAGAGTGCCAGAAGGACTGCTGTCATTTCCCTCACAGTGATATGCTTGTTCTTTATGGAAGGGTGCCACTTTGCTTGTACCCTGTAGTTTGACACTGTGGATCCCCATCCTAGGTATGATGCACCTGTATGCATTAACTGGTTTGGGGTGGGTAACTGCAGTGGAAAGCCCAGGTTCGGCTGAATTTGCTAAATCCACTATTTTAGCTCTGACTGTAGTCAGAGCAAAAGGGTGATTTCTTGCTCTAAAGGATGCCCGTGTTGTGACCATACTTTTTTTTTTTTTTTTTTTTTTTTTTTAGATATCACTGCAGCTTTCGCATGTGCATTCTGGTTAGTGGTAGCATGGGAATGGTGGCTGCCATTAGGTCCAGGGTTTGTAGGAATTGCCTTGCAGTTATCTGCTGGGTTTGCACAAGGGTTTTGAAGTGGGAGGACAGGGAGCTAACTTTGTCCCATGGAAGAAATGATTTCATTATGTCTGTCCTGATCCTGCTAGCCAGAAATGTTTTTTTCCTGGGGGTGAAGGAAGATTTTGGAAAGTTGAGGGTGACCCCAAGGTTTTTATAGTAGGTAAATGGTGAACTGCAGATGGATTAGCAGTGTTTCCTTGCAATCTGCTAGGATAAGGATGTTGTCTAGGTAAGGGTAAATCTGAATCCCTTGTGTTCTGCAATAGGCTATGGCAGGTGCCAGGCATTTTGTGAACACACTGGAAGCAATGGACAAACCAGCAGGCAATGCAGTAAATTGGAAGTGAGTGGAGGGTCCAGAAAAACATAAGTATTTCCTGTGGGAAGGTTGAATGGGTATGTGGAGATAGGCTTCTTTCAGGTAGAGTGTGGCCATGAAAGCCTGGGCTGGTATAAGAGGGAGCAAAGTTTGTAAAGACAACATTCTGAAGGTGGGAACCTTTAAGAATAGGTTTAGAAAGGAAAGGTCTAGAATAGGCCTCCATGGCCCATCTTTTTTGGGGACCAGAAACAGTCCTGAGTAGAAGCCTTTTCCTTCCTGTCCTGAGGGTCAGGTTCTACTGTTCTCAGGTTCACAAGGTTTTTGTAGATTGTAGATTAATACTAGGCTGTCTTCCCTTGAGGACCATTTTAAGCCTAGCCAATTATCCAATGTGAGAATCAAACCCTGTATCTTATTGTTTGTAAGGCAAGTACTTTAACCATTATGCTAATCTCCCACCCTGATCTTGCAGAATCTGTGAGAAAAGGCATCTCCGATTTCTTGGGGGGGGGGGGGGGGGCCCTTTAAGAAGGGCTTTCTTTCCAAGAGAGGAAGTATCCTTTTTGAACTACAGCCAGAACTCATTTGTCTGTAGTGATGGTTTTCCAAAACGGGAGGCAGTGGGAGAGGTGGGCAGAAAGGGGGAGGTGGGCAAGGCAGTCACGCATTGTTGGATCCTCCTCAGTCTTGAAAGGCCTGTCTAGTGTGGGGCTGTGAGACAGCTGACCTGGAAGGGGTTTGCCTTCTGGCCCCTCTTCTGTGTCTGGAAGAGGTAGGTCCAGCTAAGGAGGGTTTTCTTCTGACAAAGGTAGTCTTGGCAGGGTAATTCCTTTAATATTTAGGAATAGAGAGACAAGTGAAGATGCCTGATGTCTTGCAGTTCCCTACTCTTTTCTTGTAGATTTTTGAAAAGGTCTGCTGACTGCTTACTAAACAATAAGTTAAGATCCAGAGGGGCATCTAAGATTTAGACTTGAAGTTTTCTGGTAAGTGTTGTAAACGTAGCCAAGAATATCTTCAAAGTGCAGAGGCAGAGGCTGCAGACCTTGCAAAGGCCTCTGCAGCATCATAACTACATCTAATGGAGTGTCTGGCTACTTAGGCAGCCAGAGAAAGTTTAAATGCTATGTCATACTTAGAGGGAGAGTCTGGAGTAGCAGCCAGCAGATTAGAGGCTTGAGAGACTAGGTCCAGAGCATATTTGGTCATATGGGTTTGCTAGCTGATGGCTTTAAAGGCCAATGTAGAAGAGATGAAAATCTTTCCAATTATATCCATGGTTTTGCTGTTCTTATCTGTAGGTAAGAGAGAGGCAGATGGAATCAGTCTGGATTGTTTATCAGGTGATACAGCAATCACAGCAGGGTCTGCCAGGGGTGGCTTGACTAGAAATTTCTAGTCATCAGGCACTTTGTAAAAGCGATCTGGCCTCTTACAGGCAGGTGGCTGAGAGTCTGGGGTCTTAGATGCTGAGGAAAAGGCATCTAAATAAGCAGGGGTGACGGGAGGAATGGCAAAGGGGAGGGAGATGCCACTTGTAACAATTCAAGTATCAGACATTTGTAAAGTGTCCCATTTGAAGTATTCCTTCATTTTGGTTATGGTCTCTCCAAAGGTGATATCCTCTGGAGGAGAGTACTGTTTGATGTACTCTTCATCCGGGAGTATACTCTTGAGGAGAGACTGTTTGGGAGGTATATGATACGGATTAATCTGAAAATGAATAATAAGCCTCTTGCTAATCTTCCCTGTCTTGTGAAGTGTGTGGTGAAAGAGAGGAGACGGCGGCAGGCCTAGGGCTGAGGAAAGGAAGTGTAGATGGAGAAGAGGCTGAAGGCCTAAGGGCCATGAAGGCCTGCATCAAAGATGAGTTGAAGGACTACCAATCAGGTAGGCATTCGGCGGGTGTAGCCAGATGTTTGGTTTTCGGTTTCTTTTTAACTCGGGTAGTCTTAGGCATAGGCCTAGAATTGGAGGCCTGGCTAAGGGTAGCAGTGTCCGGAGGAAGGATCCAGGTCGGAGGCCCGGCTATGTCTGGTTCCCCATTGACCTTGGCTGTAGCCGATGTCTGGGTAAGCTCCGCTGACGTGCTTGTCATCAACTGCAAAGCAGCTTCCTCAAACGTCGCTGAAATAGACGGATTAGTCGGACATCCCTCAACTCCTAAATCATACGAAAACACGAAAAATAGAAGTTATGTTCTTACCATAACGTTCCATGTTAGTTGTCTTCTTCTCGCCTTCTTCTTGCTGGATGGGTTCGGAGCCGACCTCGGCTCCGACTCGGCCACTCTAAAAGCTCGAGAGTTGGTTCCACCGGCTCAAGGCTCCCCTTATATCCGACAATGCTAGGCGTGAGTTACCTCAGATCTCGTTTGTAAGCTAGGCCCAGCTTATAATAGTAACAGAATAACTATAAACAAAAGTCCACCTCTATAAACCAGGGAGAAGAGAAGGGTGACCTACATCCTGATCCAGGAAAATATGCACAGCAGCATATACCTAAAGTAAAGAGATGGTAGAAAGAGAGGTCACAATCAAAACTCCTCTAGGTCTGTCCAGGACAGGGGGAAGGAGGGTGGGACGCAAGAAGAAGGCGAGAAGAAGACAACTAACATGGAACGTTATGGTAGGAACATAACTTCTATATGTTAAGTTGTCTATCTCGCCTTCATTCTTGCTGGATGGGACCGCGTCCCTAGCACCTTGTCCCGGGTGGCCTAACGGAACAGACTCTTGAGAACAGTGGAACCAAAGTTAGCTCTATGCCTAGAAGCTAAAGCCAACTTATAATGAGAAATGAAAGTGTGAGGAGTAGCCCAAGTAGCCGCTGCACAAATGGTGTCAATAGGCAGTCTGTCTTGGAAGGCTATAGAAGTAACCAAAGCTCTGGTAGAATGGGCTTTAGGTTTGTTAGGCAGCTTTTGGTGTCTAATTTCATAAACAAGGGAAATCAGAGATGTTAGCCATCTAGATAATGATACCTTTGAAACTGAAAGTCCCTTTCTGCCTTCTGCATAAGAGACAAACAGCTGGTCAGATTTTCTGAATTGTTTGGTTCTATGCAAATAGTACCTTAACTGACGATGAACATCTAGCCAATGCAATTTTTGTTCAGACCTGTTAGAATATTCTGGAAAAAACACAGGAAGGTCAATGCTTTGATTTAGGTTAGGCCGAGGCTATCTTAGGTAAAAAGACGGGTTGGTTCAGAAGATACCCTGTCCTTATGGAACAACAGGTAAGGAGGTCGACAGCTGAGTGCATGAAGTTCTGAAACTCTTCTAGCTGAAGTAATAGCTACCAGAAAGAGTGTCTTCCATGATAGCAATTTTAAAGAACAGGAGGCTGCAGGTTCGAAAGGGGAAAGAATCAAAGAACTAAGAACTAAATTTAGGTCCCAAGGAGGAGGAGGATTTCTTATAGGAGGTCTGAGTAGAAAAACTCCTTTCAAAAAGGCTTTGCAAAGCTTGTGGGACATTATGGCAGACTCTGAAATGCCCACATGAAAGTTAGAAATAGCTGCCAATTGGACTTTAAGAGTAGAAGGAGATGAACCTGCATGGAAGAGTTCAGCTAGAAAATCAAGGACCATTTGGATGGAAGCAGTGAAAGGATCTATGTCCCTTCCTTGAGCCCAATAGGAAACATTTCCACTTACTCAAATAAATCTTTCAGTGGAAGATTTATGGGAAGCTATCAAAATATCTCGAACAGAGTGAGATATTTGAGGAAGCCTGGCTAAGGTTGGAATTGGAGGAACCAAGCAGTGAGGTTCAGAGAGGGAAGGGAGCGATGAAACTGACCCGACTGATGGATCAAAAGATCTGGAACTAGGTCCAGATGCCAAGGTCGCTCCAACTGAAATTGATGTAGAAAGGGGAACCAAACCTGTCGAGGCCAGTAAGGAGCAATGAGGATCAACGAGGCCTTCTGAGCGATAGCTTTCTGTATCACTTGAGAGATTAGTGGGAAGGGAGGAAATGCATACAGAAGTCCCCGGGGCCAAACCTGGACTAGAGCGTCTCTGCTGGGCTGGCCTGGTAAAGGGAATAGGGTGAAATAATCTCTGCACTTGCTGTTTTGGGGAGTAGCAAAAAGATCGCAGCAAGGCTGACCCCACTTGAGAAAAATTTCTCTCACAACAGAGTCTTTCAGAGACCACTCGTGAGGCATGAGGATAGCTCTGCTCAACTTGTCCGATTTGATTGGACTTCCGGGGATGTGCGTTGCTATCAGAAACCGCTGAGAAGAAATCGCCCACTGCCACAGTCTGAGTGCTTCGACACAGGGAGTAGGACCTGGTTCCGCCTTGTTTGTTGATATACCACACTACAGACATATTGTCCGTCTGGATTGCTATCGTTCCCAAGGGAAGAGAGTCTTGAAGGGCTTGCAACGCTAAAAGCACTGCTCTCATCTCTAGAACATTTATGTGCAAGTGGCATTCGTCTGGTTGCCATGTGCCCTGGACAGTTCTGCCCTGATAATGCCCACCCGATCAGGGAGGCGTCCGTTGTCAGAGTAGCAACCGGAGGGGAAGGAACAAAGGGTCTTCCCAATAAGAGCTGAGGGGAAGACATCCACCACAGAAGATGATTTCTGCATGTTTGCGTAATCATAATGGTGTGGGACATCGGAAGTTGCTGGTATGACCATTGCGTGAAGAGCATCCATTGAAGGATTCTCATGTGGAATCTGGCTAATGGAAGCAGAGGTATGGCAGCCGCCATAATCCCCAACACTTTCAGAACTAACCTGGCTTTGATTCTGTTGCTGCTGAAGAGGAGCGGGACCAGTTTGTGTATGTCTGTTATTCTCTGATCTGTTAGTCTCGCAGACATGTTGACTGTGTCTAGATTTGCCTATGAAGGTAATAGTACGACAAGGCGACAAAACAGACTTTTCGCAATTTATTGAAATGCCTAAATTTTGACAAATCACGAAAGGTGTAGTCCCTGGGCATTAGAAGAAGATGCTTGGTGGGAGCTGTGAGGAGCCAGTCGTCCAAGTATGGAAACACCTGGAATCCTTGACGTCTCAGGTGAGAAGCTACCACTGCCATGCATTTGGTAAACACCGGGGCAGTGGTGAGACCAAAGGGCAGGGCCCTGAATTGAAAATGACTGGTTCCCAGCCTGAAGCGGAGGAATCTTCTGGAGCGTCTGTTCATTTTATGTGATAGTACGCATCCTGAAGGTCTATAGAGCACATCCAGTTTCCTTTCCCAATAGGGGAAGGATGGACTGCAGCGTGACCATCCGAAATCTTGTTTTCTTGACTGACTTGTTCAAGATACTGAGATCCAAAATTGGTCTCCAGTCCCCTGTTTTCTTTGGAACTAAAAAGAACCTGGAGTAGATTCCGGATCCTTGCTGGTCTGCTGGAACTGGCTGAATTGCTCTTTTGCAAGCAGCTTTGAAATTTCCAAAGCTGCAAGATCCCTTTGAGGGTGGAACATCTGGAAGGGATTTTTGATTGGTTTGGAATGCGAGAAGGGAATGGAATAGCCTTCGAAATGATGGACTGTACCCATTTGTCTTGAGTCAGGGATAGCCAGGCTTCTGGGTACAGTGACAATCTTCCCCGACTGCCTCGAAGGTGGGCAGTCGGGCAACACCTCAGGGATGCTGAAAGGGCTTATCAGAGAAGGTTTCTCGATTGCCCTGGTTCTGGACCCCCTGCCTCTAGGGCGGCGTCTACCATTGTTGTTCCCCCTCTGCCTCTGGCGGGAACCCGACTCTGTGCATCAGGCGAAGTCCCTTGAGATTGTTTCCGGAACCACATTTTCCACTTTTCTGGCCTTTGGGGTAAGGCCTAGAAGGAGTAGAAAAGCGGACTCCGGCGGCAGAAAGAGTCTTGCCATCCGTCTCGCACCTAGTCAAGGTTTCTTTCACTTGAGGACCAAAGAGATGATCCATCAAGCGGGAATTAGTGAATGGCGTTTTAAAGGGGTCCGCCAAAGTTGCATAGCCGCATCCAGGCATGCCTGCGTAAGGCCACACCTGTCCCTGCGCCTGCTCGCTCCATCAGCCGCATAAGAAAGGAGGCATGGAGGAGTTAGCTATGGAGTTCAGGGTAGCCAGCTGAGTGTTCATCTTGTCTTGAAAACCCGCAGCCGTTGGATCCTTCAACATGTCACTCGCTTCTTTGATCAAGTCTCTTTGAAGACGAGTAAAATGGCATAGGTAGTTCAGCGAGCATAGCAAAGGTCGCTGACGAGAACATCCGCTTCCGTACCTGTCCATAGACCTAGATTCTTTGTTAGGGGATGAACAGGCACTGAAGGATCAGCTAGTTCCTTCTTGGTGGCAGCAGCTACCACCATAGCATCCACAGAAACACCTTTTGTGAGAAATTGCTTGTCAGTTGGTGCTGTTATAAATTTGGAAGGTCTCCTGGGGTAGGGTCCACTGAATCAGGAGCCGTCCAGGCCTTCTTTGCAACCACCTGCATGAGGGGATCAAAGGGGGACACCCAGGAGGTGGAAGGGCGAGAGCCAACGCCTCAAGATACACAGATTCATCCTCCGAGGGTTAAGGGCTGGCCAATTTCCCCTCTGTTTCAGGATCTCTAGAATGTCTGCGAAAGAGACATCTTCAGAAGGGCGTGGGGAACCCTCGAATCCTCTAAATCTGTGTCAGAGGTGACAGACTCAGGTGAGTCTATGTGCTTCCTCTTACACTTTCTCTTCCTAGGGGCTCCCCTGCCAATTCAGGGAGGCCTCGAAGAGGATGAGATCCCACAGGGGATTCTTGAGGAGCTGGCTCTCTGCGGTCTGGGATGAGGGAGTGAGTCAACATAACCAAAGGCACTGAAGAGGGAGGCGGCGGAGCCGACTGTGGAGTCGAACAAGGTTCCAACACACTCCGCATGACCTCGAGCACCCCTGTCCGGTAGAGCCAGAGGTCCCGCTCCGAAGCTGAGAACCTCCCTCGGCACCGACAGAGATGGCTCGAGGCGATGTCGAGCCGAGCTCACCAGCGCCGAGCAACGAGAGGGAGAGTGGGGTCGGACAAGGGTCGATGCCACTCACCCCTGAGCCGGCGAGGAAGCCGGCCGAGATTCTTCAAAGAAGAAATCGAAGCCGGCGAAGCCGAAGACAATTGTATCGGCTCGGCTACCACAGTCTCGGTCGAGGCGCCCCAGCTCGAGCTCAAAGGAGTCGGAGGAGGAATATTTATTGGAACAAGTTGAGGCATCGACTGATGAGTCTGACTCTGGAGCATTTGGGCAAGTGCCTCGGACTTCAAAAGTCTACTCACTACCCTCTGGAGGTCGTGATCTGAGAGCCTCGATGACCTGGAGGAGTGAGATCTGTGGCTCCGTTCAGACAGCAGGGGAGATGCTGGAGCCGAATGAACGGAGCCAAGGGACGGTGACCTCGATCTCTTTCTAGATGTCGGCTCCGATGGTCTGATCGGAGCCGACTCAGGAATCTCTAATGCCTCGGCTCCGGCGGAGGAAACCACAGATACTGCAGTCAAAGACTCATCGGCTCCAGCCAGAGCCGATGAAGCAGTAGGCTCCGAAGCCATAGGCCTCGACTCTGAAGCTGGAGCCGAGGCCTTGGAAGCCTTAGAAGGTTTCCCGATGACACAGAAAGGGAACCTTCAGGCTTAATCAAACCCCTCAAAATGAGTTTATTTTTCTCTCCTGCAGGACTCTAGGGCTGAAGCCATGGCATACAGCACAAGAGTCCTGCAGGTAAAGGTCCCAGGCAATACACACAAGAAGTGTGACCGTCTGTCAGAGACATTTTCTGACAGCACGAGTCACACTTCTTGAAGCCTGAGACCTTTGTATCCTTGGACATACTCAAGGAACCGAAGTGTAATCACACACAGAAAACACACACACACAGATTACACTGATAGGGGTTCAAAGGGAATTATTTAAACTAAAGGTAAGTTAAGTTAAAAACTCCCTAATCAAACACATACACACCGTAAGGATAGGGAAGGAAGGGCCCGAAGGCCTTAGGGAAAGAACTATAAGTTCTTTAAGAAAAAAAGGGGGCTGGATAAAGGGTAGAAGGGATAATATCCACTACACTAAAGGGGAAAGAAAAATACAATAAGCTAGCTAAGTCTAAAGAATTTAAACTAGTCTAACTTTCACTAACCTGGAGCCGGTAGAAAACACACCTCGATCGCTGTAGCGGCAAACAAGATCTGAGGTAACTCATGCCTAGCATTGTGGGATATAAGGGGAGCCTCGAGCCGGTGGAACCAACTCTCGAGCTTTTAGAGTGGCCGAGTCGGAGCCGAGGTCGGCTCCGAACCCATCCAGCAAGAATGAAGGTGAGATAGACAACTTAACATGTACAGTTTTGTACCTACCATAAATGTAGATGTTAGAGTACATATGCTGCGGCAGTCATCACACTTGAGTTATCCTGCCGTCAGGCGGTCCCGCAGTCGGCCTGAATTCCAAAGCCTTGGTCCGGCGTCGGTTGTCGTCGCTTCTTCCCTGACGTCAGTGCGGCAGGGGTATAAAAGAGGCAGCCGACGCCATTTTCTTCAGTTTTTCTTGCCCCAGATGTCAGGTGCCTCAATCTAGTAAGGCAACATAAGAGGTTTGCAAAACATTCATAAAGGGATAATCAAAAGTGGTAGCTATAAAGAAATACACCATATAGACATGTATCCAGAGGGTTGTTGAACCTGTAGATGGAGGAAAACACTGCTAGAAAGTGGGGATGGAGGGAAGGTAACCTGGACTGCAGCAGCATATGTACTCTAATATCTACATTTATGGTAGGTACAAAACTGTACTATGGTCATCGTAGTATGCTGCTGCAGTCATCACACTTTGGTCGAGTCCCAAAGCTAAGGTTGGGTGGAAGGAGCTATACTGTGTTGGTTGCAGCTAGGATGCTCTGCAGGACTGCAGTGGCAAAGCCAGCCCTGGATTTTGAGTATAGAGGAAGATGGTAATGTTTGGTGAAGGTGTGCACTGAACTCCAGGTGGCTGCCTCCAGAATGTCCTTTGTTGGGACTCCTCGGAGGAATGCTGCTGAGGTTGCTGTAGCCCTGGTAGAATGAGACCTAATGCTAGCAGGCACTGGTTTGCCATGGTGAGAGTAGCAAAAGCGGATACAATGAGCTATCCATTTGGAGATGGTCTGTTTGGAAATAGGTTTTCCCTCTGACCCTGCTGCATAGGATACAAAAAGTTGGTCAGATTTTCTGAAGGCTTTTGTTCTGTCCAAATAGTAGCGTAGCTGTCTGTGAATGTCCAAAGAGTGAAGGAGTTTTTCCCCTTTATTCTGTGGGTTTGGATAAAAGGTGGGCAGGTGTATGGTCTGACTGAGAGCCACACTGGAAACTACCTTTGGCATGAAGGAAGGGTTGGTTCTTAAAGACGCACTGTCCTGATGGAAAATGAGGAAAGGTTCCACTGCCATAAGTGCCTGCATTTCTGAGACCCTGCGTGCCGAGGCGATTGCCAGTAGTAGAGCTGTTTTCCATGATAAATGTTGTAGATCCACTGTAAAGGCAGGTTCGAAAGGAGGTAGTGTTAGTTTTTCTAGGACAAAATTTAGATCCCAAGCTGGAGGTGGTAGTTTTCTGGGGGGTCTTATATTATTTGCCCCTCTGAGAAACTGCCTTAGTAAAGGGTGAGAGTAAATGGAAGGATCCGTATCACAATGAGCGGAAATTGCTGAAGCATGGATCTTTATAGATGAAAAAGAAAGTCCCTTGTGCAGCATCTCAGATAAATATTGGAGTATTTGTGGAATGCTTGGGATGCCAGGATCTAGACCTTTGGCCTGGTTCCATGCACAAAAACGTTTCCATTTGTCTGAATAAGTTTTTCTGGTGCTGGGCCTCCTGGCCTCCAGAATGACATTCAGGACATCCTTTGAGAGGAGAGTAGTTTAAGGTATCTTCCATGCAGCTAGGTTTAAGGCTCTGAGCTGGCTGTGAAGTATCTGAGAGTTTTGTTGAGTCAAGAGTTTGGGGAGTTGAGGTAAGATCCATGGAGGGCTGTGAGTCAGGCTTCGTAATAGTGGGAACCAGTGCTGACGTGGCCAGTCCGGGGCAATGAGAATCATCTATGGTCTCTCTGATCTGACTTTCAGTAGTACCTTTGTCAGTAGAGGAAGAGGAGGGAATGCGTAGACTGACAGTGCTGCCCAGCTGAATGAAAGGGCATCTACTTTCCAGGCCAGGGGATGATGAGGCCTTGTGCAAAACTTTTGTAGCTGGTAATTGCTGGTTGAGGCAAACAGATCTATGTCTGGTGGACCCCATGTTTGAGTTATCATTGCAAATACTTGTGGGTGTAGTCTCCATTCGTGAGGATTTGTCAACTTTCTGCTTAATTCGTCTGCCAATAAATTCTCCTTTCCTGGTACGAATTGTGCTTGCAACTGTACTTGGTAAGTTAATGCTGTGTTCCACAAGGCATTGCCTGCCTGCATAATGGGTAGGAGTCCCTCCTTGTTTGTTTATGTACCACATTACTGTGGTGTTGTCTGTCCTTATTAGAAGTTGTCCTAGATGCAAAAGGTCCCTGGAAGGCTGTTAGTGCGTTTTGCACGGCTAGCATCTCTTTTTGATTGATGTGCAGATGCCTTTGGTTTGCAGACCATTTGCCCTGTATGCATTGTCCTGCCATATGTGCACCCCAGGCGTAGTCTGATGAATCTGTTGTCAAAGTTTGGTATGCTGGAGGTAGTACAAAAGGGAGACCCTTGTTTGCTTGGCATGCTTGAGCCCACCATAGAAACTCTTTTTGAAGGCAGGGAATGAGAGGTATAATTGTTTCTAGGCTGTGCCTGTGCTGGGACCATACACTTTTCAGGTACCATTGTAGCTTTCTCATATGCAGCTTTGCATATGCAAGTAATTGAATGCAGGATGCCATGTACCCCAATGCCTGCAGGAATTTCCTTGCAGTGAGCCGGGTAAAAGTTGCCATCTTTTTGAAGTATTGAGCCAGATGTGTTTGCTTGTCTGGCGTGAGGTAAGCCATCTGGGTAGTTGTATTTAAGCTGGCACCCAGGAAAATTATTTCTTGTGAGGGTATTAGTTTTGACTTCTTTTTGTTTATTGTGTACTCTAGGCAACTTAGCAGTTTTATTACAAAATCCAGATGCTGCAGTAGGATATCTTTGTTGTCCGCTTGGATCAGGCAGTCGCCCAGATAAGGATTTGAATCCCTTGTTGTCTGCAGTAAGCAATTACTGATGCCAGGCATTTCGTGAATACTCTGGGCGCAGTAGATAAGCCAAAGGGCAATGCAGAGAATTGATAATGCGCTGTACCTGCCAAAAATCTGAGGTATCTTCTGCAATCTTGTCTGATAGGGACATGCAGATATGCCTCTTGGAGGTCCAACGTTACCAGCCAAGACTCCGTGCCCAGCATGGGAAGAAGCTGCTGTAAAGTGAGCATTTTGAATTTGGGAATCTCCAGATAAGTGGTTAGAATTGAAAGGTCTAAGATGGGTCTCCAGGCTTTGTCCTTTCTTGGTACAAGAAACAGTCTTGAGTAAAAACCTTGACCTTGTTCTTTGATAGGTACCTTCTGAATTGCTCTTAAATCCATGAGGGCTGTAACTTGTCTTTGAGCCTCTGCCCATTGGTTTGTTGGCAGATTTGGCATGCCTCTCATACGTGGTAAAGTGTGTAGGTGAAATCTGTAGCCTCGGGTAATAATATCCAAAACCCATTTGTCCTTTGTTATGATGTGCCAGTTTTCCTCCTATAGGCGCTGCCTGGGCAATCTTGCTTGGCAGGCTAAGAGGAAAGTCATTGTGTTTGCTTCCTGAAGGGTTGAGATCTGTCATCTCCCCCTCTTTGAGATGATGCTTGCCATTGTCTAGGTCTATAGGAGCCTGGTGTCTGGCCTCTTCCCCTAGGGCATCTATACCTGCCCCTTTGGGGTCTGTCTGTAGCAGGAAAGGACCAGTTCTTTGATGGCCAGTTTCTGCTGAAGCGTGGAGGCTGTACCTGCAAGAAATCTTTAACTGTTTGCATTGATTTTGCTTTTTCTTCCATTTTCTTTAAAACCTCCTCTGCCTTGACACCAAATAACGCATCCCTTTGAAGTGGAGCATCCAGAAGCTTTGTTTTGACATGTTCTGGTAAAGTTTGCTCTTTTAACCAAGCATGCCTACGTATAACAGATCCTGTAACAGCTGCTCTACATGAGGCCTCCAAAGAATCAAAACCACATTGCAGGGTATGCTTTCCCACCTGCTCTGCTGCACGCAACAAATCTTGTATCTCTTTGAAATTTGGCTGTTCTGTTTGAGGGCTCATTTTCTGTTTTAATTGAGTAAGCAGGTACTGCTGGTATTGAATCATGTGGAATTGGCAGTTTAATGCCCTCATGGTTAAAGTGGCAGACGTGTAAACTTTTTTCCCCCATCTTTCTAATGCTCTGGAATCCCTTTTAGCAGGAAGAGGATTTTTAGCTGTAGAGGCCTTAACCCCCTTGGGACCCTGGGAAATAGTTTCTGGGTCTGCTGGAGGGCTTTTATACAAAAACTTATGAGAGTCAGGAACTCTGTAATATCTGTCAGGCTTGACTGGAGCTGGTGGTATGGAATCTGGGTTTAGACTAGATTCATTATAAACATCATCCAGAATATCTAAGACTGGTGGAATAGCTAGGGGTCTATGTTGAGGAAGAAAAATAAACTCTCAGTCTTTTCTTGGAATCAGAATAATCTTGGCCTTCCCAGTGGAAATGCTCTCTCATGGTGTGCAGGGTTTCTCCAAAAGAAAAATCTTCAGGAGGGGAAACAGAGGGGATACAGTCTTCTGCATCAGAGTCTTCATAAGAAGGGAAGGGGTAATCCTCTTCCTCTGAGTCTGCTGAGGAAATGGATTCCTGGTCAGATGGAGGGTAATCTTCCTCCAGCCTAGGCCTTTTGTCAGGAGGCGGTTGTGAACCCCTTATAAAAGGGTGATCAGGTCCTCCGCCATTTTAAGCGTCTGTTTTTAGGCATTGGGGCCGGTGAGGTAGTCTGTGGACTCGTTTTTTTAACTTTTGTCATCGCTTTAAGTTTAGCGTAAGATTTAACCGAGAGAGTCGTCGGTTTAAATACACCTTCGGAAGCCGAAGGCCTGTCCCTAGTATCCGGGTCGCCAGCCATGGCGTCCGCATGTTTAGAAGGATCGGGCTCCAAAGGCCCGGTAGTCTCAGTCTGCGAGGTAGTCGAATATTCTGAATCCGCGGTAGTCAGGGGCTGCGTAGGCGCCTCACCGAGTACCGGGGACCGGGAGGTAGGCCTAACTGAGACCTCGGTTTCTTGTCTAGGCTGCCTGTCTTTGTCCTTGCATTTTTGTACATAGCTGATGTTGGATGCTCCGACGACATAATATAATTGAATCTCCTACCAAAATACTGTCGGGCGGTATCAGCTCGACGCTTGATAGTGCGTTTATTGAACCTAGCGCAAAACCGACAACCAGAGACGTCGTGGTATGGGCCTAGGCAAGGAGTACAATAGGAATGGAAATCCTTATGAGGTATTTGCTTCCCACAAGCAATACAATTATTAACTTTGTCTGACGTCGGTCTGAGGCAAGAAAAGTTTCCCCAATGGGGTACTTAGCTTTAAAGAAGACTTAGGCTGAAATTCTGTTCAGAAATCTCAGGAGCTGGCCGACCGGCACTTGCAAACTGCTTCGGGCACCGCGCGGCAAGAAAGACTGAAGAAAATGGCGTCGGCTGCCTCTTTTATACCCCTGCCGCACTGACGTCAGGGAAGAAGCGACGACAACCGACGCCGGACCAAGGCTTTGGAATTCAGGCCAACTGCGGGACCGCCTGACGGCAGGATAACCCAAGTGTGATGACTGCAGCAGCATAGTACGATGAATATCAGACAACCACCATGGACTTAACTTCTTAAAATCAAATGACTTTAACAAAACAATAAAGAATGCAATGAAAAAATAAAGCTGATGGATGACTCTTCGGCTGTAGCCTGCTTCTTTCTTATGCATTTACTTGTTGATCGGACCACCTTTAGTAATGTGCCAGGTTTTTGCTTCTTCTTCTCAACTCCTAAATCGGTAGCTGGCAGGGCATCCAAAAGTGGAGTGGCAGTGGAAGTGGGCCTAAGAATCTTGGCCTTCTTCCGCAGAGGTTCAATCGGGGCTTCCGAAAAGGGGTTCGTCCTTAGCACTAATGTTTTAAGCCAGTATTTTTCTAGATATAGATTACGCGCAGCCAAACGGCTGCATAGGGTCTTAGGAATGAAGGATTGGCAGATCGAGCAAGTGGTGTGATTGTGCTTTCAGCCTAGGCAAAAAAACACAGTGGCCGTGTGCATCTTTATGAGGTATCTGGCACCTGCGTTGGCATTTACCCTTTATTACTGACATCGGCTAAAGGTTACTACAACAAACCAAGCTTTAGCTAGAAGTCAAATAAGAAAAAACCCAACAGGGTACTTAGTTTTTAGCGGTCTTGTGGTGAAGAAGCGAAGCACATGATGTGACCGTCATCTGCGGCTGAAAGGTTCTGAGGTCTGTGCGTACAGACGTCACACTTAAGGTTATTGGTTTATGGTCCTACGTGTGACGTCTCACGCAACTACAACAGCCAAGCTAAAGCTTTTGTATAGGATCCAACGTACGGGTCAGCTGAAGCGAAAAATCCCACACCAAAAATGCTGCAACACAGGAATAGGAGGACAACTATAATTCAAAGTGGAAAGCGAAGATGATGAAACACGAGGGAAGCTCACGAAACAGACTGGGATTTTGGATGTAGGCCGTTAAAGAAAACAACAATAATCATACAGAACATTATATCCGTAAAGTAGCAAAAAGTATTCTAAGAAGTATGCCTACACGGGAATGGATAAAGGAGATTCAGCCGATAGGGATGATTGCAATCAGGGATTCAAACGGCAGGCAAAAGACGCTGGCATTTATTGGAGAAAACTGGCAAAACAACAAAGGTATTGGGAGCAAATAACTAGACAGGGAAAGATGACAGAATGGGACTACACCAAGAATTTATTTGGACTGCAGGTAAGAGACTGATGTCAATCTTTGACAGGGAAGGGAGAGTACAGACAAAGAGAAAGAAATGGGGGGGGTCCTAAACGAAAAATCAGCACTGGTAGAGTTTTTAGTAGAATCTAGAACAAAAAAAAAAAAAAAAAAGTTGTCTCGTACCATAACGTTCCATCTGTGTTGTCAATTTTCAATAATCCTTGTCTGTGGGCTCTGTTCCGAGCCACAGAACCGACTCTGCCATTATTTCAGCTCGCGCCTTCCAAACCTCTCGAGCTAGACTCTAGCCATTATGCTCCTCACCAAAATTACCTCAGATCGAGTTTACCTGTAATAATGGCAGACAACTAATAGATGATAGGCCATTTCTGTGCCCATATTATGATACTAGTCTTTGGGAATATTCGGTCCACTAAATGTTTTAGGCAGGGAAAAAGGGGGGGGGGGTGTCCAGGATTAGTGAAGATCGACAATAAAGATGGAACATTACGTTAAGACAACTTCTTTACCGGATGTTGTCAATCTTACCGTAATCTTTGACTGTGGGACAGAGTCCCTAGCTACCTGAATCTTGGGAGGTCTCACAAAAGAATATTCCTGTGCACAACTGAACCGAATGATGCACTTGCCCTAGAGGTCTGGTCCAGTTTACAATGAGTAATAAAAGGTATGAGGAGATGCCCATGTAGCTACTGCACAAAATGTCATCTAAGGAAGCTCTAGCTTGAAAAACTGTAGAAGCAGCTACAGATCTGGTTGAATGAGCTTTCACAGAACGTAGTGGGTGAAGTCCTTTTGAGTTATAAATAAAGGTGATACAATCCCTAAGCCATTTAGCTAAGATAACCTTAGATACTGGGTTACCTAAAGAAAGCGTGGAAAAGGCAACAAACAGTTGCTCGGATTTTCTGATGTCCTTTGCTCTCTGAAAGTAAAAACGTAATTGCCTGTTTAAATCTAGTAAGTGTAGACAGTACTCTCCCTTATTGGAAAAATTAAGAATAAAGGCTGGCAGATGTAAGGTTTGATTGATATTTGACAAACAACCTTTGGCAAAACGGAAGATTCATCCTGAGGGAGACCCTGTCCTTATGGAATATTAAATGGGGGGGGGGGGGGTTGCAGGACAAGACTTTAAATATCCAAATATTCTCCTGGCCAAAGTAATAGCTATCAAAAATAAAGTTTTCCAAGACAAGAATTTTAAGTCACAAGTTGCAGAAGGTTCAAAGGGGGAAGAGATGAGAGACTGTAGAATCAAATGCAAATCCCATGGAGCAGTGGGGGTTCCTTAAACAAAGGTCTTAGCATTAAGGTTCCTTTTAAAGTCTTTACAAAGTTTATGAGCAAAAGCAACATGGAAGTTAAATATTGCAGCAAGATGCACCTGAATAGTTGAAGTTGATGAGGCAGACTGATAAAAGTTTTAGATTTTCTGGCCTAACTACCTACAAGTGCTGTGTAGGGGTTAATATTACAGTTGATTGACTATTTAACAAATTTTATCCATTTGTTATGGTACAACTTTCTAGTTGAAGGCTTGTGCTGGGACACATACTGCAGCAAGGTCGGTCCCAGTGATGGAATACCTTTTCTGCCACCAGTGAATTGAGACACCACTCGTGAGGCAAGAGAATGATTCTGTTCAACTTGCCCACGATCACACTGGAGCACCCTGGAAAGTGTGTTGCCATTAGAAAGCGTCTGGAAGAGACTGCCCATTGCCATAGTCTGACAGCTTCTTGACAAAGGGTATGACCTGGTTCTCCCTAGTTTGTTAATACACCAGACTACTGACATGCTGTCTGTTTGAACTGCAATCCTTCCAAAGGAGAGGGCATCTTGAAATGCCTGCAATGTTAAGAGCACGGCCCTTATCTCTAGAATGTTGACATGCAAGTTGGCCTCCATCCGGGACCAAGTGCCTTGGACTGTCCTTCCCAGATAATGCCTCCCCACCCTACCTGGGATGAGTCTGTGTTCACAATGGTTTGGGGCTGAGGGGGGACAAAGGGACGGCCAACAAGATTTTGCTGGAATGGAGCCACCAACTCAGGTCTAAATTGCAAAGATTGGTGATCAAAATCAGATGAGACATAGGTTGGTTTGATAATGGCCATTGGGAGGCCAGAAGCCACTGAAGAATCCACATGTGACATCTGGCTGAGGGGACCAGAGTGATAGAGACTGCCATTGACTCCAGAGCCTGCAGAATGAGTTTTGCTGGTACGTATTTGTTCTGAATGATCTGGTTTACTTGCGATCTGATCCTCTGGAGCCTTTCTAAGGGAATTGATGCAATACTGCTGACTATGTCTAGCATTGCTCCAATGAATTCCAGCTGTTGTGATGGTTTCAAATGGGATTTTTCATAGTTTATCATGATTTCTAAGGTGGTGCAAAGATGAAGACTGTAGTCTCTTGCCTTTACAAGTAGACGCCTGGTGGTAGCGATAAGGAGCCAATTGTTGAGATATGGAAATACTCGGAATCCTAGCAGCCTAATATGCGCTGCTACCACTGCCATGCATTTGGTAAACACCCTGGGGGCTGTGGTGAGAATGAAAGGCAGTGCCCTGAACTTATAGTGACTGGCTCACAGCTGGAAGCACAGGAAAAGTACAGTTTTATGTAAGGCCACATCCTGGAAGACTCAATGGAACACATCCAGTCATTTTTTTCCGTTAATGGGAAAATATTAACTGTATCGACCCCATCCTAGAATTTCTTCGCTTTTTCGTTAATTGTTGGATCGAGATTTGTTCAATTGATCCAACTGGGCCCCAGTCCCAAACGGGTCTCCAGTCCTCCTCTTTTTTTTTTCTTTTTTGGGTACCAAAAAGAACCTTGAGTAAATTCCAGAGGCTACTTGGTCTGGTGGGGACTACTTTGACTTTTTTTCTGAATATAGCTGGAATTTTGAAGATCATGCTGCTTCCTGTGACTGGGTCAAACGTCTGGGAGTCTCCTTGTCTTTTGGTGTTGTTGAAAGGGAAATGATGTAGCTCTGGAAATGATGCCCAGAACCCATTTGTCCATCACTGTATCTAGCCAGGCAGATGAGGGGAGATTATCTCTGTCCCCACCAAACTGCCTCCAGAGGAAGAGTAGCTATACCTTGACCCATTCAGCCAAGCTGAGGAGCACACCAGAGAAAGAATCTTCTGACCCACCCAATTTGTGTGGGTACTTCTGCCTCTGTGGGACATGTTATCTTCCATTATTACTTCCCTCTGCCTATGAAAGAAGTCCTGCTATGCTATAGTACTTGAAAGGGCCCTTGGTCGGTCTTTTTTTTGAACCACAGCTCTACTTCCCGGCTCCCCTTCTAATCTTAGAAAGGGGCTGCTGGAGGAGTGGAGAAGCACACACCTCACAGCACAAAGTGGTCTTCCCATCTCTCACATCTGGCCAGTGTGTCTTTGACTAATCATCCCTGTTTGGCCCCAAGATGAACCTGGAGGTTGATGAAAGAAGACTTTAAACAGGTTCTGGCTGTGTCAGATAACCGCATCTCAGTGAGTCTCCCTACGGCTATGTTTCAAACCTGTTGTTTGTCATCTTCTTCAGCTGCATGAGCGATTAGCCCATGGATTTTAACCCAAAAATTTATCTATGTAAGGCGAGCTGCGGCAACTTTTCTCAGACCTCTTTCAGCTCCCAAAAGTAGAGTGTCTGAAAGCTTCGTTAACTGGGATTCCCCAAATCTGGGAAAATGTGCCGAGTGTAATTAAAAGGACCTGAGAGCGAAGTCTGGAGGTATATGCGCTCATAAAGCTATCTATAGTCCTAGACCTTTTGTTAGGAGGTTGACAGCAGGACTTTCTTCCTGAAGCCCTTTGGTGGCTGCTATCACTCACCAGCGCCACAGGAATACCCTTGGCCATGCTGCCTTCTTTAGGGCCGATAGAACTGGGCTGTGGCTCCAGAATCAAGTTTGATGGAGTCAAGACTTACAGGCCCGCTTGAGCACGCTTTATAAGATCGCCCAGGAGAGGATCCAAAGGAAGAGGATGAGCATGAAAGCCTCTAGTATGACAGAGTCCTGAGAAAACTGAGGCAAGTCCAGCCACCCCTCTGTTTCTGGATTTCAGGATGTCCTCAAGAATAGTCACTGGGGTGATCTAGGGAAACATTCTCCTCATCAAACCAGTATCCTCTGTGAGATTCCTTTCGCAGGAGTCCAGCCTCCCGGTACCTCTTTTCTTTGAAGGTACCCCTTGGTGATGCCCCAAGAAAATCAAAGAAGACAATTAATTAGGGTGGCCTGCCCTGAGGCTTTGCATCTCTGGCCCTGGGTGAACAGCCTGGCAAGCTCCAAGTCAAGTGGGATGATGTTACTTTGTTTGACAAGGATGGTAATAGACTGAGACCGTGAGGACAAAGCCATATCTCATATCTTAAAAGGCAGAGACCTCTACTGAGGATGGGAGTCTGCGAACAAAATAGACTCTTTTCTGCAACCATGGTCCCACCCCACACCTAGGAAGCCACCTCCTGAGGCAGAACCCAAGGCTCAGCCGAAGCCCCGAGGGGCATGGAAGGATCCAAATACCTCCAGCCCACCTGCCCCTTCTGAACCCAGGTAATGTGTTCTCTCAGAGGTCTCTTGTCTGGATAAACCAAGGCAGCCAAGGCAATAACTGGTGCCAGAGAGGTAAACCTCACTGGCACCCAAAACAGCTTCGGTCAGGACGGTTTACTGAAGCTCCAAAGACTCATTGGAGTCGATGGAGTGAAATCGAAATTTGAAAGCAGAAGATGGAAGGCTCCAGAAAGTAAAGTTTTGTACCATAATGTAGATGTTCTGAGTGGCCTGCTGCAGTCATTACACTTGGGGTTATCCTGTCATTGTATGTTCCCAGTCAGGCCTGGTTCCAAAGTCTGGTCCGCATCTGTTGCTGCGCTTCCTTCCTGACATCAGTGTGACAGGGTAAGATGCAACCAACGCCATTTTCTTCAGTTTTTCTTGCCCCAGATGTCAGGTGCCCTAAATAGTGGTAATCAATTACAATAAAACATACATAAGAAAAGCAAAACAACTGTAGCTACCAGCAAATACTCCTATAGGTAGTAAGGGTAGAAGACATTAAAATATACCAGCCAAAAGAGGGGAAGGAGGGAGGTAGGTCTGATCGCAGTAGTGTAAACGCCGAACATCTACATTTATGGTGCGCCAAAAACTGTACTATGTTCATCGTTACATCGCTGCATTACACTTGGGTAGAACCCGCAGCTGAGGAAGGTGGCTGGTTCTATAAGGCATTAGGGCTATAAGGCCCTGCAACACTGCAGTGGTGAAGCCAGCTCCTCCGATTTCTGTAGAGTAGGAGGCATGGTAATGTTGTACAGAACCCAAGTTGCTCAAAAGCTTATCCTTGGTAGGTAAATTTGAGGTAGCAGAAGAAGTGTTGCCCCAGGAGTGGAGATCTAATGCTGCTAGAATGCCCAGGGTTTTCCATATGTGGCGAGAACGAGTGTACATCCTATCCATTTTCAAAATAGTCTGTTTTGAAATGGTTTTCCCTGTGCTCCTGCGTGCATATGCGCCTACTAATTGCTCAGATTTTCAGGAAGCTTTTATTTTGTCCAAGTGAAAGCCAAGAATCTGCCTGTGAATGTCCAAAGAGGCAGAGGCCCTCCCTTGCCTGTGGTTTAGATAAAAAAGTTGGCAGGTGAATGGTTTGGTTTAGGAGCCACACTGATACCACCTTTGCAGCGGTGCGTTAGGAAGGGCCCTAAAGACACGCTTCTGTGGAAAATGAGGAAAGGTTCCACTGCCATTAGTGCCTGTAATTCTGAAACTCTTTCGGTGCTGGATGTTATTGCCAGGAAGTAGAGCAGTTTTCCAAGAGATATGCTATTAATTCTGCTGTGTTATTGCTCAAATGGAGGCAAAGTTAGTCGGGAAAACAAAAAATTGAGGGTCCCAAAGTTGGAGTAGGTGCTCTGGGCCGGGCGGTTCTGTTTTAGCCCTCTGAGGCCTGTTTAACAGAGGATTAGAGAAAAACAGATCCGTACAATGAGCAGAGATGGTGAGGCGATCTCTTGATGGATGGAAAGAAGGAGAGTCCTTTGTCCAGCATCTCAGCAGGCTGTAGTACTTATAAATGTTTGGATAAAGAGGGCTGCGCGAGCCCGGGTTCCAGGCACAGAATCTCTTCCATTTATCCGAATAGGCTTTCGGTACTAGAAATTTCTTCGGCCTCCAGAATGACATATCCGGAGAAGGAAGCTTTTGGAGAGAGGCACTGCTTGCTTCGATCATAACTTCCATGGTGCTAGCTTTGAAGGTCTTAGCTGGCTGTGTAGTATTTGTTGTTTGTTGTGCTGAGTCACAGATGTGGGATTTGAGGCAAAATCCAGGGTGGTTCTTGTGCCAAGCTCCTTAAGATTGGGTACCAGTGCTGGGCGGCCAGTCTGCAATCAGGATCATCTTTGTCCTTCCTGCCTGATTTTATGAGTACCTTTGGCAGGAGAGGTAGGTGGGAAAGCCGAGGTTCTCCCAGTTGAAAGAGAGGGCATCCATCATGTCAGGATAGTAACCCTTGTTCGGAATTTTTGCTGGCAGTTTATTGGGATGCAAACAGATTCATGCCGTCCGGCTCCACCATTTCTGTGTTATCATTCTGAACATTTGTATCCAACTCATCTGTGATCCATGATGTTTCAAGCTTTCTAAGTCGCTCACAGTGTGTTTTTGCTCCCGCAGGAATCTGTGCTTGTAGATTGAACTCGTGTGTTTATAGCTGTTCCATGGGTTGGTCATAGCTTGTCTGCATAGGGGTAGTGGAGTGAGTTCCCCCATGTTGCTTATGTACCACAACCGGGTGTTGTCTGCTTTAGCAGTAGAAGTTGTCCTGATGCAGTGAACCCGATAGCTATAAGCGATTTTAGCAGGCGGAAATAGCATCTCTTTTGATTGATGAGAAGATGCGCTTTGTTCCACTTGCAGGAGCCACGTGCCCTTGAATAAGGCTTTGCCTGCCATGTGTGCTCCCCCAGGCATAATCACGATGCATCTGGTTGTCCAGTGTTTGCCTGTTGGTTGTGGTTGTCGCAAAAACTGTCCCTACATTGAGGTGACTGATGTTTGAGCCCACCATTGAAACTCCTGTTGAAAGCAAGTGATTAGTGGTATGTAACTCAAGTTTTCAAACTTTGGATACAGTGTTGAGGACCATACACATTCTTTACCAGGTACCACTGTAGTTTCCTCATATGCAGTCTGGGCATATGGAATTAGTAGTATGCAGTGATGCCATATGACCCAAGGCCTTGCAGAATTTTTCTTGCAGGAGTTGGGTCTTTATTTGCCACATCAATTGAAAGTATCGAACAGTTGTCCTTGTTTGTCTGGTTTATTGCCATTCAACAAGTTTGTGTTCAAGCTGGCACCCAGTAAATGTAATCTCTTTGTGGAGTAGACACTAGTTTTTGATTTCTTTCATTATCAGTACCCAGGCAACTTAACTTTTTTACAAACGCCAGATGCTTGTGAAGAATGTCCCTGTTTCGCTTGAATCAGGCATCGCCCAATGTATGGATACATTTGAATTCCTTTCGTCTGCAGAACGAATTGCCGATGTCAGGCACTTCAGAAGACCCCAAGAGTAGATAAATCCAAAAAGGGCAGTGCAGAATTGGTAGTGCATTGAACCCTGCTAAGAATCTGAGGTGTATCTTTGCAGTTTTGTCTGAGGGAGCATGCAGGTATGCCCTTGATGTCCAAAGTCACGAGCTGCTTTCTTGCCCAGCATGGGAAGAAGCTGCTGTAATGTCAACATTTTACTGGAACATCCAGGTAAGTGTTTAGAGACAAAGATCCAGAATGGGCCTCCAGGCTTTGGTCCTTTCTGGGTACAAAGAAAGAGTCCTGATAAAAAATCCTTGTCCTGCCCTGTGATGGTATCTTTTGACTAGCTCTCACATCCATGAGTGCTGTAATTTGTTTTGAGCCTCTGCCCATTGATTTGGTGGCAGATTTGGCATTCCTTTTTTTTTGACAAAACAACCTTGCTGGCAAAAGCGGAAGATTCATCCTGAGGAGACCCTGTCTTATGGAATATTAAATGGGGAGTTGCAGGACAAGACTTTCCAAAATATCCAAATATTCTCTGGCCAAAGTAATACTGGCATATCAAAATAAAAGTTTTCCAAGACAAAATTTTAAGTCTACAAGTTGCAGAGAAGGTTCAAAGGGGAAGAGATGATGAGAGAGACTGTAGAATCAAATCACAAATCCCACATCTGGAGCAGTGGGGTTCTACCATAAGCAGAAGGTCTCATAGCATTAAGGTTCCTTTTAAAAGTCTTTCACAAAGTTTACTGAGAAAGCCATTGAACTGATGAACCAAAAGCAACATGGAGTTAAATGTGCCAAGCAAAGATGCACCTGAATAGTTGAAGTTGATGAGGCAGACTGATAAAAGTTTTAGATTTACAAAATGGCCTAACTACCTGCAAGTGCTGTGTAGGGGTTAATATTACAGTTGATTGACTATTTAACAAATTTTATCCATTTGTTGTAATGAGCACAGCTTTGCTGTGTTAAAAGAGGCTGGAGTGCTGGGACATACTGCAGCAAAGGTTGGTCCCAGTGATGGAATACCTTTTCTGCCACCAGTGAATTGAGACACCACTAGGTGAGGCAAGAGAATGATTCTGTTCAACTTGCTTACGATCACACTGGAGCTCCAGGAAAGTGTGTTGCCATTAGAAAGCATCTGGAAGAGACTGCCCATTGCCATAGTCTGACAGCTTCTTGACAAAGGGTATGACCTGGTTCTCCCTAGTTTGTTAATACACCAGACTACTGACATGCTATGTCTGTTTTGAACTGCAATCCTTCCAAAGGAGAGGGCATCTTGAAATGCCTGCAATGTTAAAACTGCCCTTATCTCTAGAATGTTGACATGCAAGTTGGCCTCCATCCGGGACCAAGTGCCTTGGACTGTCCTTCCCAGATAATGCCTCCCCACCCTACCTGGGATGAGTCTGTGTTCACAATGGTTTGGGGCTGAGGGGGGACAAAGGGACAGCCGACAAGATTTTGCTGGAATGGAGCCACCAACTCAGGTCTAAATTGCAAAGATTGGTGATCAAAATCAGATGAGACATAGGTTGGTTTGATAATGGCCATTGGGAGGCCAGAAGCCACTGAAGAATCCACATGTGACATCTGGCTGAGGGGACCAGAGTGATAGAGACTGCCATTGACCCTAGAGACTGCCATTGACTCCAGAGCCTGCAGAATGAGTTTTGCTGGTACGTATTTGTTCTGAATGATCTGGTTTACTTGCGATCTGATCCTCTGGAGCCTTTCTAAGGGAATTGATGCAATACTGCTGACTATGTCTAGCATTGCTCCAATGAATTCCAGCTGTTGTGATGGTTTCAAATGGGATTTTTCATAGTTTATCATGATTTCTAAGGTGGTGCAAAGATGAAGACTGTAGTCTCTTGCCTTTACAAGTAGGCATAATTTGTGATAAAGGAGCCAATTGTTGAGATATGGAAATACTCGGAATCCTAGCAGTCTAATATGCGCTGCTACCACTGCCATGCATTTGGTAAACACCCTGGGGGCTGTGGTGAGAATGAAAGGCAGTGCCCTGAACTGATAGTGACTGGCTCACAGCTGGAAGCACAGGAAACTTCTGGAGCACTTGTCCAGTTTTATGTGGTAATACACATCCTGAAGATCTACTGAACACATCCAGTCATTTTTTTCCAAGAATGGAAATATTAACTGCATCGAGACCATCCAGAATTTCGTTTCGTTTGTTGGACTGATTTGTTCAACTAACTGGGATCCGAAACGGGTCTCCAGTCCTCCTCTTTTTTTTTTTTTTTTTTTTTTTTTTGGGGTACTAAAAAGAACCTTGAGTAAATTCCAGATACTCTCTGGTCTGGTGGGACTACTTGACTCTTTTTTTCTAGCAGCTTTTGAATTTTGAAGACTGCTGCTTCCCTGTGACTGGGTCAAACGTCTGGGAGTCTCTTGTCTTTTTGGTGTTGTTGAAAAGGGAATGATGTAGCCTCTGGAAATGATGCCCTGAACCCATTTGTCCATCACTGCATCTAGCCAGGCAGATGAGGGGAGATTATCCCTGCACCAAACTGCCTCCAGAGGAAGGCAATTGGACCTCCATTCAGAAGCGCTGGCAGGAGTTACCAGAGAAAGAATCTCTGGACCCAATTCTGCAGGGTACTTCTGCCTCTTGGACAGCATCTTCCATTATTACTTCCCCCTCTGCCATGAAAGAAGTCCTTGCCATGCGAGTACTTGAAAGGCCCTTGGGTCTTTTTGAACCACAGCCTCCCACTTCTCTGGTTCCTAGAGTAGGGCCGTTGAGGAGTGGAGAAGCACACACCTACAGCACAAAGGGTCTTCCCATCTCTCACATCTGGCCAGTGTGTCTTTGACTAATCATCCCTGTTTGGCCCCAAGATTAAACGGAGTGTTGATGAAAGAAGACTTAAATGGCTCCACAAAGTCAGATAACCGCATCCTGGTGAGTCTCCTGATGGCTATGCCTAAACCTGTTGCTCTTGTCATCTCTTCAGCTGCATGAGCGATTAGCCTCATGGACGAATTGGAAATCGATTCAAGGGAGGCGAGCTGCGAAGTAAACTTTTCTCAGACCCTTTCAGCTACTGCTCCTGCGAGAGTGTCTGAAAGCTCGTTAATCAGATCTCTCTGCAATCTGGGAAAATGTGCCGTATAATTAAAGGACCTGAGAGCGAAGTTCGATGTATATATGCGCTTCCAAAGCTATCCATAGTCCTAGACTCCTTGTTAGGAGGTTGGACAGCAGGACTTTCTTCCGCAAGTTCCTTTTTGGTGGCTGCTGCTATCACCATGGCGTCTACAGGAATACCCTTGGCCAATGTTGCTCTTCTTTAGGGTCAGACAGAATCCGGTCAGGTCTTTTGTGAATCGGTTTGATGGAGTCAAGAATTTTCCAGGCCCGCTGAGCGATCAGCTTTATAAGATCGTCACGGGTGGAGAGATCCAAAAGGAAGAGGGATGAGCATGAAAAGCCTCTAGGTATACAGAGTCCTCTGAGAAAAACTGGAGGCAAGTCCAGCCACCCCTCTGTTTCTGGATTTCTAGGATGTCCCCGAAGGAATAGTCATCAGGGGGTGACCTAGGGGAACATTCCCCTTCATCAAAATCAGTATCCTCTGTGAAAGACTCTTCAGGGGAGTCCAAGAGCTTCCTCCTGCACTTTTTCTTTGAAGGTACCTCTTTGGTGGGATGCTCCGAAGAGGTAACCAAAGAAGATACCACTAGGGTGGCTCGTTCCTGAGGCTTTTGTGGCCTCTGGCCCTGGGAACAGCCTGGGCAAAGCTCCGGTCAAGGGGATGGATAAGTTACTTTGCTTGACAAGGATGGCACAGACTGAGACCGTGATAGACAAAGCCATCTCCATATCTTAAAAGGCAGACCCCCCCCATTGAGGGGATGGGAGCCCGCAACAAAAATAGACTCTTTCAGAACCATGGTCCCACCCCACACCTAGGAAGCCACCTCTGAGGCAGAACCCAAGGTCGAGCTTACATATGCCGAAGCCCCGAGGGGCATGGAAGGATCCAAAATAATTTAAGTCGAACTCTGCCCTTCAGAACCGGTAACAAAGCCCCTTCATGAGGTCTCTTGTTCGACAAACTACAAGAGCTCAAGGCAATAACTGGTGCCAGAGAGGGAACTCTTACTTGGCACCGAAACAGTCGAAGTCAGGATGGTCGTTACCAGAAGCTCCAAAGACTCCGCTGGAGTCGAAGGAGGAATCTGAATGAGTGCAGAAGATGGTAAGGCTCCAGAAAGTAAAGTTTTGTACCTACCATAAATGTAGATGTTCGAGTGTATACACTGCTGCAGTCATTACACTTGGGTTATCCTGCCGTCAGGCGGTTTCCCAGTCGGCCTGAGTTCCAAAGTCTTGGTCCGGCATCTGTTGCTGTTGCCTCTTCCCTGACATCAGTGTGACAGGGGTATAGAAGATGCAACCAACGCCATTTTCTTCAGTTTTTCTTGCCCCAGATGTCAGGTGCCCCTAAATAGGTAGGCAATTCCAATTGCTAATAAAACATACATAAGAAAAGCAAAAAACAACTTACAGCTACCAGCAAATACTCCCCATAGGTAGTAAGGGTAGAAGACATTGGTACATACCAGCCAGTAAGAGGGGAAGGAGGGAGGGTAACCTGGACTGCAGCAGTGTAAACGCTCGAACATCTACATTTATGGCAGGTACAAAACTGTACTATGTTCATCGTGTTACACTGCTGCAGTCATTACACTTGGGTAGAATCCCAAAGCTGAGGAAGGGTGGCTGGTTCTATAAGGCATTAGGGGTGGCTATAAGGCCCTGCAACACTGCAGTGGTGAAGCCAGCTCTGGATTTAGAGTATAGAGGCAGATGGTAATGCTTGGTGAAGGTATGTACAGAACTCCAAGTTGCTGCTTCAAAAATATCCTTGGTAGGTACTCCCCTGAGGTAAGCAGTTGAAGTGGCTGTTGCCCTGGTGGAGTGAGATCTAATGCTGCTAGGAACAGGTTTTCCATGGTATGTGTAGCAGAAACGTATGCAATATCCTATCCATTTTAAAATAGTCTGTTTTGAAATGGCTTTTCCCTGTGCTCCTGCAGCATATGCTACCAATAATTGCTCAGATTTTCAGGAAGCTTTGGTTTTGTCCAAGTAGAAGCGTAACTGCCTGTGAATGTCCAAAGAGTGCAGTAGTCTCTCCCCTTTATTCTGTGGTTTAGGATAAAAAGTTGGCAGGTGAATGGTTTGGTTTAAAGCCACACTGGATACCACCTTTGGCATAAAAGTAGGGTTAGTTCTTAAAGACACCGTTTCCTGGTGGAAAATGAGGAAAGGTTCCACTGCCATTAGTGCCTGTAATTCTGAAACTCTTCGTGCTGATGTTATTGCCAGGAGCAGAGCAGTTTTCCAAGAGATATACATTAATTCTGCTGTGTTGGCTGGCTCAAATGGAGGTAAAGTTAGCTTCTCCAAAACAAAATTGAGGTCCCAAAGTTGGAGTAGGTGCTCTACGGGGCGGTCTTCTGTTTTTAGCCCCTCTGAGGTACTGTTTTAACAGAGGATTAGAGAAAATTGGTGGATCCGTGTTGTAATGAGCAGAGATGGCAGAGGCGTGGATCTTGATGGATGAGAAGGAGAGTCCTTTGTCCAGCATCTCAGTTAAGTATTGTAGTATCTGAGGAATGTTTGGGACAAGAGGGTCAAGGCTGTGAGCTCGGTTCCAGGCACAGAATCTCTTCCATTTATCTGAATAGGCTTTCCTGGTACTAGGCCTTCTGGCCTCCAGAATGACATCCATAACAGCTTTGGAGAGAGGCACTGCTTGCTTGACTAAGGAATCTTCCATGCAGCTAGCTTGAAGGTCTTTAGCTGGCTGTGTAGTATTTGTTTGTTGTGCTGAGTCAGCAGATGTGGGATTTGAGGCAAAATCCAGGGTGGTTCTTGTGCTAAGCTCCTTAAGATTGGGTACCAGTGCTGGCGTGGCCAGTCTGGTGCAATCAGGATCATCTTTGTCTCTTCCTGCCTGGATTTTATGAGTACCTTTGGCAGGAGAGGTAGAGGTGGGAAAGCGTAGGTTCTCCCAGCTGAAAGAGAGGGCATCCACTTTCCATGCTTGTGGATAGTAACTCCTTGTTCGGAATTTTTGTAGCTGGCAGTTTATTGGGGATGCAAACAGATCTATGTCCGGGCTCCACCATTTCTGTGTTATCATTCTGAATATTTGTGGATTCAACTCCCATTCGTGGGGATCCATGATGTTTCTGCTTAAGTCGTCTGCCAGTGTGTTTTTGTCTCCTGGCAGGAATTGTGCTTGTAGATGAACTTGCAGGTTTATAGCTGTGTTCCACAAGGTCATAGCTTGTCTGCATAGGGGGTAGGAGTGAGTTCCCCCATGCTTGTTTATGTACCACATAACCGTGGTGTTGTCTGTCTTTAGCAGTAGTTGTCCTGGATGCAGTAGGTCCTTGACAGCTATAAGCGCATTTTGTACAGCTAGCATCTCTTTTTGATTGATGAGAAGATGCCTTTGTTCTGCAGGCCACATGCCCTGAATACATTTTCCTGCCATGTGTGCTCCCCAGGCGTAATCCGATGCATCTGTTGTCAGTGTTTGCCTGGCTGTGGGTTGTGTAAAAGGCTGTCCCTTGTTGAGGTGACAAGCTTGAGCCCACCATTGAAACTCCTGTTGAAGGCAAGGGATTAGTGGTATAACTGTTTCCAAACTTTGACAGTGTTGAGAAAATACATTCTTTAGGTACCACTGTAGTTTCCTCATTTGCAGTCTGGCATATGGAATTAGTAGTATGCAAGATGCCATGTAACCCAAGGCCTGCAGAATTTTTCTTGCAGGGAGTTGGGTCTTCGTTGCCATCAATTGAAAGTATTGAGTCAGTTGTCCTTGTTTGTCTGGCGTGAGTTAAGCCATCTGGGCCGTTGTGTTCAAGCTGGCACCCAGGAATATAATCTCTTGTGAGGACACTAGTTTTGATTTCTTTTCGTTTACTGTGTACCCCAGGCAACTTAACTTTTTTTACAAACGCCAGATGCTTTAGAAGAATGTCCTTGCTCTCTGCTTGAATCAGGCAGTCGTCCACGTATGGATACATTTGGATTCCTTTCTGTCTGCAGAACGCAATTACTGATGTCAGGCACTTTGTGAAGACCCTGGGTGCAGTAGATAATCCAAAGGGCAGTGCAGAGAATTGGTAGTGCATTGAACCCGCTAAGAATCTGAGGTATCTTCTGCAGTTTTGTCTGATAGGGACATGCAGGTATGCCTCTTTGAGGTCCAAAGTCACGAACCAAGCTTTCTTGCCCAGCATGGGAAGAAGCTGCTGTAATGTCAACATTTTGCATTTCGGAACATCCAGGTAAGTGTTTAGAGAGGAGATGAAAGATCCAGAATGGGCCTCCAGGCTTTGTCCTTTCTGGGTACAAGAAAGAGTCTTGAGTAAAATCCTTGTCCTTGCTCCTGTGATGGTACCTTTTGACTAGCTCTCATATCCATGAGTGCTGTAATTTGTTTTTGAGCCTCTGCCCATTGATTTGGTGGCAGGTTTGGCATTCCTTTTAACCTTGGCAGAGTGTGAAAGTGGAACCTGTAACCTTGAAATACAATGCTGAGAACCCATTTGTCTTTGGTGATCATTTGCCAACTGTGGTAGAAGAGTGCCAGTTTTCCTCCCAAGGGGGCTGCTAAGAATAATTTGTTTGGCAGCTGTAATGGGAAGTCATTGGAGCTGTTTTTTACATGGTTGGGGCCTGTCTTCCCCTTCTTTCTGGCCTGATGCAACCCAATTGTCGAGGCCTGTAAGTACCTTGTGTTTGACCTCTACCTCTTGGACGTCTGTATCTTCCCCTTTGAGGTCTGTCTAACTGGAAAGGACCAATTCTTAGTTGGCCAGTTTCTGCTAAATCTAGGGGGTTGAACCTATAAGAAATCCTTCACCGTTTGCATAGATTTTGCCTTATCCTCCATTTTCTTAAACACCTCTTCTGCCTTAACTCCAAACAACACATCCTGCTGCAAAGGTGCATCTAATAATTTTGCTTTAACATGATCTGGTAACATATGTTCTTTTAACCAAGCATGTCTTCTAATGACAGAGCCTGTAACTGCTGCTCTGCAGGAGGCCTCTAGAGAATCAAAACCACATTGCAAAGTATGCTTTCCCACTTGTTCAGCTGCATGCAATAAATCCTGCATTTCTTTAAAATTAGGAGGATCTGATTCTGGAAGCATTGTTTTGTTTTAACTGAGACAGTAAAAATCGCTGATATTTTAGCATGTGAAACTGGTAATTTAAGGCTCTCACTGCTAAAGTTGCAGACGTATATACTTTCTTTATCCATCTGTCTAATGCTCTGGAATCTCTGTCAGAGGGAACTGGATTCTTGGCTGATGAGGCCCTAACTCCTTTGGGTCCATGAGAAATAGTTTCAGAGTCAGCTACAGGGCTTTTATACAGTAATTTATGTGAGTCAGGGACTCTGTAGTATCTGTCAGGTTTAACAGGAGCTGGAGGTAAGGAATCAGGATTTAAGCTGGATTCAGTATACACATCATCCACAACATCTAACACTGGTGAAATAACAAGGGGTCTGTGTTGTGGTAATAAGAGGAAGTCTCTGAGCCTTTTCTTGGATTCTGAATAATCCTGGCCTTCCCAGTGGAAATGCTCCCTCATGGTATGTAGGGTTTCCCCAAAGGAGTAGTCCTCAGGTGGTGAGGCTGATGGAACTGATTCCTCAGCATCAGAATCCTCATAAGGGGGTAAAGAGTATCCTAGGTCTGAGGATGAATCAGAAGAGACGGACACCTGGTCGGATGAGTCATAGTCTGCATCCTGTCTAGGCCTTTTATCAGGAGGGGGATGGGACCCCCTGATCACAGTGATTAGGTTTTCAGCCATTTTGAGCATTTGTTTCTTAGGCATGGAGGCCTGTCCTGGAGAATGCTGTATTTGTTTCTTTGTCTTTAAAGAAGGCTTAGACTTAGCTGAGGGTTTAATGCTTAACTGAGTAGGTCTGAAGACACCCTCTGTAGCCGTGGGTTGCTCAGCTACTCCGGATCCCTCTGAAAGGTTAGTCTCGGTAGGCTGAAGAACTTGTGTGTCCGAAGGCCCAGCCATCTCCACGTGGGAGTCAGAGGCAGCCTGAGGTTCTATAGAAGCGGTCGTCAGGGTCTGCGAAGGCGCCTTGCTGAAAACCGGAAAACCGGCGACTGGCCTAGAAGAGGCTTCGTCGTCAGTTTTGGGCCTCTGATGCCCATCCTTGTCTTTGCGCTTTTTGTGTATTTTGGTCATCGGACGTTCTGATGGCATGGTATAATTGAATTTTCTACCAAAATAATGTCTGGCAAAATCAAACTGACGTTTAATAGTACACTTGTTAAACCTAGCACAAAACTGACAACCAGTGACGTCGTGGTCAGGGCCTAGGCATGGGATACAACAGGATTGGAAATCCTTATGCAGTATTTGCTTCCCACAAGAAATACAGTTATTAACTTTTACTGACATCGGTCTGAGGCAAGAAAAAGTTTCCACAACGGGGTACTTAGCTTTGTAGAAGACTTCGGTTCTGGATTCGGAATGAAAATCTCAGGAGATGGCCGACTGGCACTTGCGAACTGCTTTCGCTTCAGGCACCACGCGGCAAGAAAGACTGAAGAAAATGGCGTCGGCTGCATCTTATATACCCCTGTCGCACTGACATCAGGGAGGAGGCGACAGCAACCAACGCCGGACCAAGACTTTGGAACTCAGGCCGACTGGGGAACCCAAGTGTAATGATTGCAGCAGTGTAACAAGATGAACATCAAAGTTGGCCAGGAATCAAAGACTAAGTCAATCCCCTCGCAGTCAGGAGCTGATCCATCAATCTCATAATGTCCGACTCTGATAGGCTCTTAGTGGATCGACTAGAGGAGGCTGATGGGTATCTTGGCAGTCTTGGTTCCAAAAAAAGGACTTGGTGGACAGTCAGCAAATGGGTCCACTGATGGAGAATATGAAGTTCTTGGCACAGAAATTAGACGAGGCTGCTTCGGTACAGAGGGTTCAGCCAATGATGAAGCTTCACTTGTCTGCACCGAAGTTTGTCTCAAAGCAACACTGTTGTTACCCATCGGTGTCGAAGATAGTCGGCACCGTAGTAGATCTGGTTGATTTAGCAGGTGGTTCCAAGTAAATTGTCGGAACTGAATGAGGTTGTTTTTTTTTTTTCGTTTGTTTTAGATGAGCCCCAAGAAGAAGAAGAGCTGGCTTCAGTCTTGGGACCAGAGATCGCCTCTTCAAAATCACCTTTAAGATTCCTTTCAAAATAAGTTTGCTCCTGTGCTCTGTCAGAGTTCTGGCAGAGAAACCATGGCAGACAGCACAATCTTCCTGAAGATGGACAGCACCTAGACAGTATAAACAAAAAGTGTGTCCATCAGAGTTAGGCATTTTCCTATCACATTTTTGGCACCTCTTAAAACCAGAGGTACTCTCAGAAGAGTTATCAGCAATTAAAAGAAAAACAAAGGCCTAACACTCGCAAGCGCTCACACACACACACACACACACACACACACACACACACACACACACACACACACACACACACACACGCTGTATTTTTTAAAGTCTTAAAGGAAGAAAACAGGATTACCAGCAATGGTAATATAAACTACCAGTAGGTTTAAATAAATAAATAAATAAAACGGGGGGGGGGTACCCATAATGGTACGTCAGAATTCTTAACAGAAGAAAGGAGAACCACTCACGCGCACGCTATATTTAAGAGAGGACTGGGCAGCCATACAAAAATATATAGGCAATATAGAGAAATACAAAGATTCAAGACAAAAATTAAACTAAATTACAATAAAATAACAGTCAAGACTCGAGAGAGTGGTTGAACATGTCTGGCACCACAAAGCGGCAGACAAGATTTGAGGTAATTTGGAGAGGAGCACTATGAGTAGAGCTCAGCTTGAGAGTTTTGGAAGGAAATAGCTGGAATAATGGCTGAGTTGGTTCCAAGGCTTGGAACCGAGCCCACAGTCAAGGATTACGTGAAGATTGACAACATTAGATCTGCCATTAAAAAATGAATAATTAGTAGAGCATTTAAAATACTGTACGATAACTACAAGAATCAGAGAAGATTAGAAAGGTTTGGGAAGAGAGACTAGATAAATAATTCACAAAGAAACAATGGGAAGATACATGTATGTCTCCCAAACATGCAACTATATATATATATATATATATATATATATATATATATATATATATATATATATATATATATATATATATATAAATAAACATATACATACACACACATTTTTTTTTTTTTTTTTTTAATACCCCAAGTAGACTCCAGAGAATTTTTCCTCAGGTAGACAGCAAATGTTGGAGGTGTGACGGGGAAAAAAGAGTTCCAGTAAAGTCCCACTTATATGGCACCAGTGGGGATTGGTAGATGCCAGTTAAGTGTATGTTCTGGTTGCCGGAGATATGCTTTGTGATTTTTGATTGGCTCATATGAGCCAATCAAAAATTGCTAAGTGCAGCCTCTTCTGTTCAATGTGGAACAGCACACACTGCTCTGCACTAAACAGAAGAGGCTCCCCTCTAGGATTTTTGACTGGCTCGTATGTCGGCATACAAGCCCCTCAAAAATGGCAACATCTTCTGTTCAATGCAGAACAGCCCGTTGTTCTGCACTGAACAGAAGAGGCTTCCCTTTGGATTTTTGATTGGCTTGTATGTCGGTATATGAGCCAATCAAATGCCAGTTGCTCAAGTCCTGGATAATGGGGATTTTACTGTAATTTGGAACATATTTTCTGGGGGTGCAGTGAGTTGGCAGACTTTAAGGATTCCCTGTGGATGCACGGTCAGAGATGCTCGGTGGATTGGTGTGATGAGGGAGATAATTTTTCTGAGCTATGATACAGAATAGGAACTGCCTAGACATGGTAAGGCCTTGCTGTGTCTAATTATGTTGGCTGCCAAAAAAACACAATTACTAGAAAATCTAAATCTAAACCAACTATACTAGAAGTAGTGTATAATATAGTAACAGAGATAAAACTGGAATTGAAATCTTTAGAAAAGAGTAGGAGTAGACTACATCGGAAAAAATGGGAATTGTGGGAACAATACATACAGGAGAGAAAAGGGGTTTAAAAGAAGGTAAAAGACAAATGAGCTATGTAATGTTTAACTGAAAATGACTAGGTGTAGTATAAGTGGTGTCCAATGTTTCCAACTGGGGTGTTTTAGTATGGTTTGTGATGTAAAATGATTTTAACTAGGACAAAGTTTGTGTGATTTGTTTTCATTTATTTAAATATACAACTGCCTAAAAATGTTTGTTTAAAAGGGGGGGGGCAGGAACTGAATAATCGATGTAATATTGTTTAGGTTGTATGATATATAGCAATATATGAAATATATTCTTTGCAAATGTGAACTTATTAATACAGTTTGATTACTCACATAAACGTAAATCTGCCTCTATCACAAGTGATAATTCTACAAAGATGTTTTAAAAAAAATATTTAAAATACACTGAAATAAAAAAACCAACAACTATGCCCCTCCTCAATAAGAGACAACAGGAAGGGTGGAATGACATCTAACAGGAGTCAAGTGCCACTTGACAGATTCCTCCGACACCTTCCAAATAGGAGTCGTGCATTCTCAACAACTGTACTGCAGTACCTTAAATGGCCTGGGAAAAAGTGTATGACCATTGACAAATTTTGACTGTTGTGTCCAAGAGGGGAACATAAAAGAAAACTCATGATTAGACAAAAATTACCTGGGTATGGTGGCCAGTGATTTTTTTACCTGTATGCAATGACCAGTGCATAAAAGCCAGCTATATACAAGTAAACCAGAAATGTTAAATGGTGGCCTACTCTACAGAAAATGACTGTCCTTTCTAACATTCAACCCAAGTTATTCTTATGATGAGTTAACCATATAATGTAGCTCTGTACCTGGTTATGAGTTGAGGGGGTACATAGACATTGGAGTGCAACAGTTATGTCACTACTAAACCAGAAACAGACACAGTTGGGACAGCAATCTTGAACTTTAAAGCACAGAAAGACAACACACATGAACAAGGTGATGCCTGCAATGAGGAAAATAAAGTGGCAAGAAAGCAACTCCCTAGCTGATGTAAAAGTATACAATACCGTACAATTGACAACCTTAAACTGAGAGAATACTCTGCTATAACACTATGCTTCACAAAAAATAAGCATGCATCAATACAGATCGTGAGTACAAGTTTGCATTCTATTAAAAAAGAGAAATAAAGCGAAAGGAACAAAATGCAAAATGAAATTCGATGACCATGAACTCACAGACAAAGTATAAAATGAGGACTTAAGACATACAAATGTAAATCTAAGTTCCAAATCCCTTTGGACCAGAAGGCTGGAAGCTAGCATACCAGTTAAAAAGGGGGTATGCATGTACAGGAGAGAGTCAGTTTATCCGATTTAGCCGATTATCCAAAATGCAAATTATCTGAACGCCACTGTCCAAAGTTTGCAGGTAGGAAAAAATCATAAAGTCTGAATATGTAAATGTTATACGTATTCACTTGTGCATGTTTTGTGAGCTTGTAGCCCTTGTGTGTGAAAAATATTCTTTACTGTCCACTGGAATCGCTGAACAGTTGAAAAGTATATTCCCTGCGTGCAGAAAAAACAAGTTTTTTTTTTTATCTTGATTAACGTAGGTTTGATTATCCGAACTACCCTAGGTCCCAATTAGTTTGGATAATAGACTCCCTACTGTAAATGCTTTTATAACATATAAAAGATGGTCAATAACTAGGTCACACCTCCAGTCAAAACAAAAAGCAGAAGGCGGCAAAGGGAGACTTTACAAACATATAAGCAAGCACACGCACATGTGTATAAACACACACATCTTTATATACGTGTATTAAACACACAAATTAGTACAGGTTTACGTTTATATTTACATATATGAATACACATACTTTTGGATCTATGTCATTTGACTGGATCAGAAAAACACTGAACACAAATGACTGAAAACTCATCTGACTCAACAGTCACTGAACAAGTGATAGAACTTTCTACAAGAATACAGCTTCGCCCTGCATACTCCCTAACTTCTATATACTAACTCCACAATTGTACAACCGTGGAGAAAAGAAAAGGAAATACTACACGCAGCAAAATCTGTGCATGCGCACAAATGCAAACATCTACAAACCTGGGAGGTGTGGCTTCTGCCAATCCACACAAATTAGTTTAGACTCACTTCCCTAATAAAGCCTATGATCAGAAATGACACTATCACATGCAGTCAATTAACTTCTACACTTTTCTATCAACTGTCATCCAGAAAATGAGTTTTGTTTTCAGTCAACTGTACTCCACCCTTTGTGACTCAGTGAAATGACAAACCTATGTATGTGCGCCTATACACAATTTTTATATATTTCCATTTAATCAAAGAAAATGTTCAAAACCTATAAAACATGAATCCCAAAATTTTGAAACACATTTCATCGAAAAATTAAAACCATGTTTTACTCAGGGAGGCAACAACCCCTACTACTTATATATACCAACTTACAGATTGCACAATGGGGAAAAAGGGCAAATCCCTACCACTTAGAAATGCTGTCATTCTTCTTTTGCCTGCATTTATTAGATATTCTGAACAACTGAAAGATCAAGACCCACCCTCCCACCCCTTACATTTAAAAAGTACAGTTTTGTGCCTACCATAAATGTAGATGTTCGAAGATCCACATTGCTGCAGTCCTTACACTTGGGTAGTCCGCTGTCCTCGGTCGGCCCGAATATCAAAGTGTAAGGCTGACGTCGGTCAAGGCGCATTTGACTGACATCAGGACGTCAGGGTACAAATGCGCATGACCGACGTCATATCCTCAGTCTTTTCTTGCCCCAGATGTCAGAAGACCCTAAAAATAAAAGTCAAAACCAAAAGACAGCAAATAACCAACCAACCACCCTTGCACTAACTATATGTACAATATATACAATATACACATTATGTACAACAAAACACACACAACCACCTTTAACTGTAGGGAAGGAGGGAGGTAAATTGACTGCAGCAATGCGGATCTTCGAACATCTACATTTATGGTAGGTACAAAACTGTACTATGTTCTTCATCTCACATTGCTGCAGTCCTTACACTTGGGTAGAATCCCAAAGCAGAGGTAAGGGAGGATGGCTAACTACAAGGAAGCAGGAGCTGCCAAAATGCCCTGCAAAACAGCAGTGGCAAAACCAGCCCTGGATTTAGAGTAAAGTGGCAGGTGATAATGCCTAGAGAAAGTATGCACCGAACTCCAAGTAGCTGCCTCCAAAATATCCTTGGTTGCCACACCCCTCAAAAAAGCTGTAGAAGTAGCAGTAGCCCTAGTGGAATGAGGCCTAATCCCAGCTGGAACTTCCTTGCCATGATGGGAGTAACAGAAAGCAATGCAAAACCCAATCCACTTAGAAATAGTTTGTTTTGACACAGGCTTGCCCTGAGAACTCAAAGCAAAAGAAACAAACAACTGCTGAGACTGCCTGAACCCTTTAGTTCTGTCCAAATAATAACGCAACTGCCTGTGTACATCTAAAGTGTGCAAAATCTTTTCCCCTTTATTTTGGGGATTTGCATAAAAAGTAGGCAAATGAATAGTTTGGTTTAAAGCCACACTAGAACCCACCTTAGGCATAAAGGAAGGATTAGTACGTAATGATACCCTATCCTTATGGAAAATCAAGAAAGGCTCAACCACCATAAGGGCCTGCAATTCAGAAACCCTTCTTGCAGAGGTAATTGCCAACAAAAAAGCAGTCTTCCATGATAAATATTTCAACTCAGAAGTAGCTGCAGGCTCAAGGTTGTAGAGTGAGTTTCTCCAACACAAAATTGAGATCCCAAGCAGGAGTAGGAGCTCTTCGTGGGGGTCTTATATTCTTTGCCCCTCTAAGAAATTGCTTGAACAAAGGATGAGAAAACAATGGTGGGTCACAATCATAGTGAGCCGAAATTGCTGCAGCATGAACCTTAATAGAAGAGAAAGACAAACCTTTGTCCAGTAACTCAGTAAGATATTGAAGAGCCACACTCAAATTAGGCTCAGAAACATCAAAATCTTTTGCTGCACTCCAAAATAAAAAATCTCTTCCATTTATCTGCGTACACTTTCCTTGTACTAGGCCTTCTAGCTTCCAAAATCACATTCAAAACTTGTTGTGGAAGTTGAGACCCTATGGTTCAAAACAGAATATGCCAGGCTGTTAGGTGAAGAGAGTGAAGTTTGACATTCAGCAAATGGCTGTCCTCCTGCGACAACAGGTGTGGAATCGAAGGCAAAGGCCATGGGGGCTTCCATCAGACTTCTCAGTAATGGGTACCAGTGCTGTCGAGGCCAATCTGGAGCTATTAAAATCATCCTTGGCTTGTCCTGTCTGACCTTTAGAAGTACCTTTGGGAGGAGAGGCAGAGGAGGAAAGGCATACACATGAAGATTGCTCCAATTGAAAGAAAGAGCATCCACTTTCCAAGCTGTGGGATGAAACCTTTTTGTGCAAAACTTTGGCAGCTGATGGTTTAGTGGAGAAGCGAACAGATCTATGTCTGGAGTTCCCCATGACACTGTCAATTTCTGAAATACATGAGGATCCAATTTCCACTCGTGGGGATCCATAATTCGTCTGCTCAACACATCTGCTAAGGAGTTCTGTGCTCCTGGCAGAAACCTTGCCTGAAGATTGAGCTGTAAACTGAGAGCAGTCTCCCACAAAATCATTGCTTGCCTGCATAGAGGATAAGAATGCGTTCCCCCTTGCTTGTCGATGTACCACATGACAGTTGTGTTGTCTGTTAGAATCAACACCTGCCCTGGAAGAAGTAAATCCTTGAAAGCTATTAATGCTCCCCAAGCTTTGTCTGAGGCATCTGTCGTTAAAATCTGACTCTCCTCTGGCCGGGTCACAGAGAGTCCCTTGTTTAGGTGACATTCCTGAGCCCACCACAAAAATTCCTTTTGAATGCAAGGTATTATTTGAATGACAGTGTCTAGATCCTGGCAGTGCTGTGTCCATACATTTTTGAGATACCATTGCAACTTCCTCATATGCAGTTTGGCATTGGGAAGCACCAGAATACAAGATGCCATGAACCCTAAGGCTTGAAGGACTGTCCTTGCAGTCAGCCCGGACTGATGAGATAGCTGATGGAAGTAAAGGGATAGACTCATTTGTTTGTCCGGGGTTAAAAAGGCCATCTGGGATGCTGTATTCAGTCTCACACCCAGAAAGCACATGTCCTGAGAGGGTACTAGACTGGACTTTATTTCGTTCACAGAATACCCCAGGCATCTTAGCACTGCTATCACATATTCCAAGTGATGAAGAAGCTCTTCCCTTCCTTGAGCCAGAATCAGGCAGTCGTCCAAATAAGGATAGATCTGTATTCCTTTTAGCCTGAAGAAAGCTATCACTGGAGCCAGAACTTTCGTGAACACTCTGGGCGCAGTAGATAAGCCAAAGGGCAATGCAGAGAACTGATAGTGAGAAGTCCCAGCACGAAAACGTAGATACTTCCTGCAACTTAGTCTGATAGGAACATGAAGGTAAGCTTCCTTGAGATCCAAAGTTACCATCCAATGATCTTTGCCCAGCAGAGGTAAAAGCTGCTGTAACGTCAACATTTTGAACTTGGGAATGTCCAGATAAGTGTTGAGGGAAGATAAATCCAAAATTGGTCTCCACGTGTTCCCCTTCTTTGGTACTAGGAACAGGCGAGAATAAAATCCTAGGCCCACTTCTGGCATAGGGACCGGCTGTATGGCCCTTATTTGGAGTAACAGAGAAACTTGCTTGTGAGCCTCTATTCTTTGTTGAGGAGGAACGTCTGGCATGCCTTTGAAATGAGGCAAGGTATGGAAATAAAACCTGTAACCGTGGTGTATGATATCCAATACCCATCTGTCTTGGGTAATTAAACTCCAATTTTCTTTGAAAAGTGCCAACCTTCCTCCCAAAGGTGCTGCCAGACGAGAAGGCTCTGGCAGCTGAAAAGGTAGGTCATTGGGTCTGTTTACGAAAGGACTGACCCCTGCCCTCACCCGAAGACTGTGCAGGAGAACTCCTGTTCTAGGCCTGAAAGAGCCCTGAGCTCTGCCCCTACCACGTCTAGATCTACCCCTAGACTGGGAATCATAAGAAGGATACGTCCACCCCTTAAGTAGGCCAATTTCTACTAAACTTTGGAGGCCGGACCTGCAAAAAATCTTTAACAGTCTGCATAGACTTAGCCTTGTCTTCCATTTTCTTTAAGACTGCCTCAACAGGAGGACCAAACAACACGTCAGATTGTAAAGGAGCATCTAAAATCCTTGTTTTAACATGTTCAGACAAATTTTGATCCCTTAGCCAGGCGTGCCTGCAAAGAACTGAACCAGTGGCAGCCACCCTAGACGAGGCCTGTACAGCATCAAAACCACATTGCAAAGAATGCTTACCCACCTGTTCAGAAACATGTACTAAATCTTGCAACTCTTTACAATCAATACCTACTGCCAGAGCATCAACCTTAGACTTCAACTGTGAAAGGAGATAGTTTTGGTATTTCAACATGTGAAACTGGCAATTCAAAGCCCTCATAGCAAGAGTGGAAGAAGTATAAACTTTCTTTCCCCATCTATCCAAGGCCCTAGCCTCTTTGTCTGCAAGAACCGGATTCTTTACAACAGAAGCCTTAACACCTTTAGGCCCCTGGCTAACAGTTTCTGGGTCCGCCCTAGGACTCTTAAAAAGATACTTATGAGCTTCAGGCACCCTGTAATACCGATCCGGCTTAACAGGAGCAGGAGGCAAAGAATCAGGATTAAGAGAAGCTTCTGAAAAAACATCTTCCACTACATCCAAAACAGGAGGTATAGCCAAAGGCCTATGCTGGGGTAAAACAAAATTCCTAAGCCTTTTCCTGGAATCAGAGAAGTCCTGACCTTCCCACTTAAAATGCTCCCTCATGGAATGAAGAGTTTCTGAAAAAGAAAAATCCTCAGGAGGAGAAGCAGAAGGAGTAGAATCATCCACATCAGAATCAGAATAAGGAGGGTACTCCTGCAAGTCTTCAGCCGAAGACTCTGAAACATCTGAAGCCAGCTCAAAACCCCCCAGCTCAGGCTCCATCCTAGGTCTCTTATCAGGAGGGGGCATAGAACCCCTAATCAAAGTAATCAAATCTTCTGCCATCTTAAGCATATGCTTCTTGGGCACAGTTCCTGAAGAGCTAGGGGTAACACCAACTGAAGCTAAACCTGGCCTGCCCCTGGGAAAAGCCTTTGAAACAGGAGAGGGCCTAGCCACCCTAGGAAGGGAGGGGAGTATAGTAACCTGAGAAGCCCCCTCAGCCTGACTTGCCTCCTGAGAGGCCACATCTTGCAATAAAAGTCTCACCCTGGGAACACAAAGAAACCTCCGGTGGAGCCACCGGCTCCACCGACACCTCTAAAGAACCGGCGTAGACGGTTCTTCTAGCCTAGGCTTAACTGCTTTGTCCTTGCGCTTCTTCGAAGAAGCGGGCGTCGGAGCATCCGGCGGCATTTTATAATTGCACCGCTTCCCAAAGACTAACCTAGCACAATCCAACCTTCTCTTTATAGTGCGTTTATTAAATCTAGCACAAGAGCGACAGCCAACAACGTCGTGCTCAGGTCCTAAGCAAGGAATACACAAAGTATGATAATCTCTATGCGGTATCTGTTTCCCACAAGAAATGCAATTATTGACTTTTTCTGACATCCGTAAATCACTGAGGCAAGAAAAACAAAATATTCCCCAACGGGGTACTTAGCCAACTTTGAACTCGGTCTGAAACTTCGAAATCGAAAAATCTCAGAACGCCAACCGGCACTTGCAATGCTGCTTCTGCATCGGACCATGCGGCAAAAGAGACTGAGGATATGACGTCGGTCATGCGCATTTGTACCCTGACGTCCTGATGTCAGTCAAATGCGCCTTGACCGACGTCAGCCTTATACTTTGATATTCGGGCCGACCGAGGACAGCGGACTACCCAAGTGTAAGGACTGCAGCAATGTGAGATGAAGAACATCTGTGGTTTACTAATTGTGAATTATCTAATTTAATGTTGAAAATCTAGTGTAATTTCAGTATGAACCACTGTAGATCACAGTGTAAAGTGTGTGCAATATCTTTAAGTACGTGAGGCTGTAAGTGCACAATATATTCCACACACGTGCAAACCCTAGTGTCATTTTGAAGGAGCAGCCAGAGAGATAGCATGCATAATCACAGTTATTAGTTTGTATATATGTTACTTCACTTAGAGTCTGTAAGCCTTTGCAGTGATGCGTTTGTATAAAATAAAGCTGCTTGAACAGAACCCACGAAAACTATTTGTGTCCGAAACAGGAGAGTGACGTGGTGTCAGAACCAGGATGGAACAGAAAACGAATTTGGAGCCATGAGGTGCAAAGACAACAGTGAAGGTAAAACAGAGAGAAAAGTGCACAAGCATAGCCAGAAAGAATCAAAGGTAATGAGAAACAACACAAACTATTTATTCAATATTAAAGACAATAAAGGGGCATTACAAGGGCACAAACCGCATTATCAGGCGAGCGAAAAAGTACAAAAAGTTTGTTAACTAAAGAAAATGTTTAAGATAAAAGTATTCAATCAAAAGATTAACTGTAGAGCAAAAACCAGCATGTTTAAAGCAAAACAAGTGTGTTTAAGGCAAAGCTGGGAATGTTTGGAGTAAAATGAACACAAGAAAATTATACTGGGGGTGAAAAGGGCTTAAATGAGCATAACTAATATAATAAGGAAAGAAAAAGGGCACATTAGGCAAAATAAAGCAAGGCGATTGTATGTGTTTTGGCAACGTACTGTGGGCATAACTAGATTTATTCAAAGTATCTCTAAGTGTGTAAAAGTGCTTACAGTGTGAGCTTATTACTGTGCAAGTATTTCAATGAGTTTATTGTGTGCAAAGTGGAACTGCTTCATGAAGTACAGTCAAAATATAGCCATTTCGAAAAGTTTCTTGGGCTGAGTGTGTCTATTCGCAAAGTGCTGCCATTACAGAGTGCTTCTTGTACTGTAGAGAGTTGCCTAGCATGGCACCGCCATTTTTGGGATATTTCAGTGTGCTGTATGCAGTTGTTCACAAAGTGCAATTACTTCAAGAAGTTGAGTTTTAAGGGAACATATGTTAGATTTATTTGCATTGCAGTTACTTGGCATGTGTCTTACACTGGTAAGAGGCGATTTCTTACAAAAGATGACATTACAAGAGTATTACAGTACTCGTGAGTTATTCAGCCACATCGTAAAGTGCTCGAATGTTTCTGAAAATTATATATTACTTTAGCATTTTCTCCCTTACCACGACATTACAAAAGTACCAAAATGCCCGAGAAGTTTATTTTGCAAAGTCCAGTTATTCGAAAGTACTGCGAGTTTATATAATTCCGAAAAGCCCAACAAAGGTACAACTTCAAAGTACAAAGGTATTGGACAACTACTGGCATTAGTTTCTGGCATATGTGCATGTGTGTATGTTTATGCTTATTTGCAAAACCCTTCACTGATATGTGTTAATATGGCAAACAGATTTTGAAAACCACTACCACTTGTACTTGTTCAGAATATTGCAGAAAACTGGAGAATATTTGAGCAGGAGTACAACATTTTTATACAAGCAGCTTATGCAGACAGACATGCATGCACAAGGGCATTCATTTTGCTAAAACCAGCAGGGTCAGAGGCCATAGAAAAAAGCGTTCATTTGTGTACGCACCAGCAGTATATGAAGGAGAAGGTGTGAAATGCCATATTATTGTACATGATGAACCAAGTGAAGACCCTGAAAGTTTGAAGTGCAAGTTCAGAGAAATGTGTAACCCCTAGATGAATATTACATTAGAGAGGCATTTGTCTTGCACAAGAGTTCAGAAACCAGGGGAAACATTTGCAGCTTATATAACGGACTTAAGAAACAGAGCTAAAATGTGTCGGTTTGGTGATTTAAAAGAGCTGATAAAGGACAGGCTTGTATGTGGTATTCGTGCTATTGTGAGAAAGTTTTTCCTTCGTGACAGCGATTTAAATGTTGAGCAAGGCCATACAGATTTGTCAAATCTATGAGATGACAGAAAAACACACAAGTATGCTTGCAAGTGACAAGAGCATGGTTTCAACTGGTTCCAGAGCACCTGTAGATAGTATGCAACATGTGGCAAAAAAGAGCTGGCCTAAGCACGTGGCAGCTACAGTTCCAAGAAAGGTGCAAGTTCCAGCATCAGTTCAGTGCAGTACAAGCATGAATCAGCAAAACCCAAATCTAGTTTTATTGTGAACTGTTGCAATTGTGATGCAAATCATGAATGTAAGAGAGAAAAGTTCTTGGCATATGGTCATGATTTTTGGTTGTTGGGAGGGTGGCCTAATGGTTAAGGTGCAGGGTTTGAATCTCACAAGGGATAATTGGCTAAGCTTAAAATGGCTCGCAAGGGCAGTTAGCTTAGTATTAATCTATGAACCTATGAGCAATGTCACAAGTCTAAAAAAAAAAATGGAATAATTTCCAAATGTTTTGCAAATCAAGTAAGCCTCACAAAATTGTAAAGAAAGGTCACACAAAAAAGCAAGTTGATGAAGTACAGCCACAGCAGTCAGCTTTCTGTGTTGATGGTGTATCAGTGTTTGGTGAAAGAGTTAGTGCAGTGAACTTATTAACAAGAAGTGAAATGTTTTATACTGTCCAGATTAATGGAAGATCCACAGAGATCAAAGTAGACACTGGTTCAATGTGTAATGTTATATCAGCAGACTTATCTGCTAGAGTGAGAACGAACAACTTAATGTAACCAGTAGTGCGAGACTTGTTGCTTACGGAAGTGAAGAAATTCAAACCAAAGGTTCCGTAATACTTTCATTTTATTTAGCTGAGAACTGCTAGAACTTGTTATTCTATGAAGTCCACAGACCAGTGCCATCTTTATTGGGTCTCAAAGATAGTTGAAGAACGAATCTGCTTTCTTTTGCTAAAGTTCATAACATAAGTGCATTTCTGAGTTCTAATATTTCAGAAGCCATTTTCTCAGAGTATGCTGGTGTTTTCGACAATGAATTAGGCATACTTCCAGTTGTGTATTCCATGAAGTTAGACCACAGGTCACTACAGTAGTCAGACTAGCAAGAAGAGCTCCGATAGCTATGCAAGATAAAGTTAAACCTCAGTTGGATAAAAAGTACAGTTTTGTACCTACCATAAATGTAGATGTCCGATGGGTATGCATCTGCAGTCCTAACATATGGGTTGTCCTGCCTCAGGCAGCCCTTCGGTCGGACGGATTCCAAAGTCTGGGTCTGGCCTCGGCTGATGTCGCACTTCACCCGACGTCATAGCTGCTGTGTATTGGGTATAAAGGCATCAGCCAACGCCATTTTCCTCAGTGTTTCTTGCCCCAGGTGCCAGGTGCCCTCTAGGAGGCTAAATTTGGATAAATGCAAATAATTCCAAACAGTAGAGAGCAAACAATATAAGAATGTATATACATATATACAAACAAATACTCCATAATAGATTCCCCCAGCTAGCTACAAGAGGGGTAAATACCCTAGGAATACCACAGAGGGGAAGGAGGGTGGGTAATCCTGACTGCAGATGCATACCCATCGGACATCTACATTTATGGTAGGTACAAAACTGTACTATGTCCTTCAGGGATGCATCTGCAGTCCTAACATATGGGTAGAATACCATAACCAAACTGGGGGAGGAGGTACTAAGATAAAGATGGTGTAGTTAAGATCCCTTGCAAAACAGCAGTTGCAAAACCTGCTCGGGATCTTGAGTATAAAGGAAGATTATAATGCTTGGCAAATGTATGCACGGAGCTCCAAGTAGCAGCTTCTAAAATGTCTTTGGTAGCCACTCCTCGTAGGAAAGCTGTAGTGGTGGCTGTAGCTCTTGTGGAATGAGGCCTGATATTTTCTGGAGTTGTCTTTCCATGAAAAGAGTAGCAAAATCTAATGCAATTTCCTATCCATTTTGAGATTGCTTTTCCTTGCATTCCTGTTGCATATGCTACCAGAAGCTGGTCAGTTTTTCTGTTGGTCTTAGTTCTGTCCAGATAGTAGCGTAATTGTCTGTGCACATCCAAGGTATGTAGTAGTCTTTCCCCCCTGTTCTGTGGGTTGGGGAAGAATGTAGGTAAGTGAATCGCTTGGTTCAATGATACTCTGGAGACCACTTTTGGCATAAAAGTAGGGTTAGTTCTCAGAGACACACTATCCTGATGGAAGATAAGGAAGGGCTGTACTGCCATTAATGCCTGTAACTTAGATACCCTTCTTGCTGAAGTGATTGCAAGCAGGAAAGCAGTTTTCCAAGATAAGAACTGTAATTCTGCTGTTGCTGCCGGTTTAAAAGGGGGAAGTGTTAACTTTTCCAGCACAAAGTTAAGATCCCATGTAGGTAAAGGTGGTTTCCTTGGAGGCTTTACATTTTTAATTCCTCTCAGGAACTGCCTGAGTAGAGGATGAGAGAAGACTGGAGGATCCATGTTGTATTCTGCTGAAATTGCTGATGCATGAATCTTAATGGAGGAGCAGGACAGGCCCTTGTGGAAGAGTTCTGCTAAGTATTCCAGGATGTTTGCTATGTTTGCTAATTATACATTTTCTCCTTTTGCTGCACTCCAAATGAGGTATCTTTTCCATTTGGCTGAATAAGTCTTCCTCGTGGAGGGTCTGCGAGCCTCCAGGATAATGTCCTTAACCCTCTGAGATAAATCTGGGTTATTTTGTTTTATGTAATATTCCAGGCAGCTAGCTGTAGTGTTTTCAAGTTTGGATGTAGGATCTTGTAGTTGTTCTGTGTTAGAAGTAAAGGACCTAGAGGTAGAGGCCATGCGTGTGTCCGAGACATGCTTTTCAGTAGCGGGTACCAATGTTGCCTTGGCCAGTCTGGAGCTATCAAGATTATCCTTGGCTGATCCTCTTTGATCTTCAGTAGGACTTTGTACATCAAAGGAAGAGGTGGGAATGCATATGCTGTCAGGTTTTTCCAGCTGAAGGATAGGGAGTCCACCCTCCAAGCAAGTGGGTGGTATGCTCTTGTGCAGAATTTCTTCAATTGGTGGTTGCGTGGGGAGGCGAACAGGTCTATTTCTGGTAGTCCCCATTTCTTTGTTATGGTTTTGAAGATATCTGGATGCAGCATCCATTCGTGAGCATCCGTGGTAGTTCTGCTTAAGGTGTCTGCTAGTGAATTTTCTTTTCCTGGTACAAATCTGGCCTGGAGTTGAATGTTGAGGTTCAGGGCCACGGTCCACAGGTCCATTGCCATCCGGCATAGAGGATATGAGTGTGTACCTCCCTGTTTGTTGATGTACCACATGACTGTGGTGTTGTCCGTCCTTATCAGCAGGTGACCTTGTTGAAGAAATGGTCTGAATGCCTGGATTGCATGTTTCACTGCCAGCATCTCCTTTTGATTTATGTGTAGATTCAGCTGGTCTTGTGTCCATAGGCCTTGTATACACTTGTCCACCATGTGCGCCCCCCAGCCTAGGTCTGAGGCGTCCGTGGTGATGGTCTGGCTTGGATGAGGTTTGTGGAAAGGCAATCCTCTGTTCAACTGACAGGCCTGAGCCCACCACAGGAATTCTTTCTTCAGGCATGGAATTATTGGAATCTGGGCTTCTAGACTGTGCTTGTGTTGAGACCATACATTCCTTAGGTACCATTGCAACTTTCTCATATGCAGTCTGGCATGCGGAATCAATATTATGCAGGATGCCATGTAACCCAGGGCTTGCAGGACTTTCCCTGCAGTAAGCTGGGTCTGTGTTGTTAATGTCATGAAATAGAGTGGTAGTTGCTTTTGTTTTTCTTCTGTGAGAAATGCCATCTGAGTTGATGTGTCCAGTTCTGCACCCAAGAATGTTATCCTTTGGGATGGTACCAGCCTTGACTTTTGCATGTTGACTGTGTATCCCAAGGCTTGCAGCAGTTGTATAACCTTTTCCAAATCTTTTGTTAATTTTGTCTTGTTGTCCGCTTGTATTAGGCAGTCGTCCAGGTATGGGTAAATTTGAATTCCCTGAAGCCTGCAATGAGCAATTACTGATGCCAGGCATTTTGTGAATACTCTGGGCAGTAGATAAGCCAAAGGGCAATGCTGAGAATTGATAATGCTCTGATCCTGCAAGAAATCTGAGGTGTCTTCTGCAATCTGGTCGTATAGGGACGTGCAGGTATGCCTCCTTGAGATCTAGAGTCACCAGCCAAGACTCCTTGCCCAGCATGGGAAGAAGTTGCTGTAGGGTTAGCATTTTGAATTTTGGAACAATGAGGTATGTGTTCAGAGCGGACAGGTCGAGAATAGGCCTCCATTGATTTTCTTTTCTTGGTACAAGGAAAAGTCTGGAGTAAAATCCTTGTCCTTGTTCCATAGGCTGTACCTTTTCTATAGCTCTCATCCTTAGTAGGTTGTTGATTTGTCTTAGAGCGTTTGTTTTTTGGCTTGGTGGTAGGTTTGGCATTCCTTTCTTTTTTGGTAGAGTGTGGAAGTGAAACCTGTAGCCTTTGTCTATTGTTTGTAAAGTCCATTGGTCTCCTGTAATGTAATGCCAGTTTACGGAAAATAAGGCTAGTTTTCCGCCCAAGGGGGCTTCCAGTTGTTCCCTGGTAGGCGGAAACAGAGCCAAGTCATTGTGTCTGTCCTGTGGAAGTGGTTGTAGCTGAATCTGTGGCAGTGCTTCTCTGGTTGTTAGGCTGCCACTGACGTCCCCTGTAGGCACCCCTAGATTGACCTCTGCCTCTTGGGCGTCTATTTCTGCCTCTCTGTGCTATGGAGGTGTCTGGAAAGGACCAATTCTTCGAAGGCCAATTTCTGCTAAACCTCGGAGGTTGGACCTGTAAGAAATCCTTGACTGTTTGGACCGATTTTGCTTTTTCTTCCACCTTCTTTAGAACCTGCTGTGCAGGGGAGCCAAACAAACTTTGTTTCTCCATAGGAGCATCTAGGAGTTTTGACTTAACATGGTCTGGTAAGGATTGTTCTTTTAACCAGGCATGACTTCTAATCACTGTTCCAGTCATAGCTGATCTAAAGGAAGCCTCCAGTGCATCATAGCCACATTTTAAGAAATGGTTACTGACCTGCTGAGAGTTATGTACCAAATCCTGAAGGGACTTACGGTCTATAGGTTCAGGAGAGGACAGTTTTTTATTTAGCTGGTCTAACAAAAATTCCTGGTACTGAATCATGTGAAATTGACAGTTTAAGGCCCTGGCCGAAAGAGTAGCAGAAGTATAAACCTTTTTACCCCATCTCTAATGCTCTAGATTCCCTTTCAGAGGGGAGAGGGTTTTTGGCAGAGGCAGCTGTAACAGCTTTGGGGCCCTGTGAAATGGTTTCAGGATCTGCAATAGGAGCCTTATACAAATGGTAGTGTGTGTCCGGGACCCTGTAATATCGGTCAGGCTTGGCAGGGGCGGAGGAGAGAATCAGGGGCAGTACAGGCATCATTATATGCATCAACAACTGTTAGTACTGGAGGAATGGCTAAAGGCCTATGCTGTGGTAAATGTAAAAAGGTCCTTAGCCTTTTCCTTGAATCTGAAAAATCCTGGCCCTGCCATTGAAAATGTTCCCTCATAGCATGTAAGGTTTCCCCAAAAGAAAATTCTTCAGGAGGAGAGGCAGAAGGAATGGAGTCTTCTGCATCAGAATCCTCATAAGGAGAATATGGGCCTTCCGGAGGGTCTGAAATATCTGAGTCATCCGAGGAATAGTCTGTAGAAACAGGATCCGTGGATTCAGTTCTAGGCCTCTTATCTGGAGGGGGTTGAGAGGCCCTATCTGGGTGAGGTTGGGATACCCTGATCAAAGAAATAAGATACTCAGCCAGGCTTAGCATTTGGGAACTAGAGGTAGGCCTGTGTGAGGGAGCTTTAGCAGGTAAGGCCTTAGAAGATTTAGCTGCTTTAGCCCTGGAAAAAGCCTTGATAGACATAGAAGCAGGGGGTCTAGCAGCTCCACGTGCAGGGGTAGATATGTCTAAAGGAATAGTATCCGATAAATCCTGGTTGCCTGCTTCAGCAGGGGTAATTTCAGTAGCAGATTCAGCCATGCTCTGAGAGGCCTCGGCTAACGGAGGCATGCTTTCGGCCGAAGGAAGAACAGAGGACTCTGTTTCAGCCGAAACCGAGACACTCGCGGTTGGCCTAACTGTGGTTTCAGCCAAAACCGCGGACCGCGAGTGTCGGTCCTTTTCCTTACGCTTTTTAGCTAATTGTGTAGTCGGAGTCTCCGGCAGTTTGTATGCAAAAGCGGGACCAAAAACACCTCTGCAAACTCCGACCGACGTCTAAGCGTCCATCGGTTGAAGGAAGCACAGGCTAGACAAGCTGATACGTCGTGGTCTGGGCCTAAACAAGGAAGGCAGTAAGAGTGGAAATCCTTATGAGGTATTTGTTTCCCACAAGTTAAACAATTATTTACTTTTTCTGACATCGGCTGAGGCAAGAAAGAGTCCCCAACGGGGTACTTAGCTTTTTAGAAGTCTTCGGTAGTAGAAATCTCTGGATCTGACCGACTGGCACTTGCGAACAGCTTCTGCTTCGGGCACCACGCGGCAAGAAAGACGGGGAAAATGGCGTCGGCTGATGCCTTTATACCCAATACACAGCAGCTATGACGTCGGGTGAAGTGCGACATCAGCCGAGGCCAGACCCAGACTTTGGAATCCGGCCGACCGAAGGGCTGCCTGAGGCAGGACAACCCATATGTTAGGACTGCAGATGCATCCCTGAAGGACATCGGTGCTGCAAAGGTGTGATCTGCCCAGTCACAGGGTATCATCCATGGCAGCCGCTCACAAGAAAAGGCTTAGACGAAATCAGAATATGCACTGACCCAAGAGATTTGAACAAAGAATTAAAAAGACTGTATCATTCAATGAGTACAGTTAAAGAGGTCGCAGCTCTAATACCAAATGACACTATTTTCTGTTTTGGATCCAAAGCGTTCATTTTGGCAAGTGATGCTGGATAGCAAGTCCCCATTACTAACTACTTTTGGTACTCCGTTTGGCAGATAGAGAGATTCCAAAGGATACTATTTGGAATAAATTCTGCAAGTGAATTTTTTCAGCATGCAACGGAACAAATTTTTTTCAGGTTATCCCTGTGCCATAATAGTAGATCTATTGGTTGGAGACAATGGTGAATCAGAGCATGACAGAAACCTCAAGAAAGTTCTAGACAGAGAATGTCAAGTAAACTTGAACCTCAATCCTCTGAAGTACAAATTCAGACTTCCAGAAGTTACTTATGTAGGACACTTGTTTACAAGTACAGACTTGAGACCAGACACGACCAAACAAGCAGCTATTCTTGAAATGTCAGCACCAGATAATGTGCAAGCTTTACAGCGTTTTCTGGGCATGGCCAACTATTTAGGCAAATTTTTACCAGACTTCAGTGAGTTGACCAACACCAGAAGGCATTTTAAGACCTCAAGCAGAAAACTGCCACCCCACCTACATTAAAATACTATGATGTGAACAAACCAGTTACTCTTTCCTGTGATGCTTCACAATTTGGTCTAGGCGCAGTTATACTTCAAGAGGGTAGACCAGTAGCCTATGCATCTAGGACAGTAACCCAAACGGAGATGCAGTGTGCTCAAGTTGAGAAGGAACTTTTGGCAATAGTACTCGCATGATCCAAGTTTCATGACTATATTTATGGTCAAGCTATTCAGATTGAAAATTATCACCAGCTTGATTTATACATTAGTATTAAGCTAACCGCCCTTGCGAGCCATTTTAAGTCTAGCCAATTATCCCTTGTGAGAGAGACAAACCCTGCACCTTGTGTTTGTAAGGCAAACACTTTAACCATTAGGCCACCCTCCCAACACCCGATAAAAACTTCTAGTTACTATTTTAAAGAAGCCTACGCATTCCGCCCCCGTGATATTACAAAGAATGATGCTCAGACTGCAAAGGTACAATTTCAAAATGGTCTACACTGAAGGCAAATTGCTCTATCTGGCTGACACCTTATCCAGATTGCCTAGACATACAACAGAACAGCTTGATGAAGAAGCTTCTGACTTTGATGTGATGTCAGTGTGCAATTTTTCCACCACTAGACTTGAGTAGTTAAGATATAAAGTACAGTTGTGTACACCTACCATAAATGTAGATGTCCGAGTGTCTTCACTGTTGCAGTCATAACTGTAGGGTATTCCTGCCGGCAGGCAGCCCGAGGTCGGCCAGAATGCCAAAGTCTGGGTCCGGCGTCGGCTGTATCAGCAAACACCCTGACGTCAGAACGCAGAGGTATAAAGCTGACAGCCGACGCCATCTTCTCCAGCCTTTCTTGCCCCTGATGTCAGAAGCCCCCATAAAACCAAAAGGTGTCCAAAAAGAAACACAAATACACCACAAAGGAAGTGGACACGAAAACCAAATAAGAGGGGACTGGAGGGAGGGAAACACCGACTGCAACAGTGAAGACACTCGGACATCTACATTTATGGTAGGTGTACACAACTGTACTATGTCCTTCATGTTTCACTGTTGCAGTCATAACTGTAGGGTAGAATCCCAAAGCTGTGAATAGGGGAGGAGGTTATGCAGAAGAAGAGGCAGCTAGAAGACCCTGCAAAACAGCAGAGGTAAAGCCTGCCCTAAACTTAGAATACAAAGGGAGATTATAGTGCTTAGAGAAAGTATGCACAGAACTCCAAGTGGCAGCTTCCAAAATGTCCTTGGTAGGCACTCCTCTGAGAAAAGCTGCTGAAGTGGCAGCTGCTCTAGTAGAATGACTTCTAACAGTACCTGGAATCTGTTTCCCAAAGTGAGAGTAACAAAACCTTATTCCATGAGCAATCCATTTGGAAATAGTTTGCTTAGAAATAGCTTTACCTAGAGAACTGGAGGCAAAAGAGATCAGCAATTGATCAGATTTTCTGAAATCTTTAGTTTTGTCCAGGTAAAAACGGAAAGAAGGTAGGAAGGTGAATAGTCTGATTTAGCGCCACTCTAGAAAAGAAGGTAGGAAAGTGAATAGTCTGATTTAGCGCCACTCTAGAAATCACCTTAGGCATAAAAGTAGGATTGGTCCTCAAGGAAACTCTGTCTAGGTGGAAAATAAGATATGGTTCCACAGCCATGAGAGCTTGCAACTCAGAAACCCTTCTGGCAGAAGTCAATGCCAATAAGATAGCTGTCTTCCAGGATAAGAACTTGATATCCGAAGAGGCAGCAGGCTCAAAAGGAGGCAAAGTAAGCTTCTCCAAAACATAATTAAGATCCCAAGCAGGAACAGGAGGAGTTCTGGGAGGTCTTAAATTCTTAGCTCCTCTCAAGAAAAGTCTCACCAGCTGGTGAGAAAAGATGGGAGGATCAGTGTTGAAATGAGCCGAGATAGCAGAAGCATGAATTTTGATGGAGGAAAAAGAAAGACCTTTAAGCAAAAGGCTTGAGAGGTAAAGTAGAATGGAGGAAATATTAGGCAAAAGAGGATCCGAACCTCGGTCTTGCATCCAAATACAAAATCTTTTCCATTTAGAAGCATAAGATTTTCTTGTGCTAGGCCTCCTAGCTTCTAAAAGAACATCCAAAACTTGTTTAGGAAGAGAAGAAGGAATCAAAGGCCCTTGTAGAGCCAAGCTGCCAGGCAGAGAGTCTTGATTTGAGAGTGAAACATCTGACCCTGATGCTGGGACAGAAGAGAAGGGATCAGAGGAAGACTCCAAGGAGGTTCCAAGCAAAGGTGTTTTAAAGTTGGGTACCAAAACTGTCGAGGCCAATTTGGGGCTATCAAAATGATCATCTTGGGTTTGTCCTGTTTTATTTTCAGTAATACCCAAGGCAGAAGAGGAAGAGGAGGGAAGGCATATCCCGAGAGATTCCTCCAGCTTAAGGACAGGGCATCCACTTTCCAAGCTGTTTTGTGGAAGGACCTGGTGCAGAAGAGAGGCAACTGACGGTTGAGATGTGATGCAAACAGAGCTGAGGGCAACCCCAAACTGCAGTTATCTTGCTGAATAAGTTGGGGTCCAACATCCATTCGTGAGGATCCAAAATGTTTCTGCTTAGGCTGTCTGCTAAGAGGTTCTGATTTCCTGGAATGAACTGAGCTTGAAGATGCAGATTCAGATTTAGAGCTGTGTCCCATAAGGTCATGGCTAGTCTGCAAAGGGGGTAAGAGTGAGAGCCCCCTTGCTTGTTTATGTACCACATGACTGTGGTATTGTCTGTATGAATCAGAAGCGGCCCTGGTTTCAAAAGAGTCTGGAAGGCTAGAAGAGCATTTTGGACTGCCAACATTTCCTTCAAGTTGATGTGCCAGAGAAGATGCTTCTTTGTCCAAGAGCCCTGCTGGCAAATGTCTAGAAAATGAGCTCCCCAAGCATAATCCGAAGCGTCCGTGGTTATGATCTGAGAAGGTAGAGGCAGATGAAAAGGATTCCCTTTGTTCAAAGCACACGCCCTGGACCACCAAAGGAGCTCCTTTTGGAGGCAGGGAATAAGTGGATTCATTGTGTCCAGACTGTGGTAATGCTGAGACCATACACTCTTTAGGTACCATTGAAGTTTTCTCATATGAAGCCTTGCATTTGGAATCAACAGGATGCAAGAAGCCATGTAGCCCAAAGCCTGCAGGAATTTCCTTGCAGTGAGCCGAGTTAAACTTGCCAAGGTCTTGAAAATTGAAGCCAGCTGTAGTTGTTTTTCTGGAGTGAGGAAGGCCATCTGTAACCTTGTGTCTAGAAGAGCTCCCAAAAAGGTAATCTGCTGAGAAGGAATCAAATGGTGACTTTTGTGTTCACGGAGAATCCCAGTATTAGGAGAAGACGTTGAACAAAATGCAGGTGTTGAAGTAAAAGGTCTTTGCTGTCTGTCTGAATAAGGCAGTCGTCCAGATAGGGGTATATTTGAATCCCCTGGAGTCTGCAATAAGCCACTACTGGAGCCAGGCACTTGGTAAAAACTCTGGGCGCAGTAGATAAGCCAAAGGGCAGTACAGAGAATTGGAAGTGTCTCGGGCCTGCTTTGAATCTGAGGTACTTTCTGCGTTCTTGCCTTATTGGGACGTGTAAGTAGGCCTCTAAGTCCAATGTCACCATCCAAGCATCTTGGGAAAGCACTGGGAGAAGTTGTTGAAGAGTAAGCATTTTGAATTTTGGTATTTCCAAAAAGGTGTTTAATACGGAGAGGTTTAGAATAGGTCTCCATGAGCTTTGTTTTCTTGGGACCAGAAATAATCTTTAATAGAAACCTTTTCCCCTCTCTGTAAGTGGAACAGGTTCTATGGCTCTCATGGCCAATAGAGCGTCCACTTGATTTAAGGCCTCTGACCATTGATGTTTTGGCAGATCGGGCCATCCGATGGACCTTGGCAGAGAATGGAAATGGAATTTGTAACCTCTTAAAATCACGTCTAGCACCCATTTGTCTTGGGTTATATGGGTCCAATTTTGGTAGAAGAGAGAAAGTTTTCCTCCGAGAGGGGCTTCCAGGCAAAGAGGTCCTGTAGCCCAACTGAGAGAGTCATTGAGTTTGCTTCCTTTGTGATTGAGATCCGTCTTCTCCCCTTCTAGGTGATGAGGCAGTCCATTGTCTGGACCTATAAGAGGCCTGAGCCCGACCTCTGGAGCGTCTAAATCTTCCCCTTTGAGGCCTGTCAGACGTGGGAAAGGACCAATTCTTTGAGGGCCAATTTCTAGTAAATCTAGGAGGCTGCACTTGTAAGAAATCCTTAACAGTCTGCATAGATTTCGCTTTATCCTCCATCTTCTTAATAACCTCTTCAGCCTTAGATCCAAACAAAACATCATGCTGAACTGGAGCATCCAGTAATTTGGCCTTAACTTGTTCAGGTAGATTCTGCTCACGAAGCCAAGCATGTCTCCTGATAACAGTACCAGAGGCTGCGGCCCTACAAGAAGCCTCCAAGGCATCAAAACCACAGTGTAAACCATGTTTAACTTGTTCAGTTGCATGCAATACATCCTGTAATTCCTTGTCCTCTGCACATGCAGAAAAAGTAGAAAGCTTTTGTTTTAATACAGACAAAAGAAATTGCTGGTACTTAAACATATGAAATTGGCAATTTAAAGCCCTAATGGAAAGAGTAGCAGAAGTATACACCTTTTTGCCCCATCTGTCCAAAGCACGAGGATCCTTTTCAGAAGGTATAGGATTTTTAGCAGAAGCGGCCTTGGCACCCTTGGGACCCTGAGAAATAGTTTCAGGGTCTGCAGAGGGGTTCTTGAACAAAAACTGATGGGAATCAGGTACTCTGTAAAATCTATCAGGCTTAGAAGGAGCAGGAGGGAAAGAATCTGGAGTCAGGTTAGCTTCAGAAAAAGCATCATCCACAATATCAAGAACAGGAGGAATAGCCAAAGGTCTGTGTTGTGGGAGAAGAAGAAAATCCCTGAGCCTCTTTTTGGAAGCAGAATACTCCCGGCCTTCCCAATGGAAATGCTCCCTCATTTCATGCAAAGTTTCCCCAAAGGAAAAATCTTCAGGAGGAGAAGCAGAGGGAATGGAGTCCTCTGCATCAGAATCCTCATAGGGAGGAAAGGAATGATCCTGTCCAGAGGAAGAAACAGAAGCCTGATCAGAGGAATCATAAGGAGAATCCTGCCTAGGCCTTTTGTCCGGAGGGGGGTGAGAACCCCTAATCACAGTAAGCAAATCTTCAGCCATCCTTAATAATTGCTTCTATGACTTCGGAGCTGCATCCGAAGAAGCTTGAGTAGAACCCCTTGGCTTTAACTGGAGTCTTTGACTTTGCCTTTGTCTTTGTAGTAATAGTGATATGAGAAGGCCTGAAAACCCCTTCAGAAGCTGCTACCTGCACAGCGGTTCCGGACCCATCTGAAGGAGCAAAGTCCGAAGGTCCTGCAGCAGTAAGAATACTAGGCCTAGATGGCTTCCCATGGGAGTCCGTGTTGGCCATCGGTTCCGAAGGAGCGGATGACAGGGGCTGCAAAAGCGCCTCACTGACGACCGCCGAAACCGAAGCTGGCTCAGGCTGCACGCTATCCTGTTTGGACCTCGGAGGCCTATCCTTGTCCTTGCGTCTTTTTTGAATTCTGGATGCCGGTAAAGTATCTGACGACATTTTATAATTGAACCGTCTGCCAAAATAATTCAAGGCCCAATTGTACCAACGCTTAATAGTACGAGAGTTAAACCTGGCGCAAAACCGACAAGAAACGTCGTGGTCAGGGCCCAAGCAAGGAAGACAGTAAGAGTGGAAATCTTTATGAGGTATTTGTTTCCCACACGATATACAATTATTGACTTTTTCTGACATCGGAGGAGCAAGAAAAAAGTTTCCCCAATGGGGTACTTAGCTTGAGAAGAGAAGTCGTCATCTTCGGACCGACGACAAGCAAACAACGTTGTTCAGGAATCCGCCAACCAAACACTTGCGAGCTGCTTTCCACCGCACGGCAAGAAAGACTGGAGAAGATGGTGTCGGCTGTCAGCTTTATACCTCTGCATTCTGACGTCAGGGTGTTTGCTGATACAGCCGACGCCGGACCCAGACTTTGGCATTCTGGCCGACCTCAGGCTGCCTGCCGGCAGGAATACCCTACAGTTATGACTGCAACAGTGAAACACGAAGGACATCACTGAGTTTCTGCAAAATTGGATCAGTCTATCACTATATTAATGTCGGATGGCTGTCAAAGCAATCTAGTCTATCACCTGAAGTGCAAACGTATTTTCCTTACAGAGATGAATTGCTGATGGAAGATGCCATTATTTTCAAAGGTCCTAAAATTGTTCTTACTGCTTCCTTACAACAAGGATATATCCAGATTTTGCACTGTGGTCACCCAAGGTCCAAATCCACTAAGAGAAGAGCAAGAGAAATAGTATTTTGGCCTTCATTACCAGAAGACATTGATAGAGTTCTTTCTTCTTGCTCAGTATGCAACAGTACTAGATCGCATTTGCAAAGAAAACCACTTCAGCTAAGCCCAGTTCCAGAACTACCTTGGTCTACCGTAGCAACTGATATCTTTGATTGGAACATTCAACACTACTTAGTTCTGGTGGACTCTTATTCGAATTGATTTGAGATTGATCTACTCCCTAACTTAACCTCAACTGCTATTACTATGCTGAAACGTCATTTCTCAGTTTACGGTAGTCCACACAAACTTTTTTTTGACAACAGTACTCAAATTTACTAGCCAGTTGTTTCAGAAATTTTCAAAAGAATGGGACTTTGTACATGTAACTAGTAGTCCTGAATATCCTCAGTCCGATGGTCTAGCTGAATGTGCAGTGCAGAGTGCAAAGCAATTACTTGAAAGGACAAACAGAGACAACACCGATGTATTCTTGAATTTGATTAATCTCAGAAACATACACAGTGATGATATTCCTGGCTCACCTACTCAAAGACTCCTTTCCAGGCAAACTAGAACTACGCTACCTATTTCTTCAAGTTTGTTGCAGCCTAAATCTAAGAACACCAAAACCATCAAGGCTCAACTGTTTAAGAAGCGCAATATCTAGTTACGACAGGTCAGGATCATTTTGTCCACTGAGGGAAGGAGAGACGGTACGAAATCAGACAACAAAACGATTTGATCAAATAGGACAGATTACAGGTATCTGTGCTGAACCAAGATCATACGTGGTGGACTCCGAAGGTGTGAAGTATAGGAGAAACCGTAGATACCTTCTTCTCGTACCAGAATAATCACCATCACTGCAATCACAACCCTGTTTCTGTGATGTAGGTCCTAAGTCTAAGAGCGAGTCAGACACTGCTTCCAGACCAGAATGTGTTCAGAATTCTGACTCCATTCCAGACAGTGACTCAAACATTCCACATATCATTTACAGAAATTGTTCCAGTTGTTAAAGCTAACTCCCAGTTTTATATCACATGATATGGGCGAGTATCTAAGCCAAGCTTGAAATACGAAGCAATGTGGACTTGATTGTTTATACATGTATATTTAGTAACGTATAATACATGACTAAGGATTACCTGTGATTTCTGCATATCGAACAGTCTCATAACAATTACACTATGATCTGTATCCTCCCTCTTTGAGAAATAGCTCATATAAAGTGTGTGCTATATCTTTAAGAAGAATGTGAGGCTGTACATGCACGTATTCCACTCACATGCAAACCATAGTGCCATTCTGAAGGAGCAGCCAGAGAGAGACCATGCATGATCACAGTTGTTAATTTGTATATATGTTACTTGAGTCAGTAAGCCTTTATAGTGATAAAGTAAAAGCTGCTTAAAAAGAACCCACGAAGACTCTGTGTACAAGACACGAAAGTGACAGCATTAACATCATGCCCTCCATTCCCCATTTTCTTCTACATGTGGTCATTTCACAGGAGGTTACGAGGCTAATGGCCCTGGGGCCCTTACAAGCCTAGCCAACAGTTTATCCTCAAAAAAGAAACCTCAGTCAACACCCGTCGTCCTTGTCAATGAGGGACAAAGGTGAAACCTCTGGGACAAATCTGTGGTTTCCCATCCACTCATGAAGGCTGCACTTGAAGAGCGTCAGCGAGGTACTGTGTTTCACATGTATGGGAAGTACGGAGATGGGGCAGCCTCTGGGAGACAAACCAGTCTCTCCAGCAGGTTTTGTTGATGTTACATATTAGATTCAGGCCTTTCAAGCAGGTAATGTGTGAGGCGTTTGACTTGCAGATAAGCAGCATCTCTAGTAGGGCAAGATCCGAGATTGCCTTGTAGGCGAGACACCGATCACCCACAAGCAATCTGTACAATACCGAGTACAGCGATACTGATCTGAGCCTGTCCGTACAGTACAGATGTTGGAGGCCACAGATTCTCTTTGTGAGGTATTTCTGTGACCTTTCCAGTTGGTGCACATGTATGGAGAAGTACACACCAAACGGGGCATTATACTCAATTACTGGTCTAATGAGGGAGGAGTAGAGAGAGGTAATAACCTCGTTTTTTCTGAATTCAATCCCTTTACTTATGAGATGAACCAAGTAAAAGGCTTCTCTGACCACTGCCGCTACATGATGGTTGAATGTGCGAGGGGGTTATCGTTGATGTGGTAATCAGTAGGGGCTGTGTTTTTGCTGAATGGTATGATGATACACTTTTCTGCATTTAACTTGAGGCCATGACTTTGGTACCAGTCATCAGTTGCTGTGAGACCCTCTTGCAGTATGTTAACATCATTTGGGTTGTCAATGACAGCACCCAACTTACAGTCGTCCGCAAACTTGGTCAGACACAGATCTTTTGTCTTTGACTGGACCTCTGAGAAGTAGATGCCAAACTGTAGGGGTCCCAGGACAAATCCCTATGGAACTCCACTAGTAACAGGTCTGCTATCGGAGGTGGAGGCGTCTATTTTGACCTTGTGGGTCCTGTCGGTGAGGCAGTTGGCCACCCATCTTGTGAGTTAGGGATTTACACCAAATTGTGTTAGCCTTTCGATAATGCCAGAGTGTCAAAGGCCTTGGCCAAGTCAAGGTAAGCTGTATGTACTGACCTTCCCTCATCCAGGGCCTTGGTGACCATCTCAATGAAGTCAGCCAGGTTCAACAGGCAAGATCTGACCTTGACGAATACAAACTGGGTGGGATCAAGTGCTTGGAGATCACCTATTTACTTGTTTAGGGTAATACGCTCCATGGCTTTACAGATCAGACTTGTCAAGCTAATGGGGCGATTTTCCAGGGTCAATAGGAGCACCACTTTTGTGCAAGGGGAAGACAATGGCAGTTCTCCACTCTACTGGAAATGTATTTAGGCTGTGGTTGAGTAGGATGTTCAATGGCCAAGCTAGTTCTTGCTGGAGATGATGCAGAAGACAGCCTGGGATATTACAAGGTCCCATGGAAGCTGTGTTCTTTGCCTTGGATAGGACCTTTAATACTTGATCTACACAGATGTGAAGTGTGGGACAAGTATTGGGGATGTCGAAAGAGCCTTGTGGGGAGACAAGTGGGTGATGTTTGCGCTGAACCTATCTGCCAACAGGTTGACCAAGTCAACAGGATCAGTGCAAGTGATACCGTTAGGTACTAATTCGGAAAACCTGGGCTTTGGCATGGAGGTTCCTGATGTAGCAGAAAGTAAAGTTTTGTACCTACCATAAATGTAGATGTTCGAGTGCTCATACAGCTGCAGTCATTACAGATGGGTTATCCTGCCGTCAGGCGGGTCCTCGGTCGGCCGAATTCCAAAGTCTAGGTCCGGCGTCGGTTGTCGTCGCTTCTTCCCTGACGTCAGTGTGGCAGGGGTATAAAAGAGGCAGCCGACGCCATTTTCTTCAGTTTTTCTTGCCCCAGATGTTAGGTGCCCCCAGAAGGAAGGCAAAACAATGTTATGTAAACATGCAATCTAGATAAATCAAAAAACAGTAGCTGCAAGCAAATACACCATAAAAGAATACCCCAAATAGGTTGTATGATAAAGGTGCTTGTCATAAGGCCTGTCCTAAGAGGGGACGGAGGGGGGGCAACCTGGACTGCAGCTGTATGAGCACTCGAACATCTACATTTATGGTAGGTACAAAACTGTACTATGTTCATCGTGCATACAGCTGCAGTCATTACAGATGGGTAGAATCCCAAAGCTAAGTAAGGGTGGTAGGCACTAAGTGGAACTAGGAGCAGCAAGGATGCCCTGCAGGACTGCTGTGGCAAAGCCCTCTCTAGATTTTGAGTATAGTGGAAGGTGGTAGTGCTTGGAGAAAGTGTGCACTGAACTCCAAGCAGCTGTTTCCAAAATGTACTTGGTAGGGACCCCCCTGAGGAAAGCTGCAGAGGTAGCTGTGGCCCTGGTGGAGTGGGATCTGATGTATGCAGGCACAGATTTTCCATGAAATGAAAAACAAAAGCAAATGCAGTGGGCTATCCATTTTGAAATTGTCTGTTTGGAAATAGCCTTTCCTTGAGTACCTGTAGCATAGGACACAGAGTTGATCAGATTTCCTGAATGGCTTTGTTCTGTCCAAGTAATAACGAAGTTGTCTGTGAATGTCCAAGGAATGTAGTAGTCTCTCCCCTTTGTTCTGTGGATTTGGATAAAAGGTAGGTAAGTGGATAGTCTGATTCAAAGCTACACTGGATACTACCTTTGGCATGAAGGTAGGGTTGGTTCGTAAGGAAACTCTGTCCTGAAGGAAAATGATGAATGGTTGCACAGCCATGACGGCCTGCAGTTCCAAAACCCTGCGTGCTGAGGTGATAGCCAGAAGGAAGGCTGTTTTCCATGACAAGTATTGTAGCTCTGTTGAAGAAGCCGGCTCAAAGGGAAGCAGGGTCAGCTTTTCCAATACAAAGTTGAGGTCCCAAGCTGGAAGTGGAGGTTTCCTTGGGGGTTTTATATTTTTTGCCCCTCTGAGGAACTGCCTTAATAGAGGATGCGAGAATAAAGGAGGGCCTGTGTTGTATTGTGCAGAAATGGCTGAAGCGTGGATCTTGATGGAGGAGAAGGAAAGGCCACTGTTTAACATCTCAGCTAGGTACTGTAAAATTTGAGGTATATTTATTACCCAAGGATTCTGGCCCTTTGCTTGATTCCAGGAACAAAATAGTTTCCATTTGGCGGAGTAGGCTTTTCTAGTAGAAGGTCTTCTGGCCTCCAAGATGACATCCTGCACCTCCTTGGAGAGGAGAGTCTGTTGGGAAATTAAGGTATTCTCCATGCAGCTAGATTTAGGGTTTTGAGCTGGCTGTGAAGGGTTTTGTAGTTGTGCTGGGACAACAGAAGAGGGACTAGAGATAGGATCCATGGTGGGGAGTGTGTCAGGCTCTTTAGGAGCGGATACCAGTGTTGTCGTGGCCAGTCTGGAGCAATGAGAATCATTTGTGGCCTCTCTGCTCTGGCTTTTAATAGAACTTTGGTCAGTAGAGGAAGAGGCGGGAAGGCATAGACTGTCAATGTTATCCAACTGAAAGAGAGTGCGTCCACTTTCCAGGCCTGTGGATGATAGGTCCTTGAACAAAATTGTTTCAACTGGTAATTTCTGTGGGTAGCAAATAGATCTATGTCTGGCTGTCCCCATGCCTGAGTTATCTTTGAGAAAACTTGAGGATGCAACTTCCATTCGTGTGGATCTGTCATATTTCTGCTTAGGTTGTCTGCCAGTGTGTTTTCCCTCCCTGGCAGGAATTGTGCCTGTAGTTGAATTTGCATTTCCAGTGCTGTGTTCCATAGGGTCATGGCTTGCCTGCACAGGGGGTATGAATGCATTCCCCCCTGTTTGTTTATGTACCACATGACTGTGGTGTTGTCTGTCCTTATCAATAGCTGGCCTGGATGCAGTAGGTCTTTGTAGGTCATAACAGCATTTTGCACGGCTAGCATCTCCTTTTGGTTGATGTGTAGGTGCTTCTCTTTTTGGGACCATTTTCTCTGAATGCACTGATCTGCCATGTGTGCTCCCCAGGCGTAGTCTGAGGCGTCTGTTGTGATGATTTGAGTTGCTTGAGGTACACAGAAAGGGAGACCTGTGTTTCTTTGGCATGCTTGAGCCCACCACAAAAATTCCTTTTGAAGGCATGGAATGAGTGGTATAATTGTTTCCAAGTTGTGGCTGTGTTGAGACCATAAGTTTTTTAGGTACCATTGTAGTTTCCTCATATGCAGCTTTGCACATGGGATTAGTAGGATGCAAGATGCCATGAATCCCAGAGCCTGCAGGACTTTCCTTGCAGTTAGTCTGGTGAAAGTTGCCATTTTGCTGAAGTATTGAGACAGTTGCCCTTGTTTGTCTGGCGTGAGGTAGGCCATCTAGGTGGTTGTATTTAAGCTGGCACCCAGGAAAATTATCTGTTGAGAAGGTATTAGTTTTGATTTCTTTTTGTTCACTGTGTATCCCAGGTAGTTTAACAGTTTTATTACAAACGCCAGATGCTGCAATAGAATGTCCTTGCTGTCCGCTTGGATCAGGCAGTCGTCCAGATATGGGTAGATTTGTATTCCTTGTAGTCTGCAGAAGGCAATTACTGATGCAAGGCATTTCATAAACACTCGGGGCACAGTAGATAAGCCAAAGGGCAATGCAGAGAATTGGCAACGGGTTGAACCTGCAAAAAATCTGAGGTATCTTCTGCAATCTTGTCTGATAGGGACATGCAGGTATGCCTCCTTGAAGTCCAATGTTACCAGCCAAGACTCCTTGCCCAGCATGGGAAGAAGCTGCTGTAATGTGAGCATCTTGAATTTTGGCACCTGTAGATATGTGTTTAGGATGGATAAGATAGGTCTCCAATCTTTGTCTTTCCTTGGTACCAGGAATAGTCTGGAATAAAAACCTTGACCTTGTTCTTTTGCAGGTACCTCTTGAATCGCTTTCATATCCATGAGAGCGGAAATTTGTCTTTGTGCCTCTGCCCTTTGATTTTGTGGCAGATTTGGCATGCCTCTCATTTTTGGAAGGGTGTGAAAGTGGAACCTGTAGCCTCTGTCTATAATGTCCAGAATCCATTTGTCTTTTGTAACAATATGCCAGTTTTTTTTGAAAATAATGCCAGTTTACTGCCCAAAGGTGCTGCCATTAAAGCTTTGCTTGGCAGGCATAGGGGGAAGTCATTGTGTCTGTTTTCTAAATGACTGTGATCTATCTTCTCCACCTCTTGGGATTGGTGCATGCCACTGTCTTGCTCTGTAAGATCCTTGAGGTTGTCCTCTACCCCTTGGGTGTCTGTATCTGCCCCTTTGAGGTCTGTCCATGGCTGGAAAGGACCAATTTTTTGAAGGCCAGTTTTTGCTGAAGCATGGAGGTTGTACCTGTAGGAAATCTTTTACTGTTTGCATAGATTTCACTTTTTCCTCCATTTTCTTTAGTACCTCCTCAGCTTTAACACCAAACAATACATCTTTTTGAAGTGGTGCATCTAATAACTTTGCTTTGACATGATCTGGTAAGGTTTGCTCTTTGAGCCAAGCATGTCTACGTATAACAGACCCCGTGACAGCAGCTCTACATGAGGCCTCTAAAGCATCAAAACCACACTGCAAGGTATGTTTACCCACTTGCTCCGCATCATGCAACAAATCCTGCAACTCTTTCAAATCTGGTTGTTCTGTTTGTGTCATTTTGCTTTTCAACTGAGATAAAAACTGTTGGTACTTTAACATATGGAATTGACAGTTTAATGCCCTCATGGTTAAAGTGGCAGATGTATACACCTTTTTCCCCCACCTTTCTAATGCTCTGGAATCTTTCTCTGAAGGTAAAGGGTTTTTAGCAGTAGAGGCCTTTATTCCCTTGGGACCCTGTGAAATAGTTTCTGGGTCAGCAGTATGGCTTTTATAAAGGAAATGGTGAGAATCAGGGACCCGGTAATACCTGTCTGGTTTAACAGGGGCTGGAGGTAAAGAATCTGGATTAAGGCTGGCTTCTGCGTACACATCATCCAAAATATCCAAAACAGGAGGGATAGCCAGGGGCCTATGCTGGGGGAGCAGTAGAAATTCCCTGAGCCTTTTCTTGGAATCTGAGTAATCTTGGCCTTCCCAGTGAAAGTGTTCCCTCAATGTATGCAGGGTTTCCCCAAAAGAGTGGTCCTCAGGAGGGGGTGGGAGACCGAGGGAACAGACTCCTCAGCATCAGAGTCTTCGAAAGGGGAATAGGCATAATCCTGGTCCTCAGAAAGTTCTGAGGTAATAGAAGCCTGGTCTGAGGAAGGGTAGTCTTCCTCCAATCTGGGTCTTTTGTCAGAGGGGGGGTTGAGAACCCCTGATGAGAGTTATCAAATCCTCAGCCATTTTAAGCATCTGCTTTTTAGGCATAGGGCCTTGAGAGGAGGTCTGAGGACCCTGTTTTTTAGTTTTCATAGCTGCTTTAGATTTAGTGAAGGATTTAAGAGAGAAAGTGGAAGGCCTGAAGACACCTTCAGAAATGGCAGGCCTGACTAAATTTTGAGTTTCCCCGCCAAGAGTGGCGTCGGTATCTGCAGTAGGAATGGAGACAGAGGAGCCTGCGACTTCGGGTACTGAAGTCACCAGTAAAATAGTTTCATCGGTATTCAGGGGCTGCGTAGGCGCCTCGCTGAGAACCGGAAGTCGGCCTAAGCGTGGTCTCAGTACTCGGTGGGACCTCGGATGTCGGTCCTTATCTTTGCGTCTTTTGCTTAAAACTGATGTTGGTGTATCCGACGACATGATATAATTACATTTTTTGCCAAAATAATGAAGGGCGAACTCCGCTTGGCGCTTAATAGTGCGCTTGTTGAACCTAGCACAAAAACGGCAGGCCGAGACATCGTGGTCTGGGCCTAAGCAAGGTATACAGAAAGAGTGGAAATCCTTATGCGGTATTTGCTTCCCACAAGAAAGGCAATTATTAACTTTGTCTGACATCGGTCTGAGGCAAGAAAAGTTTCCCCAACGGGGTACTTAGCTTTAAAGAAGACTTCGGCTGAAATACTTTTGTAAATCTCAGGAGCTGGCCGACCGGCACTTGCGAACTGCTGCTTCTTCTTCTTCGGGCACCGCGCGGCAAGAAAGACTGAAGAAAATGGCGTTGGCTGCCTCTTTTATAACCCTGCCACACTGACGTCAGGGAAGAAGCGACGACAACCGACGCTGGACCTAGACTTTGGAATTCGGCCGACCGAGGACCCGCCTGACGGCAAGATAACCCATCTGTAATGACTGCAGCTGTATGCACGATGAACATTAAGGCTTTGTGGTTTCCCTTTGTTTTGGAGGCTAGTTTCAATTCATAACTAGCTTTGGAGGTTTTCACTAGTGATCAAATTTCCTTGTTGAGGCTAAAGAGGGAGTTTTTCCCATTTGGAATTTGTTCCTTTTTACCCTTGGACAACAGTTTCTTCCCTTTGTTGTAAAACCTGTCGATAGAGGATGTCCACCAGACAGGTTTGTATTTCCTTGAGGAACAGGTTTCAGTTCTTTTGGGTATGGCTGAGTCCATGCAGTTGTATAGCTGCTTGTATACTGCAATGGCATACTGTTCAGCATAGTTGTCTGCATCCTCTAAGGGAGGAAGTGGTGTGACGCTACTGATACCCTCCCTTAGGAGGTTGTAGAGTGATGATAATTTGTTTTGCCTGATCACAGCTGGAGGGGGGGGGACTTTGAATGAGACAGACAGATGATCTGATCTCACCAGGGAATTTATTTTTTTAACTCTAACTTCATTCAAAATACTGACTTACAGTTCATAATCTGTAAGTATTTTTGACCAGAAGTTGGTTCAAAATCTTTCTTCTGGTCAAAAATACTTAGGCAAATGTTTCCGATACTCCGGTTTACTCTCTATAGGCACCAGTCCCCCTCTCTCTCTCCAATTAATTCCCTCCCTCTAGCAAAGAAGTCAACATATCCGATACTCCGTCTCATTATGAGCAGGCCACAGCCCCCCTTCTCACAGTACTCACTCTCACTGCCAGCGGGGCCAACATCTTTCCACCCATCTCTCTCTGGTCCTCCCTTTAGGGAGATATGAACTTCTTTTCAGGAGTGTGTGCGGGATCCTCTTCCCAAACTGCCCCAGCACTGCAACAATAAATACCCCATAGCAGTCACAAGGGGACACTATGCCACAACATATTCAATGTATTTGTATATGCTCAATTTCAGCAGTATCTAAACAAGTGCCACACAACTTGGAATATGATTAACAAGTACTTTCCACCTCCAGTCAGGGCAGGAAAAGAGAATGAACTGTCTTTACAAAGTCTCACAGTTAAAAAAAAGCAAAACTGTACCGTCTTCCCCAGCAGACACAGAGTTTAACTCAATATGCTATATCTGTAGCAAAGAAATACTGAAATAACAGATTCACTGACAAATAAGTTTACTTTTTTACTTATCCTCTGTTGACTGGGTTAGATACACTAGGCTAGTGGCCCTTTACTGACTGGGTTAGTCACACTAGGCTGGTGGACCTTTTCAGGGGAGACCAGATGTGGTATTTAGAGTAGGGGAAATCTAGCCATTGCATTGGGGAACTTACCCTACTCCTTTTAATTGGTACTATGGGGACCTTTTACATCCACCTGAGCTACCAACAACTCAAACAGAGACCACCTCCGGTCTAATGTTGCATCCAAAGGAAAGCACACTCAGGAGTGCAATACTCCTTAATGCTGCACTGGAGTGTCGACAATCCAATCTCATGAAGTGATAATAAAATTCCCAACCTTTTTGTATTCAGCACCACAGGGTAGCTGAGACACTAACACTGTTACACTGGATTTGGTAAAGTCAACCCAAACAAGAACTTAGCCCACTTAAAGCAATTATTACAGATGTGAATACAGACCCCTAGGCCCACCTAAGATAAGTTGGTGAAGACACCTTCTATACCAAGCCCAAAGGATGGAGGACAATTGTTAAGACAGGTCCTAAGGAAGCAAATACTAAGGCTGGAATTATCTGTATTGAACCCAGAGGACTGCAGCTGGTGCCAAGAAATTACCAAAGAAAGAAGATAGAACAGGCTTGTTGGCTGTTGGTGAAGCACCCACCAAGAGGAGAAAACGCTGACAGAAGAAGGGAGCCACTTTTGAGATTTTAAGTATTTTTTCTCTGTTTATTTGCTAAGTTTTTCTGCATAGCTGCCTAGTTTGAGCATTTTCTGGCTTGTTAAACTTGATTTCTGCATTAGTAGCTGTATTTAGAGCACAACCAAAAGTTGTTTACTGAATTTCCTGTTTGCACTTAATTTTAAATCATTTTTTTCTCAAAACTTGCATATTTTCTGTCCTTGACCTAGCACTCTTGTGTGGGGTCATTTACTGCACTGTTATAACTTGATATTACCTGTGAACCTCTGCTATCTCTGAAAAAACAAAAACAAAAAAAAAAAAATCTTGCTTTTTCCCACTTTTCTGAGATTTAAAAAAGTTCAGTTACAGGCTTGCTGTTTCCTGAACTGTTTGTAAGTTTCTGTGAGGCCATTTTTGCTTGGGCTAAAGGAAAGTCTCTCTGTTGATCAGTGGCAGTGAATAACATTGAGTAGCTTCCCTGCCCCCCGTAGGAGTGGTTACTGACTTGAAACTGTAGTTTTATTGTCCGTTTTGGGTCTATTCCTGCTTCTTTCCAGCCCCTGCTATCAAGCACGCCTTAACATGCTTTAGCGCGGAGTTGCCACTAGAGCAGCATCGGGCAGCGCCGGTTTAACAAGGTTAAACTTTTTCTGGCTCCATAAAGTCTGTTCTTCAATTTTTCCCTTAGAACTGCTCACTTGCTTCCTTAGGACCTGTCTTAACAATTGTCCTCCATCCTTTGGGCTTGGTATAGAAGGTGTCTTCACCAACTTATCTTACACCTTCACTAAAAAGCACAGCACTTGTTCCTAATTGCTTTTTCTTCTCAAAAAGCTCAGCACTTGTCTTAAAAGCATATCCCTTGTCTTATAAGCATTTTCTTTGCAGGTCAAGCACTCCTATATTACACAAATTCCTCACTTGCAAAACCCCCCAGGAGTGCCCACTTCCCTGCTAAGCCCTCTACTTTTCTGTCTCATACCAACTCATAATTCTTTCTAGCATGTCGAAGGGTCAGATGCTGGTGTCCTCTCCTGCCCAGTTGGTGAATCTAGAATTCTGAGGCAATGTTACAATTGCCTCATGTACACGGACAACCCTCTCCTCCTCCCACATAACACTAACACTTGCGAGAGATGCAGCTATTTAGCCAAACTGGAGGCTGAGCTCTCTCAACTCAGGACTGGCAAGACCAGCAGGAGGAGAAGGCAACTACACACACCACAATACAAGTCTCACATAACTCAACCACACCACTGAATCAAACACATAAACACACTAAGACATACTCGGAGGCTCTGAGTAAAAATGTACCTAAACAGCAAAGGCCTCCAAAGCAGACACCCAAGCAACTGCAAACTCAAGACACCACACAAACACAAACACATAAAAAACAAAATCAGTGTGCAAAGCAGTCACTGCCCTTAAGGTCAAATACAACACCAAACATACTTGTCATAGGTGACTCCATAGTCAGACACACTGACGTCCCACTCACCAGGCTGAACAAGGAGAAGGTCACGGTAAGCTGCCTATCGGGCGCTAGAATCCGCCACATAACAAAAGCACTCAGGTCACTCCACGGCAAGTACAAGTATGACACAGTCATTGTCCATGCTGGTGTGAACGACCTGAGACGTACCTCCCTGGACTACATGAAAAGAGACATAGAGGAGCTCTCTGATTATGTAGCCCAGACAGGTATGACCCTGACCCTGAGCAGTATCCTTCCTTCACCACGAATGATGCCACAATATAGTGACAAGATGATCAGCTTTAACAATTGGCTTAATTTCTGGTGTCATTCAAAGGGGATCCAGTATCTGTCTGCTTGGGATGACATGCTTGACAAGCCAGGCTGCTTCGCAAGGGACGGCTTGCACCTGTCACCCCTGGGATTCTGGATATTGGCTAAGGCTCTTGCCACCCCCATAATGCCTTTTTTAGGCAAGGCTCAAATTCTAAACCTACCACCCTAGAAAACAAAAACGGGAAGAAACTAAGGGTAATGCTGCTCAATGCCAGAAGTCTAAATCTCAAAATGCACGCACTCGAGGCCCTTCTCAGTATGGAGAACATCGATGTCCGTGCTGTGACTGAAACCTGGTTCAAGGCTCCTGAGAGCACCCCGGCACTATCAGATTTTACCTCATATCATGCATTCCGGCCCCAAAACCCAGACCATACCACAAAAGGAGGGGGCGTATCCATATTCATCAAGGATACCCACACCTCCAGGTTGGTGGCTACGCACGAAGCATCGGAAACCATCCAGGTGCAATTAACCATAGGCAAAACTGCTCTACAATTTGTAGCATGCTACAGGCCACCCTCTCAAACTCAGGAAACCCACACAGCCTTCCTGAAGACACTGGAGGGTATAAATGTATCACCAAACACCATCATATTGGGTGACTTCAACTACCCGAATATAGACTGGGAACATTACTCAAGCCCCAGCTTTCTAGCCCAAAGGTTCCTGGAGTTCATAAATTCAAATGCCATGGAACATGGAACAACTAGTCACCGTCCCCATAAGAGGAGAAAATATACTAGATCTCATCATCACAAACATGGGGACAAAATGCTCCACACCGGAAGTATATCCCTCTTTGGTGAGATCAGATCATAAACTAATCTCACTAGAAATCCACATCCACCCCACCCCAAACAAAAGACCACAGTGAAGAACTTCTCTAAAGCAAACTTCACACTACTCAAGACAGGTGTGGTATCCTTCAAGGCCCCTGAGCCAATGGAAACCACAACCCAAGCTGGAAGCCCTTACAAATGCCTTCTATGAACACCTTCAGGACTGCATGGATCAGGCAATCCCAAATAAAACCAAGACTCTTTCCACCAAGGGCAAAGTCCAGTCTGGTGGACCCCAGCCATAAACAAACTTTACAATAAGAGGAGAAAGCTATTACATGATAGAGCAAAATCCCAAAAAGGGAAGGCATCTTTGATCAGTACTAGCAAGAAACTATGATCCCTCATAAAATCATCCAAGGCCAACTTTGAGAAAAAAATTGCCATAGATTCAAAAGACAATCATAAGGCCTTCTTCAGCTATGTCAGAAACCTGGGTGGAAACTCCCAGATATGCTCAGAATTAGTCCAAAATGATACAAAAATCACTGAACCCACAGACATTGCCAACATACTGGCAGACAGGTTCAGTGCAAACTTCACCCCCCTCTCCCCCCAAAAGGAGAGATAACTATCCCAACAGAGTGTAGCCTCCCAGACATCTCAAATGCGCAGGTGAAAGCTGCTGTCTCTAAAGCTAAAAACACAGCATCAATGGGACCGGATGGTGTCCCCGGCTGTGTGCTACATGAACTCAATGAAGAACTAAACCCGCACATAAGGCAGCGGTTTAATCTTAGCCTTACCACAGGATATGTGCCCAAGGAGTGGCGTACGGCAACTGTGGTCCCACTCCACAAAGGCGGTGCCTCTACGGACCCTGGTAATTACCGCCCCATAAGCTTAACAAGCCTGGTCTGCAAAGCTATGGAGAGGATCATAATGGAACTCATAAACAAGGACATAGGGAACTTGCAGACCTTGGACCCAACCCAGTTTTGCTTTGTCAAGGGCAGATCTTGCCTTTTGAACTTGGTCGACTTCTTTGAAACAGTTACCAAGGCCATTGATGAGGGAAAGGCAGTCCATACAGCCTACCTTGACCTTGCAAAAGCTTTCGACACAATACCCCACTCGGGTATCATAGAGAAACTTACCAGCTTAAATGTAAACCCATATGTCACAAGATGGGTTGCAAACTGGCTAAAGGACAGAACCCACAGGGTTAGAGTTGCTGGAGCCATGTCAGACTCCAAGCCGGTTACAAGTGGTGTCCCACAGGGCTCAGTCCTTGGCCCCCTATTGTTCGGCATCTACTTCTCAGAAGTACAGGCAAACATAGGAGGACTATGGCTGACAAAGTTTGCGGATGACTGCAAACTGGGTGCCATAGTGGATAGTACATCGGACACAGACATCCTTCAGAGGGGTCTCACGGAAACTGATAGCTGGTGCCAGAGCCATGGCCTGAAATTAAATGCAAAAAATGGCCTGAAATTAAACGCAAAAAAGTGTATAGTCATACCCTTCGGGAAAAACAAGGTAACCCCAAGCTACCATATAGGTGGCAACCCACTAAGCACAGAAGAGGTTATCAGGGACCTGGGTACCCAGGTTGACAGTGGCCTCTCGTTTGACACTCACGTTGCTAAAGTGGTTCGAAAGACCTTCTACATTGCCCATCTGATCATGAAGGGATTCACATCCAGATCAAGTGAGGTCATTGTTCCCCTGTACTCTTCACTTATCAGACCAATGATCAAGTACAATGCCCCATTCAGGATGTATCTCACCCGACACCTGCAGCAATTGGAGAGACCCCAAAAGTTCCTCACCAAAAGGATGAAGGGACACCAAAACCTGTCATATACTGCCAGACTGAAGAAACTCCAACTCTATTCAGTTGCATACCGTCTGCTCAGAGGTGACCTGTGCCTGACATACAAGGCCATGACCAACCCGGAATTATTGGACATGCTCCACCTCAAAAAATCCAAATCCACCAGAACCACTAGAGCAAGTGACTTAAACCTTAGCACGGATATAAATAGGACGTGCTGGAGGGATAGATTTATCACCCAGAGACTCCCCATGCTGTGGACTAAAATCCCGGTCCATGTGAGGCAGAGCACCTCGCTGGCTCTGTTCAAGAGAAATCTTGACTGGTGGATGGGAGATCGTAGGTTTACCCCGGGAATCATCTCTGTGTCACTGCTGGACAGAGGCACAACAAACTAATGGGCACATTATTTCTAACATAAGGGGTGGTGTAAGCCACATAACGTTGGGCTAGGCTTATAAATGCCTCAGGGCAGATAGCCTAGCATAAACCTATGAACCTATGACACTGACGTTAACACATCCTGCAGATTGAAACTGGTGCCGAAACTGCTGCTGAAACAACCAAAAAAAGACTGTAGTAAACCAATACCAGTGCCACAACACCATGGTTTAAGTTCAGTGCCAAGATGGATCAAGAAAGGAAGGAAGGAACGTCACTGGTTAGGCAATATGGGGGCATCATACGAAGTATTTAGGAGCATGGATTAAAAAGGTTTCTGTTATGGCCGCTACGGATATGTGGGAATACAGTGGATATAAAAAGTGTACATACCCCTGTTAAAATGCCAGGTTTTTATGATATAATAAAAAAAAAAGACATTACAATAAGCCAATTCAAAACTTTTCCTACTTTTAATGCGACCTATAACCTGTATAATTCAACTGAAATCAAACAAATCTGTTAGGGGAAAAAATATAAAAAATGTACAATAAAGCTGCATAAGTGTGCACAACCTTAAATTAATACTTTGTTTGAAGCACCTTTAGCTTTAATTACAACATTCAGTCTTCTTGGGTAAACCCTGCCATTAATTAGAGAGACTCTGATTAATCTCAAATCAAGTTCAGCTGTCCTAGTAGGATTTTCCTGACATTTACTCGGTTGCCCGCTACAGCAAAAGTCATGGTTCAGAGAGAGCTTACAAAGCATCAAAGGGATCTCATTGTTGAAAGGTATCAGTCAAGAGAAGGGTACAAAAAAAAAAAACTTCCACAGCATTTGGTATACCATGGAACACAATGAAGACAGTCATCAAAAAGTGGAGAAAATATGGGACAACAGTGACGCTGCAAAGAACTGGACGTCTCGCCAAAACTGATGAAAAGACAAGACGAAAACTGGTCAGGGAGGCTGCCAAGAGACCTACAGTAACAATGAAGGAGCTGCACTTATTTCTGGCAAGTATTGGTTGCGTACTACATGTGAAAATCTCCTGTATTCTCCATATGTGTGGCCTATGGGGTAGGGTTGCAAGACAGAAGCCTTTTCTTACACAGAAAAACATCCATGCTCAGCAATTTGCAAAACAATACATCAAGTCCCCCACTTTTGGCCCAAAACCTTAAAGCATCTGCTAGAAAACTAAAGATGAAGAGGAATTTCACATTTCAACACGCCAATGACCCCAAGCATACATCCAAATCAACAAAAGAAGAAAAATAGAAGTTATGTTCTTACCATAACGTTCCATGTTAGTTATTCTCTTCTTTCGCCGCCTGTGCTGGATATATCCTGAACCAGGAAATATGCATAATAGCATATGTTCAAGAAAGAGGTGGTAGAGAGAGAGGTCTCAGATCAGAACTCCTCTCAGTCCCAGAAGGGGGGTGGGGAAGCAGAAGAAGGCGAGAAGAAGACAACTAACATGGAGCGTTATGGTAAGAACATAACTTCTATATGTTAAGTTGTCTGCTCTCATCTCTGATGGGGGGGATCAATGCCCCCTTGTCCCTTGGCCCTAGTCTAAGTGGCCTGACTCTGGAGAAACAGTGAACCAAAGTTAGTTTTGTCTAGAAGCTAAAGCCAACTTATAATCAGATCAATGCTTTGATTCAGATTTGATGTCGAGACCCACTTTAGGCAAAAAGGACGGTTTTAGTTCGTAAGGATACTCTGTCCTATGAAACAAAAAGAAAGGAGGGGACAGCTGAGTGAGTGCTTGAAACTGAAACTCTTCTAGCTGTAATGTAGCTAAGAAAAAGAAAAAGAGTTTAATAATAATAATTTTAAAGCAGGAGACTGCAGGTGGAAGGGGAAGAATCAGAGAAAAAGAAATGGGTCCCAAGTCCTGGAAGGGAGAAGGAGGAGGGGTCTGAGAAGAAAGAGGAAACTCCAAAAAAAGAAAAAAGCTTTTGTTACACATTGGGCAGATTCAGAAATACCCACATGAGAAAGTTAGAAATATGAACCAATTGAACTTTAGTGTAGAGGGGAGATGAACCTGCATGGAAGAGTTCAGAGGAAAATCGAGACTAGTTGGATGGGAAGCAGGGAAGGATCTATGTCCTTTTCCTTGAGCCCAATATGTGAAGCGTCAACTACTTACTCAAATAAATCTTTCAGTGGAAGATTTAATCAAATATAACAAAATCTCTCTAATTGAGATAATTGGAGAGAGAGTTGGGGAAGAGGGGGAAAGCAGAGAACTTCAGAGAGGAGGGAGGGGGCGGGAGAACTGACCCGACTGATGGATCAAAAGATCTGGAACTAGGTCAGATTCCACAGTCGCCTCCAAGAAAATGTAGAAGGAAAGGGACTTGCACAGGCCCCAGTAAGAGCAATGAGGATCAATGAGGCCTTCTGAGCGATAGCTTTGGCTATTACTTTGAGAGAGAGTGAGAAAGGAAGGAAATGCATAAGTCCCGGGGCCCCGGACTTGGCTGGATGCTCTGTTGGCTTGGCCTGGGTTGAATAGATAGGATATTCTATTTCTCTGCACTGCTGGTTGGGCTTGTTAAAAGGTGAAAGCAAGGCTGACCCTCACTTGAGAAAAATTTCTGACTACAGAGTCTTCTGAGGAGAGTTCAGGAGACCACTGCTGAGCTCCTCTCCTCTTGATTGGACTTCCTTGATGATTGGATTGATGACTTCCCGGATGTGCGAAACAGAGAAGTTGACCCACAGAATGATCCCACCCACAGTGCTTGTCTTCTCTGGTTAGGGGTATGATCTGTCTGTTTTTGTTTTTGTACTGTACCACATTATCACATGTCTGTTGGTCTTGAAGGGCTTACCAGCGCTAGCAGCACTGCTCTCATCTCACATTTATTATGTGCAAAGTGCATTTGTTTGGGCTGCCATGTGCCTGGACCCGCCCTGATATGCCCCCCCCCACCCATCCGATCGGCATCCGCTCGTTGTCAGAGGAGGTGGGAGGGATGGTGGAAAACAAAAGCTTCCGAAGACAAGAGGAAGGAAGACATCCACCACGCTTGCATTATTTTAAATGGTGAGACATTGGATGGTTGTGGTATTGGATTGTGAGTTAGAGCATATCCATTGAAGGATCCATGTGGTATCTGGCTAATGTGCAGATGATTATAGCGCTGCCATAATTCCCCAACACCTTTAGAACTAACCTGGCTTTGATTCTGTTGTTGTTGAAAGGAGTGATACCAGTTGTGTAAATGTCTGTTATTGTCTGTGTTTCTCTTGCAGACATGTTTATTGTATGAGATTTGAGACATATGTAGGTAATAGCTGCACAGCCTAGCAAAAAAGGCTTTTCGCAATTTATAAAAAATAGACTTTTTTTAATTTGCGAAAAAAGTGTAATCTCTGGCCATCAGAAGGAGATGCTTGGTGGGGAGGAGGGGCCAGTCGAGAGAATATAGCTCACCTGGAATCCTTATGCGTCTCAGGTGAGAGCTACCAGGCTGCAAGTTACCACAAACACCGGGGGCAGTGGTGAGACCAAGGGCAGGGAACCTGAAATGAAAATGACTGCCCCTGAAGGGAAAGGGGAGCCTCTGGCGGAAGGGAGGAATCTTCTGATGGTCCTCCCGATCTCTAGTGCAATAGTCCGATCCCCTTTGCAGGTCTTATAGAGGATATCAGCGTGACCATCCAAAAAGATGTTTTCTTTCTTGATGACTTTGTTCACTGAGATCGTTTTGTTGACTGATTCTTAACCCTGTTTTTCAAAAAAAACTCCCAGTCCCCGTTTTCTTTACTGGAAAAAAAAGGAACCTTGAGAGCTGGAATTGCTCTTTTCTGCTGGAACTTGAAATCTCCAAAACTGCTAGATCACTTTTGAATTGAACATCTGGAAGGATTTTTTGGATGCGTGGTGGAAAGAGAAGGGCGATTGACTATTGATGAAAGCTGAGAAAGGCGATTGTATTGCCTTGGTGATGAGATAGCCTTGAGGTGGGGACTGTGACAATCTTCCCAGGCTTGGGCAAGATGGGCAGCGGGGGGCCTTCCTCAAGGGCTGAAGGCGGGCATCAGGAAAGACCCGATGCTTTCTCCTTCACCGTGACCCCTGCCTGCCCTTGATGACGTGTTATTCCCCCTGCTGCTGCTGGCGCCTGCCTAGCATCCTGTGTCTAAGTTCAAGTCCGCCTCTCGGATTAAAAAACACTTCCACCCACCGCCAAGTCCCTTGATATAGGCCTGGAAGGATCTTCTTTCCGGACTTCCTGGGCTTTGGGGTAAGGGAGAAGAGGTAATAGCACCAAGGTTCACTTGTCTTTCCTTTCGGACCAATCTCAAGACCCATCAAGGGCACTTTCACACCAAAGGAGTTCGTGAACCTGTCCCCTGCGGCTCTGCTGCAGCTCCATCAGCGTAAGAAGAAAGAAGGGGCAGGAGTTGGTTAATTAAGGGTAGCCAGTTGCGTGTTCATCTGTTCTTGAAATCTTGGAAACCCAAGGGCTGCCCCTCGCTTCCTTTTTCTTCATGATTCCTTTGATCCTGAGAGCAATGGCAATAGCTGGGTAATTCAGCGAGCGGCTAGTAAATGCATCTGCATGGAACATCCGCTTGGACCCACTATCCATGAGCCCTTCCTTCCTTGTTAGATGGATAACAGGGTACAGCTTCTGCCAACTAGCTCCTTCTTGCTTCTTAGTAGCAGCCACTACCACACCATAGCATCCACAGAAACTCCTTTGTTAAAAACTGTTTGTCTGCTGGAGCTGTGGCTATGGGAGGGGGTCCACTGGGGGGTCCACAGGAGCCGTCCATGCGCCATGGCAACTGTATTGGGGGGGGTCTGCTGGGACAGGAGGTTTCAGGATCTCAGAATGTCTGCAAATGAGACATCTTCAGAAGGGGGGGAACGAACCCTCAGAATCATCCAAATCTGTGTCCCATGGATGATGGAAGGTGAGTCAGTAATGTTTCTCTCTTACTTCCTCGAGGGGCTCTTCTGCCAAATCAGAGGCCTCTCTTTAGACATTTTTTTTGTTGAACAGGTGTACTGCAAACACACACACAAACACACTAGTTACACCCTGTCAATAATATAATAAAAACCAGGAACTAGGATTTTTAAAAAAAAAAAAAAACACACACCACTAGGAGGGGAAAGGGGCCTGTGGGCCCAGGGAAGAACAAGTTAAGGTTCTTGAAAAAAAAAAAAAAAATTTTTAAAAAAGGGGATAAAATTTCTAAGTAAATTAAATATAAATAAAAAAAGAATGACTGGACTTGAAAGAGAAAAGTTGTGGAACCAACTCTCGAGCTTTTGGTGGCAGTCCGTAGGGCGGCTCGTCGGCTCGAACATCCAGCAGCAAGAATGAAGGCGAGATAGACAACTTAACATTTAAAGTTTTGGAATACCCCAGCCAGATCTCAGACCTAAATCCAAACAGAAAATCTGTGGGGTGACCTGAAGAGAGCTGTGCACATGAGATGCCCTCGCAATCTGACAGATCTGTGTTTTTTAGCTATCTCTGCATGTTTAATTACATAAACTGTACTATGTTTAACCCCATCAAATGTATATGTATATCCTCACCTGTGTGTAATCTGTATGTGGAGCTTTTTAATCTGTATGTGGAGCTTTTCTCCCCAGGACTCCATTGAAAACGGGTTCTTCGAGCCCAATGGACTATCCTGGTTAAACAAATGCAAATAAAAATAAATAAATAAATAAAATAAAAATAAAATCTGGAGTGCTTTTGTAAGGAAGAGTGGGCAAATATTGTCAAGTCAAGATGTGCCATGCTGATATACTCCTACACAAAAAGACTGAATGCTGTAATTAAATCAAAAGGTGCTTCAACAAAGTAATAGTTTAAGGGTGTGCACACTGACACAACCAGCTTATTGTACATTTTTTTAAATTTTTCCCCCCAACAGATTTGTTTTTCAAATGAATTGTATAGGTTATAGTCACATTAAAAGGTGGGAACATTTTTTAAATGAATTATTGTGGTCTCATTTTTTTATATCACAAAAACCTGGCATTTTAACAGGGGTGGGTACACTTTTTATACCCACTGTAGAATAAACACAAGACAAAAACAGAAACTGGAATGCTAGTTTACTGATATGGCTAGCAAGATACAAGCAGTGAAAATGTTTTAGTCCCTTTAGTTTTGCATACAGGTCACTCATTTTTATTAACCAAAGGAGAAGTTGTGGACAATAATTAATAAAAACTTTGAAGGAATTTACATGGGAGAGGAAGAAGGCAAGAGTTAAGTGGGATAAGTTGATCCTTCCAACAGAACAAGGTAGTTTAAGATTACCTGATTTCAAGGGATATTTTACAGCTAAACAGTCAAGGCTCATATATACAACACAAGCAGAAGGTTCTAATGCAAGTATAAATGAAGCATGGGCAAAGTTCAAAAAATAAGGAGAGATCTTAACTAAACCTGGAAGCTGTAATCACCGATACAAGCTGCTGAAGAGATGCAATGATGTAGGTTCTTCAGGATGGCACTACAAGCCTGAATAATTGACTTTCTGTGACAGGGGTGGTTAGGCTTCTACTGATAGGTGGGGCTTACAGAATACAATACCACAAGAGAGTCTGAGGAGGGGAATCTGTGCATTGGAAAGCTGCCAGTGTGAGTCTGTACAGGCAGAGAACCCATGTACTACTGAGGCAGTGAGAATGACAAGCATACACTTTTGTGATCTTAAAATATACACACTATGGTTATTAAATTGTTGCATTTTTCTGTACTTGTGGTCTTAAACAGTTTTGACTGTTTCTATAGAAAGTAATCCTTTCATGGTGCCTGCTTTTACCGTTAACTCGTTTCACAGTAGTAAACCTGCACTTCAATACTTCTTTTACTGTAAATTCATTTCAGAAAGATTTTGTCTCTGGCCCAGGTTGTGCCTGAAGAAGAGTTTTAGGATTACCCACCTAGTCAATAAATTCAAATAAATAAAATTATTTTGTATATCAGTAACTAGAACATCTTTCCACAAAAAAAATTAGAATAAAAAGAAAAACTGGTTAGACTCCGACAAAACACACTTATCCGCAAAAGCATTTCAAGAATAACCTGATAAAACAGGAACAGATAGTATTCCTCTATGCCTTTGGAAATTGGAAGGGAAGAAAGTAATGAAGCTAATAAAGTTTAAGAACCTCAACAGTAGACTTTTTACTCATCACTGTTGGAACATTCCAACACTGAAAGGTTATCTGCCAAGGTAACCGGATGTCTGGCCAACATATCAAGATCAAAACCTTCCATATATCTGTACGTCTGGTATATTACCCAAGCCCATGGGCATTATGAGTACATAAAAGAACATTTGAAGAGCAAGCCCAGAAGACCCCTTGGAAGCCTGAGTAAGTACAACAAAGAAATAAACAAGGTCGGCTATAAAAGGGGGGGGGGAGCTACTCTCCCCTTGGTCCACAGGGTGCACAAAGATAAGTACAATGGGAGGGAAGCAATACTGCAACAGTGAACAGCAAGACATCTACAGTTATAATAAATTCATACTAAACTGTACCATGTCCTTTCTTACACCACTGTTGCAGTATTCCAATACCGACGGGTGATTCACAACAGCTTGAAAGTTGTTTAGAGTAGATTGACTGCAGACAACTGAGCTGTATACCAATCCAAGTAGTAAGGACCTGGCAAAGGAAGTCCTTCATCTAAAAAAGGCATATACCCTGTAGAGTTTTGTGAAGCTGTGTTCAGTGGACCAGGTGGCGTTTCCAGAATGCCTCTGCAGTCAATATCCTTGAAGAAAGCACCACAGGATACACCTCTGGTGTACTGTACTTTCATAGGTGAACACAAAGATTTCCCATCATAGGAATAATAAAAGGAAACGGATTTTGAGATCCAGTTGGAAACTGGATGATTAGAGACCACGTTGTCTAGCTTGCTCTCCTGAAAGGAGACAAAAAGTTGGTCCATCTTCCTCGTGTCTTTAGTCTCATCAAGGTAGAATCTAGGTTGTGGGCACCATCCACATGACAAATCATTAACAACTCTGTGCATGAAAGAAGATTAGCCCCAAGACAGATCCTGTCTTTATGTAAAAGGAGGGGTGGCCATAAGGACTTGAAGCTCAGAAACCATTCTGGCAGAATTAAGACCCACCAGTAAAATGGTTTTCCAAGTACAAAAAGTACAGTTGTGTACACTTACCATAAATGTAGATGTTAGAGTGTATTCACTGTTGCAGTCATATTTGCTGTTTCAAAAGGTGGCAAGTGTTTCTAAAATGATGATAATATCCCAGGAGTTGGAATAGCCCTCCTTGGTGAATTCAAGTGAAGGACACCTTTTAGAAACTACTTGACGACTTCTCCTGACGGCATGGGTGATTAAGTGGCAGGTAGGGAGACACCAGACAAGTGTGCCTTTACAGAGGACTAGGGTAGTCCCAGTTTGGAATAGCTCACACAAGTAGGACAAAACTGTACAAAACTCCACCTGTAAGGGGTTCTCATTTTTGTAAGACACAAGATAGAAAGTCCTTTCCATTGGGAGACAAGACTTTCCAGTAGTTAGCTTTCTTACCCCCTAGAGCACCAGAAGCATGTACTCAGAAAATTGGTATCTGAAAGTAATCAACATTTCTATCATCCACGATGTCAGGTTGAGAGCCTGTAAGCTGGGATGAAGCAGAGAGTCCTTTTTCTGAGCAAGTCCACTTTGCAAAGTAACTTGTGGCAATGGGGCATGGCTAAGTGAAAGGGGAACCAGTGCTGCCTGGGCTAAAAGGGAATCACCATCGAGTTTTTTTGATCTGCCCCACTGAAACTTCATAGAACCTTCGGGATTAAACAAAGAAGGCACAGAGGTAATTCCTTCCTAGTAGAAAGACATGGCATCCATCCACCAGGACTTGGGATAAAAAGTCCTGGAGCAAACCAACTTCAGCTGTCAGCTCCAAGTGGAGACAAACCCATTTGAAGAATATCTTCATTTGTGGACAATAAATGTGTCTGTTTTTTTTCTTATTATCTTTATTGTTCTCCCAAAATGGGAAAACATGTGAATGCTTTCATTCAGAAAAGATTTTCTCTTAGCCATTGAAAGAAAAAAATATCTTGTTTTTACTGCTCTTTATTAGATTGTCTCCATGGGGACATGAGACCAAATTAAATGAATGCTTGTAGAAGCAACTCTATTTATTTGTTAGAGAAAAGCTTTATTATATTCAATATTCCTTTTTCATTTATTTGCCTTTTCTTAAAGCATGTTACTAGATCAATCAAAGGTCTTTAATGCAGCCATTCCCCTATGCAACAATTAGAAAAAGTACATAAATTTTTCTAGCATCATACTGTGCTGACCAGACTTTTTTTTTAATATTGCAGCGCCTACGTTTCTTAAAACTGAACAGGGAGAAAGACAAAATCTTAACTTTACACCATACAGATTATGTCACACACTACTTTGTTTTACTTACAGTTAACTCCCTCTTTTCCCCTCTCCTAGGTGTCCCTACAGACATTAATGACATGAAATAGGGCATATGCTTTAGAGTCCCCTACAAGTTCATCAAAGTCAAAGTCCAACATTTCCAGGTTTTCTTGTTCTGTCATGTTTCATAAATATAATTAATGCCTTGTAACCCCACATTTACTTGTTAATGTTGGAGGTGTGACGGGCAAGAAAGAGATAGCTGGGAACATATTTTGGGAGTGTAAGGAGCTGGCAGACTTTAGGGATTTCCTGCAGACCACTCTGTCAGTGATACTGGGTGAGCAGATTGGATTGACAATGGAGATGATTTTTTTTTGAGTTATGATAAAGAATCGGAATTGCCTAGACATAGTAAAGCCTTGCTGAGTCTAATTATGGTGGCTGCAAAAAAGCAATTACTAGCAAATGGAAATCAAAGTCTACACCAACTTCACTCTAGAAGTAGTGAATATAGTAACTAAGAAAAAGCAACTGGAATCGGGATCTTTGGAAAAGGGAAGGAGCAAGCTACATAGGAAAAAATGGGAATTGTGGGAACAATATATGCAGAGAAGGAAGGAGCTTTAAGTGGCAGGATTTGAAAGAGCCACATAATGCTTAACTGACAATGACTGGATGGTTTATAACTGATGTATAATGTTTGCAACTACAGTTGTTTCAATGGTGTCTGATGTAAACTGCAACTACAGTGGTATCATTTTGTATCTTTTTCATTTATATAAATATAAGACTGCCTTTGTCATATACGAAAATTTAATAAAGGTGTTCGAAAAAAGAGTTAATGACTTGTTAGAAAGTACAGTTGTATACACTTACCATAAATGTAGATGTTAGAGTGTATTCACTGTTGCAGTCATTACATTTGGGTTATCTGCCTGCAGGTAGCCCTCAGCCAGCCTGAATACCAAAGTCTTGGGTCCTGCATTGGATGCGGTCTCTTCTTCCATGACATCAGCTAGTCAGGGGTATAAAAGCATGCAGCCGACGGCATTACATCAGTTTGTCTTGCCCCAGATGTCAGGTGCCCCATAATGGGAAGTTATATATATATATATATATATATATATATATATATATATATATATATGAGAGAGAGAGAGAGAGATATATATATATATATATATATATATATATATATATATATATATATATATATATTAGTGGTGCAGCGGTTAGTGTTGTCGCCTCACAGCAAGAGTTTCTCCTGTTCGATCCTCGGCTGGGGTGCCTTCTGTGCGGAGTCTGCATGTCCTCCCTGTGGTCATGTGGGTTTCCTCCGGGTACTCCGGTTTCCTCCCACATCCCAAAAAGATGCTGTAGGTGGATTGGACACACTAAATTGGCCCTAGGTGTGAGTGTGTGCCTTCCGTGGAAGGTTGGGCGCTGGGCTTGCAACTCGACATTGTAAAACTCCACTGCCAATCATGAGTGGACAGTTGTTCCACTGGCAACCCCTAACTGGGAAAAAGCCGAAAGTATATATATATATATATCTATATCTATACATATATATATATATATATATATATATATATATATATATATATATATATATATATATATATATATATGTCTATGTCTATATATATATATATATATATATATATATATATATATATATCTATATCTGTATATATATATATATCTATATATATATATATATATCTGTATATATATCTGTATATATATCTGTATATATATCTGTATATATATATATATCTGTATATATATCTATATATATATCTATATATATATCTATATATATATCTATATATATTCACACACACACACACACACACACACACACACACACGTAAAATGTTACACCTCCAACAAAAAGCAAATACAACAGAAAGCTTGAACTACACTAAAAAAGAAGAAAGGTATATCCAAGAGAACTCAGGGGGCTGGAGGAAGGGTAACCAGGACAGAAACAGTGAATACTCTAACATCTACATTTATGGTAAATGTACATAACTGTACTATGTTCTTCGTGTTTCACTGTTTCAGTCATTACATTTGGGGAGATTCCCAAAGCTAAGGCAGGGAGGAGGAAGCTGGAGAGCATTACGACCAGCTATTAAGCCCTGCAAGACTGCAGTGGCAAAACCAGCTCTGGATTTAGAAAACATAGGCATGTGGTAATGCTTGCTGATGGTATGTACAGAGCTCCAGGTAGCAGCTTCTAGGATGTCCTTGGTAGGGACACCTCTGAGAAAGGCTGTAGAGGTAGATGCAGCCCCTGGTGGAACGTGATCTTATCCCCGGAGGGGTAGGTTTTCCATGTTGCTTATAGCAGAAAAGAATGCAATGGCCTATCCACTTAGAAATGGTTTGCTTTGAAATGGCCTTCCCCTCTGCCCCTGCAGCAAAGGCAACTAGTAGCTGTTCAGTTTTTGAGAGGCTTAGTCCTGTCCAAATAAAATCTTAGTTGTCTGTGCACATCCAAAGAGTGTAGTATTCATTCTCCTTTGTTCTGTGGATTAGGAAAAACGGTAGGCAAATGAATGGACTGATTAAGGGCCCCACTGGATACCACCTTGGGCATAAAGGAAGGATTGGTCTTGAGGGACACCCTGTCAGCATGGAAGATGATGAAGGCCTCCACTGCCATGAGGGCCTGAAGTTCAGACACTCTTCTTGCTGAAGCGATGGCTAGAAAGAAAGCAGGTTTTCCAAGAAAGGAATTTCAACGCTGCAGTTGCAGCTGGCTCAAAAGGAGGTAGAGTGAGCTTTTTCAATACAAAGGTAAGGTCCCAGGGCTGGAGTAGAGGTGCTCCTGGGTGGTCTTAAATTTTTGGCCCCCCTGAGGAATTGTTTCAGCAGGGGATAAGAGAAGAGGGGTGGGCTCAGTATTATAGTGTGCTGAAATGGCTGAGGCATGAATTTTAATTGACGAGACGGAAAGGCCCTTGTGGAGCATCTCTTAAGTATTGAAGAATATGCAGTAAGCTGGGCATTGTTGTGCCCATCCCTTGAGTCTGGCTCCAGGAGCAATATCTTTTCCGGCTCCAGGAACAGTATCTTTTCCACTTTTCAGCACAGGATTTTCTAGTACTAGGCCTCCTGGCCTCCAGAATGACATCTAGCACATACTTACTGAGTGATGCTACTGGAGAGCTCAGGGAATTAGCCAGGCTGCAAGGTTCAGGGTTTGAAGCTGGGGGTGCAGAATCTGGCCCTCCTGCTGGGACAGCAGGGAAGGGGTCTGAGGCAGGTGCCATGAAACCAGCAGTGACATACTGGGCAAGAGGGGGTACCAGTGTTGGCGTGGCCAGTCTGGTGCAATCAGTATTGTCCTTGGTTTGTCTCGTTTGATCTTTAGCAGAATTTTGTGAGGAGAGGCAGAGGGGGAAAGGCATAAACTGAGAGGCTTTCCCAGGTGAAGGACGGGGTATCCACTTTCCAAGCTTGGCTGTGGGAAGTCCTTGTGCAGAATTTGTCCAATTGGTAGTTCTGAGGGGAGGCAAACAGGTCTATCTCTGGGTTCCCCCATTTGTTTCTCAAAATGAATATCTTTGGTTCCAGTTTCCACTCGTGTGGGTTCATGAGATTTCTGCTTAGGTCATCTGCCAGTGAATGTAGCTTGCCTGGCAGGAATTGAGCTTGTAGGTGCACTTGGTAGCTCAAGGTTATGTTCCACAGAGCCATGGCTAGTCTGCAGAGAGGATACGAGTGGGTCCCCCCCTGCTTGTTTATGTACCACATAACAGTGGTACCGTCTGTCTTTACCAGTAATTGCCCTGGAAGAATGTGGTCCTTGAAGGCTGTCAGTGAATTCTGTGCAGCTAACATTTCTTTCTGACTGATATGCAGGTGCATCTGACTTGGATTCCATTTGCCCTGAATGCACTGCCCTGCCAGGTGAGCCCCCATCCATTGTCTGAGTCTATTGTTAGGGTTTGGGCAGTAGGGGGTAGAATGAATGGTAGTCCCTTGTGGTAGCAGGCCTCCGCCCACCAAAGGAACTCTTGTCTTTACACAAGGAATGATAGGAATCACTGATTCCAGGTACTGTGAATGTTGACACCATAGGCTTTTTAGATATCATTGATGAACCCCAGGGCTTGCAGAATTTTGCTTGCAGATAGCTGGGTCTTTGTGGCTAGTAGTTTTAAGTAGGATATCAAATAAACTTGTTTATCTGGCGTGCAGTAAGCCATCTGGGAAGCTGTGTTCAAGCTTGCTCCAAGGAACAGAATTTGTTGGGAGGGTACTAGACAAGATTTCTTTTCGTTTATGGTGTATCCCAGTGAGGTTAGAAGTTTCTTTACAAATGCCAGATGATTTAGTAGAATGTCATGGTTTTCTGCCTGAATTAGACAATCGTCCAGGTATGGATATATTTGAATATTTCTTTGCTTGCAAAATGCAATGACTGGAGCTAGGCACTTTGTGAATACCCTGGGTGCAGTAGATAAGCCAATGGGAAGTGCAGAGAACTGACAGTGCATGTAGCTTGCTCTGAAACTTAGGTATTTCCTACAAGATTCCCTTATTGGGTTGTGCAGGTAAGCTTCATTTAAGTCTAAGGTTGCCAACCTGGCATATTTGCCTAGCAAAGGAAGCAGCTGAAGTGTTAGCATTTTTTTTTATTTATTTTACATTTGTTGACCGGGCTAGTCTAACTGGATATATGTCCATTTTCAGTAGAGGCCCGGGGAGAAAAGCTCCAAGCATAGGCAGTAAACCATAACACATTATATAGTATAGTAATAAAAGTTATAATACATTATTCAGATTGTACATGAGAGAGGCTAGTATAGAGTCTTATAGTAGGATTAAGTTAATAAAAATACTGAGGGCAAGCAACATATGAGAAAAAAAAAAAATATATAGATATAGATATATATATATATATATATATATATATATATATATATATATATAAATATAAATATAGAGGAAACAGTATGGAGATTGGTAAAAATAAATTTTTTTTTTGGATTCTACAATGAGGCTAGCTTACTTGTTATTACAGGTAATCAGCACAGAGGAGTAGAGAAGTAAAGGGAGTGGAAGATGGGGCACTGAGGTATCAGTCAGGGTTAGAGCAGGGACAAAGCCAATGTATTTTAAGAGGTTCTTTGAGATGTTTTTTTAAAAAGCATTGAGGATGCACGAGTTGAGAGTTCACTTGGAAGCTGGTTCCACATTTTTCCCACTGTGTTGGTGAAAAGTGAGGCCCCAGCTTTGTTGTTGGTTTTAATGGTCAAAACTAGAAGAATGTTAGCTGAGCGTAATGTAGCCAGATTTTTATAGGGAGTAATCAGATTAGTGAGTATTAGGGTGGTAGAGGATCTTTTGGGTGATAAGTTGTTGACAAAGTAGATGGTTTTGGAGTTCTAACCATCCCAGTTGTTTGAGGTTGATACAGTGGTGAATTCGATAGGGGGTGCCAGTGGCAAATCTGGCTATGTTGTTATAGCTGGTTGCTAGTTTGTTAAGGTTGTTTTTAGATAGATTGGTATAAATGGCAGAAGCATTGAATAGGGTAGAGATCAGGTGGGGTGGAGCAATAGTGGTTCTAGCTGTTTGGGTAAGGAAAGGCTTGATTCTATAAAGGAAGCCTAGTTTTGTTGTTAACAGATTTTATGGTATTATTGATATTGTTATCATAGCTAAGGTTGTTGTCAATTATTATTCCCAGGAGACAGGTTGTAGTGTCAAGGGAAATGCTAGTTCCATTATTAGAAGTTATTGTGAAGTGAATTTGTGTTGACTTTTGAGTAGGAGCAAAGAGCAGTAATTTAGTTTTTTTTTAGGGTTCAGGAGGAGGCAGTGTTGCATAAACCAATTTTCTACAGTGTTAAATCCTGACTGGGTAAGGGTCTGGAGTGAGGTTATGGACTTGGCTGAACATATTAAAGTTGAGTCATCTGCATATTGAATGCAGGTGGCTTGAGGAATTTTGGTATTTAGATCGTTAATAAATATTAAAAAGAGAAGAGGGCCTAGAATAGAGCCTTGGGCACTCCAATGTTCACAGGCAGGGGTGTGGAAATATTATTGTCCCAAAGTACAGCTTGCTGCCCGTTTTCTAAATAAGATTTAAACCGAAGTAGTGCTTGTGGGTTGAGTGAGTGGGCTTTTAGTACATCAATAAGCAGGTGATGATTAACCATATCGAAGGCTTTTGAAAGGCCGATAAATATTGCAGAGGAAAGAGAGTTAATGTTACGATTTTTATTTATACAGTCAGAAAAGGATAGCAGAGCAGTTGTAGTGCTATGGAATGGTCTAAAACCGTGTTGGCAGTTAGCAAGTAAATTATTATGGAGAAGGTGGTCAAGGAGTTGTTGGTGGATGCATTTTTCCATTATTTTGGCTGTTGGAGAGAGTAGGGCAATTGGGCGAAAGTTGGAAAGGTCAGTGGATGAACCACCTTTATGTAGAGGGATGATGTGGGAGACTTTGCATATGGAAGGGATTGTGCTCTCTGTAATAGTTCTATTTATACGGATGGAAATGGGATAGGCAGTGGCTTTAGCTGCAATTTGCAGGTATTCTGCTGGTAGGCAGTCAGCAGGAGGAGTGCATGGTTTGAATTTTTGAAGGAAGTTGCAAATGAGGGAAGTGGGTACAGGTTGTATTTGAAAAGTGGGAACTGGGTTGTTAGGGGTATTTAACGAAGTACTAATAGGTGGTAATGTATTAGCTAGAGTTTGGATGGCTTCAGTAAAGTAAGTCATCAGCAATTTGCTTAGGGTTGTTATGGTTGATAACTGATGGGATAGGGGTTTTAGAGTCACCTGGCTGGAGTAGTTTATTAATGCTTGACCAGAACATTTGTGTTTTTTGTTGGTGGGTTTGCTGGAGGTGGAGGTAGAAGTGTTTTTTGTCTAGGAGAATATCTTTTTGGTGGCATTTCTTAGTTGTCTGAAGTAAATGTGATCAGAAGGGCTTTTAGATGTTCTCCATTTGGCCCGAATTTTGTTTCTTAGGAGGATCTTCTGCCTAGTCTGTTTAGTGAGCCATGGGGCAATTTTGGTCCTAATTCGGGAGGAACGGCACTGGGCATGGTAATCTAGGATTTGTAGGAATCTAGTATTAAAGCAGGTGACTGCTTCAACAAGTTGCAGATGGTGCAGTGGTGACCAGTCACATGCTTTCAACCAGAGAGCTTCCAAAATGAACTGAAAGTGTTTTTTTAGATCGGGTGGTTTTGTAAATATTACAATTAGGGATATTATTTTTTTGTTTAATTATATAGGTTAGTGCATGGTCACCGATATCATCAGGAAGGGTTCCTGGTTTATAAGTGCCAGGATGACTTAAGTATCCAGTCTAGGGTGGATTCCTTACCACTTGATTTATGTGTTCTAGTAGAGGTGGTTATTATTTGTGAGAAACCATAGAGATTTATGTGACTGATAGGATTGGGTGAGCTACATGTAGCCCAGTCTATGTTAAAGTCACCTAGTACAATAGTTTCCTGAGGTAGGTGGGCAGAGAGACAACTAAGTAAGTTTTCAAGAGTATTGATGCTGTTACCATGAGGAAGATGGGAGCAAATTGGATTTAGAATTGTTGATTTGAAGTTTAGCAGTAAGTGTTTCTGCATTAGTATCTGTGGGTAGGGACACATTGAATGGTGAAACTTGAAGCTCTGATTTATATAAGATGGCTACACCTCCCCCCTTTTTGGTTTTGCGATCACACCTAAGGATGTTATATCCAGGTGGGGTAATTTCCTGGTCCTGAGTTGAGGGCTTTAGCCATGTTTCTGTAATACAGAGAATATCAAATGTGTGCATCTGTAAGAGTGCATGGAAGTGGGTAATTTTATTGTTAATGCTACGGATGTTAAGGTGAGCGATGAGGAGAGAGTTAGCATGTGTTTTTGGGGTAATGGAATTATGTGATGTGAGGTTGTGTGGCTTACCTGTAATTCCTGAATTGGGGCCAGGGTTTGGATGAATATCACAGTCTAATAGGGGATGCTGCTGAGGTTTTTGAAATATCTTTAGGAATGAGTAGTAGTTATTTAGGATTTTTTTGTTATGGAAGTAGGTAATATGGGAAGATCTATGATATCTAGGGAGTATATAGGTAGAAGTGGAGGTTATGTTAATGTGGTTAAGAGAGATTCCATGAGAAACTAGTAGAGTTTGATGGTATGGGTAGTGTAGTTTAGGCAGAGACAAGTGTTCAATGAAGGTTAGTGTGTAGGGTAGAGTTAGAGAGGCTAGAATACTGGTTAAGAGTAGTAGGTTTTTGTATGTAGCGGTATATGTTGAGGCCATTTTGATGTGTGGGTTGAGAGGTAGAGTAGGTAAGGGGATGGAGTCTAGAAGAATGCTATAATAAAGGTGGTAGAGGGAGAGAGAGAGAGATGTGAGAGATAGAGAAGGTTAAGTGGGGAAGTTGTAACAGTGCACTAAAAAATGGAGATGGTAGTAGGAGAAAAAGCTGTATAATGTCAGCAATACAGGATATAGTAGGGTGGAGGTGTAGGGGAAGAGGGTAAGAAAGTGTAGAGTTACTTTAAGGATTTAGTGAGGTTAGAGGTGGGGCTGTTAAATAGAGGATGAGGTTAGAGGTGGGGCTGTAAAGTAGAAGATGCAAGTGATAGGGTGGTTGAGGGAGTGGGTGTGGCTGCAGAAGTTTAAGACTGAGCACACTGGGGTGGGAAGTGGAGTGAGCCCGCAGGGCGAACTGAGTGGGTTAGAGTAAGTAAGGTAGGTACAGCGAAAAAAAAGTTATCAGCTGTCTTTACCAGTAGGGGAAGAACAAAGTATAAATGTCAGTGTGTGACCTTAATGTAATAAAGCTGGACTTAAATGAGTGTTAGTTAACGTGGTGTGGGTGGAAGTACCAAGAGTTTAGCAGGGGGAAAGGAATATATAGGTAAGGATAAGTTAAGACCTATGGTATTTGCAGGTAATAAACAGTCTGGTAGAATACTGCCACCTTGTGGGAAGCTGGGAAAATAGGAGCTAGTAGAGGTAAGTAAGAGGAATTCCCCAGACAAAAAACAAACTGTGGCTTAGGGAAAGGAAAAAAGAAAAAGTTGGAGGAGAGGTAGCTAGGAGTCTGCAGTAGGATGTTGAGTCTTACACAGAGGGGTTTACAGGTATACTAGGCATTGGGTAAAAACAAAACAGGTAATTAGCTACATACATGTACAAATGCTTAAGGCTATAAGCTTTTTATGAAGCCAGGGAAGCAGTCAGTTTCAGGGGAGTCTTCAGGTAAGCAGGTGGTTTCCTTTTTACAATTTTTGGCAGGGATGGAGCACTCGGAACACTTTACTGTAAGAAAGGAGAGAGAAACAAGGCTAGAAGACTTGAGTTATGGTAAGTGAGGGGACAAAGAAGGGCAAAGTGAGAGAGAAGGACCTAATAGGTAGGAGAAGTAGAAGTAATCATGAGAGTACAGAGGTGAGATCTAAGTAGAAAAGGGTTAAATAGTGAGGAAAAGAGAGTAGCAGAGAATAGAGATAGTGAATGCTAAACAAGAGATAGAGTTAGTAGGAGTAGGAGATCAGGTCAACAGAATAAAGGGTAGCAGAGGAGCATAATACAGTATTCAGTAACACTCTAAACGGAGACTTGTAATACAGCCTATTTGACTAGACCCTAAGCACACGTTAGACATTGAATTTCTTGGTCGCTACACCATACAGCAGGGATAGACAGTACATTCATATAAAATTCATTAGCACTTTTGAATTTTGGGATTACCAAAAAGGTGTTTAGAATAGAGAGGTCCAGGATAGGATGCCAAGAGCTGCCTTTTTTGGGTACCAGGAAAAGTCTCGAGTAAAAACCTTGTCTCCTTTGTTCTGCTGGGACAGGTCAAATAGCCCTGATACTTAGAAGAGAGAGAACCTGCTGTTGAGCCTCTGCCCTCTGATTTAGGGATAGGTCTGGCCAACCGTTTGGCGTTGGTAAGGTGTGGAAGTGGAATCTGTATCCTTGGGAGACTATATTTAAAACCCATTTGTCCTGGGTAATGAGTTCCCAGCTTTTTGCATGTACTGTGATCTTTCCCCCTAGGGGAGCATGCAGTAGAGCAGGACTGGGAAGAATTAAGGTCAAGTCATTGTGCCAGTTTTCCATAGGGGGGGTGTCTTACTACTTCCAGCTTTGGAAGTGGAAGCTCCCCACGGCTTAGACCTGTGAGTACCTTGAGACTGTAGCCTAGGTGGTCTGCTGTTCCTGGGTTTGGAATGAGAAGGCCTTGAAGAGGCAGGAAAGGACCAATTCTTAGAAGGCCAATGCCTACTGAATCTGGGAGGTTGTACTTGAAGGAAATCTTTAGCAGTTTGCATAGATTTAGCTTTTCCCTCCATCTTTTTAAGGACAACTTCTGCTTTGTTGCCAAACAGGCGATCTTGTTTTAAGGCAGCATCCAGTAATTTAGCTTTAACATGATCTGGCAAATTATGCTCCTTAAACCAAGCATGCCTTCTAAGAACAGACCCAGTGACAGCAGCCCTGCAAGATGCTTCTAGAGAGTCAAAACCACATTGCAAGGTATGTTTACCAACTTGTTCAGCAGAATGCACTAAATCCTGTAATTCTTTATTTTCAGTACAGTCAGGAATCAACATCATTTTCTGTTTAAGTAGTCTCATAATATGTTGCTGATACTTTAACATATGAAACTGGCAGTTTAAGGCCCTAATGGCCAAAGCAGCAGAAGTGTATACCTTCTTACCCCATCTGTCCAAAGCCCTGGAATCTCTATCAGAGGGGGTTGGGTTTTTGGCAGCAGCAGCCTTACTGCCTTTAGGTCCCTGGGAAACTGTCTCTGGGTCCGCAGTAGGATTCTAGAAAAGGAACTTGTGAGAGTCAGGTACTCTGTAATACCGATCAGGTTTCCTGGGAGCTGGAGGTAAAGTGTCTGGGGCCAGGCTAGATTCCAAGAAGGCATCATCTACAATGTCCAGGACAGGAGGGATAGCTAAAGGCCTGTGTTGAGGTAGGAGTAAGAATTCCCTAAGCCTCTTTTTGGAGTCAGAGTAATCCTGGCTTTCCCAACAGAAGTGCTCCCCAAGAGTGTGCAAGGTTTCACCAAAAGAAAAATCTTCTGGAGGGGAAGCAGAGGGAATGGAGTCCTCTGCATCAGAATCCTCATAAGTAGATAAGGGCAAATCCTGGTAATCAGAAGAAACAGAAATTTCAGAATCCTGATCAGAAGAATCAGAAGGAAAATCAATTCTAGGTCTCTTAGAGGGAGAAGGCTGGCTTCCCCTAATTAAAGTAATAAGGTCTTCAGCCATTCTTGTTTTTTAGGGCATATGGGCCTGACCATGTGGTTTGGACATCGGTTTTCTAGGAGTGGGTTGAGTTTTAGGGCTTAAAGAAGAAGATGGCGTTGGTTTGAAATGCAAGTCCGTAGGCCTGAATACACCCTCAGAAGCAGATGCCTGCACAGCGGCTCCAGACCCATCCAAGGTAGAGACATCCACAGGTTACACAGTCAAAGAAGCATCTCGTGGCACACCGGAATCCGAATGGGTCTCAGTAGAGGCCTGCGAATCTGAAGTAGCAGGTATCAGGGGCTGCGAAAGCGCCTCACTGAGTACCGGCGAACTGGCGACTAGCTTAATGGAAGCATCGTCGGCAGCTTTGGACCTATGCGGTCTGTCACTGTCTTTATCTTTACATTTTTTTTTCAGAATGTAAATAGTCGGATGGCTTACCAAAGCCATTTCTGGATAATTAAACCAAGTACTGAAACAGTTTGCTGCAAAAATGGACCGATGGCGAATAGTTCGAGGATTGAATAAGGCACAAAACCGACAGCGAGGGACATCGTAGTCTGGGCCTAAGCAAGGAATGCAGTACGAATGAAAATCTTTATGAGGTATTTGCTTTCCACAGGTAATACAATTGTTAACTTTTACTGACATTGGTTTAGTGCAAGAAAAAGGATCCCAACAGGGTACTTAGCTTTTTTGAAGAAGACTTCGGTTCTGAAACTCGAAAACGAAAATTTCAGGAGTCGGCCAACCAGCACTTGCTAACTGCTTCTGCTTCGGGCACAGCGGGGCAAGAAAGACTGATGTAATGGCGTCGGCTGCATGCTTTATACCCCTGACTACCTGACGTAATGAAAGAAGAGACAGCATCCGACGCAGGAACCAAGACTTTGATATTCAGGCCGCCGAGGGCTACCTGCAGGCAGATAACCCAAATATGTTGACTGCAACAGTGAAACACGCAGAACATCTCCTGACTGCTGCATATCTCAAATACCACAACATGCAGGCTTCATACGTTGCATATACAACAAAACACTGAAATAACAAAGTTTACATGTTGCAACACATATCAAACACACAACTGCAACGGTCATTTACTTCTGCAAAGCAGTGATCAAAGTTAAATTTTACTTTTTTTCCCCTCAAAAACGCAATTGTTTATAATATTAAGGCTTTAAAGTTAAAACACACACAGCCGCAGCAAACGATTCTGAACAGCCATGAACTCACCACACAAGATCTAAAAAACAGCTTCCGAGTAAAAACAAACGGCACTTTACTTCATAGTTCAGCATTCAGTAAGGGCTTTTGTCTTGTTCCAAAAGACGCCTTCAGACTGAATAAACCAACAATTCAACCACATTTATATACTTACATAATCACATAGACAAATTAAAGAAAAATTAATCAGAGTTTAACCCTTTCCTTTTTATGTACGCTGTAAACTCTTCTCTGTTATTTAAACATGGGGATAACAAGCCTTTTACTTGATCTGCCACAAGTATTCGCTCCAGCTTAACTCATCCTCAGTATTAAACATCCTTTCATAGTCTTCAATTTGATCCAAGACTACGAACTTAAAATCTATCTTACTCTTACCTGTCTTATAGTGCTTGCTGAGCGCATTTCTTTCATCACGTTGATATTGTATACTTGTGTTCATACATTCTTCTGTACAACTCTCTAATGGTGCGACCAACATAAAATGTGCAAGAACTGCATGTAGCTAAATAAACCACAAGTTTGGATTTACATGTATAACTGACCCTAATCTTAACTTTATCATTCACAATCATTTACCTCAGTGTGTAGATAGACAATAATTCCAGCTGTAACATTTGTACATATCAAGCTTCTTACATTCTGCTTTTAACTCAACTTAGACTGGAAATCATTTTTAAAACTCTTTACCTCTTTTTTGAACAAATACTGGATGATCCCCTACTACTTCCTTTATTTGTTATTAAAGTTTTAATAGCTTTTTTATCCACACTATTATTAATCTGCATTGATATATTATAATCTACATTTTTTTCTTTGTTTTAGGGGTTGTCTTACCATGCTTCCCAAGGTCACAAACTTCTGAAAATTTGTCATTAACCAATCTAACTGGATAGCCTCTACTACTGAACTTGTTACACAAAGTGACTCCTCCTTGCATGAAACCTTGTTCTTTTGTCCGTGAGCCTATTCGCTCTCATTAGTTGGCCTCTAACAACATTTTCTTTGGTTCTTTTAGAATGCATGTTTTTATAATCTAAACAAATTATTTTGGACTACTTTTTTTTATATATCCCTGTTAATTTCCCCATTGTCTTTAAACACAGTCACATTTAAGAAATTAATCTTTTGATCACTTACTTCTGATGTAAATTTAAGGAAAGAATTGACATTATTGACAGAAGCCAAAAATTAATTCAACAAGTTAATATCCTCCAAATTAGAAAGACCATCAATAAAACGTTCACAACAAAATATTGCTATGATATGCACTTTCAAATATACATTTTTCTCCAACCATGCATGAAGATATTGGCATAACTGGGCATCATAACAGTCCGCATTGCCACTTCATTACTTTGACAATAAAAACTTGAATAAAACTTAAAAAAATAGTTGCAACTAAGAATGTTATCTAACATTTCCAACAACAAATGAAAAGTATTCGATGAAAAAATTTCAGAATTAATCAATTCCAGTCTAACCACTTCCATTCCCTCATTATTTAGAACCAGAGTGTAGACTGACTTGACATCTAAAACGGCTAATAGATCTGCTTCACATATAGATACGTTCTCAATTTTAGTAATAAAAATCAAAGGTATCTTTAATGTATGAATCACTTAGTTCTACTACCCTTTGTAGACTCTTGCCACAACATATGTTAACATTTGAGCTAGGCCATGGATATTTATAAAGGATTTGCTTGTACTACCAGAGCAGTTACAATGTACTCATAATCTAGGCAAGTACTAGCTGTCCTTGAAGGCTATTTAAGCCTAGCCAATTTCTCTTTTTGTGCTTGAATTAACCTACACTATTTGACTAGAGGTTGACCTTGCTTATCCCTTGGTTGATAAGTAATTAGTTTCATTAAAAATATATAATTAACTCTCAATGTTCCAGCTTAAATTTCACTGTTATTTATAACTCTTACTCGAATACCAGTGACAACTTTATAAACATTCATTTAATAGAGGAGCTGTGACTGACAAATGAATGAAACTCAAAGGTTCATAGGCAAGTACTAAGCTAGCCGTGCCTGCTGGCTATTTTAAGCTTAGCCAACTTCTCTTTTTGTGCTGGAGTTAATCTAACCAATTTGGTTACAGATTGGCCTTGCTTACGCCATGCTCAATTATTATACATAATCTCTAATGAAAATAAATGGGATCGTACCACAGATAATTTGAGGGGACTGATGCATGGGATAAATCTTTTAGAAAAGTACAGTTTTGTACCTACCATAAATGTAGATGTTCGAAGATCCACATTGCTGCAGTCCTAACACTTGGGTAGTCCGCTGTCCCAGTCGGCCCGAATACCAAAGTATATGGCTGACATCGGTCAAGGCGCATTAGTCTGCCGTCGTCAGGGCAGGGTACAAATGCGCATGACCTATCCTCAGTCTTTTCTTGCCCCAGATGTCAGAAGACCCTAAAAAGATAAGGCCTAAAACAAAAAACACCAAACACTCCTGCACCAAATATATATATACAATATATACAAATTTACAAGAATATAACCCCACCCACACAACCACCCCTAAACACAGAGGGGAAGGAGGGAGGGGGACTGGGAGGGAAACAGCAATGTGGATCTTGAACATCTACATTTATGGTAGGTACAAAACTGTACTATGTTCTTCATACCACATTGCTGCAGTCCTAACACTTGGGTAGAATCCCAAAGCAGAGGTAAGGGAGGCTGGCAAATCATAAAGAAGCAGGAGCTGTCAACATGCCCTGCAAAATAGCCGTGGCAAAACCAGCCCTAGATTTAGAGTAGAGAGGAAGGTGGTAATGCTTAGAGAAAGTATGCACTGAACTCCAAGTAGCTGCCTCCAAAATATCCTTAGTTGCCACCCCTTAGAAATGCTGTTGAAGTGGCAGTAGCCCTAGTGGAATGAGGCCTAATCCCAGCTGGAATCTCCTTGCCATGATGGGAATAACAAAATGCAATGCAAAACCCAATCCACTTAGAAATAGTTTGTTTTGACACAGGCTTGCCCTGAGAACTCAAAGCAAAAGAAACAAACAACTGCTGAGACTGCCTAAAATCCTTAGTCCTGCTTAAATAATAACGCAACTGCCTGTGTACATCTAAAGTGTGCAAAATCTTTCCCGCCTTATTTTGGGGATCTGCATAAAAAGTAGGCAAATGAATAGTTTGGTTCAAAGCCACACTAGAAACCACCTTAGGCATAAAGGAAGGATTACCTATCCTTATGGAAAATCAAAAAGGCTCAAAGGGCCTGCAATTCAGAAACCCTTCTTGCAGAAGTAATGGCCAACAAAAGCAGTCTTCCATGACAAATATTTCAACTCAGCAGTGGCCGCGAGCTCAAAAGGTTGCAGAGTAAGTTTCTCCAACACAAAATTGAGATCCCAAGCAGGAGTAGGAGCTCGGTCTTATATTCTTTGCCCTCTAAGAAATTGCTTGAACAAAGGATGAGAAAACAATGGTGGGTCACAATCATAGTGAGCTGAAATTGCTGCAGCATGAATCTTAATGGAAGAGAAAGACAAACCTTTGTCCAATAACTCAGTCAGATATTGAAGAGCCACACTCAAATTAGGCTCAGAAACCTCCAAATTCTTTGCTGCACTCCAAAATAAAAATCTCTTCCATTTTTCTGCGACACTTTCCTTGTACTAGGTCTTCTGGCTTCCATAATCACATTCAAAACTTGTTGAGGAAGTTGAGACCTGCTGTGTTTCAAAACAGAATATGCCAGGCTGTTAGATGAAGAGAGTGAAGCTTGACATTGAGTAGATGACCGTCCCTCTGAGACAATAGGTGTGGAATCAAAGGTAAAGGCCATGGAGGCTTCCTTACCAGACTCCTCAGTAATGGGTACCAGTGTTGCGAGGCCAATCTGGAGCTATTAAAATCATCCTTGGCTTGTCTTGTCTGACCTTTAGGAGTACCTTTGGGAGAAGAGGCAGAGGTGGAAAGGCATACACATGAAGGTTTGTCCAACTGAAAGAAAGAGCATCCACTTTCCAAGCTGTGTGATGAAACCTTTTTGTGCAAAACTTTGGCAGCTGGTGGTTTAGTGGAGAAGCGAACAGATCTATGTCTGGAGTTCCCCATGACACTGTCAATTTCGAAATACATGAAGATCCAGTTTCCACGGGATCCATGATTTGTCTGCTTAACACATCTGCTAAGGAGTTCTGTGCTCCGGCAGAAACCTTGCCTGAAGAGTTAGTTGCAAGCTGAGCGCAGTCTCCCATAAAATCATTGCTTGCCTGCATAGAGGGTAAGAATGTGTTCCCCCTTGTTTGTTGATGTACCACATGACAGTTGTGTTGTCTGTCAGAATCAACACCTGCCCTGGAAGAAGTAACTCCTTGAAAGCCATTAATGCAAACTGGACTGCTAACATCGCCTTCATGTTGATATGTAGATGCTGTAGTCTGGCAGGCCACTTGTCTTGTATCCACTTTCCATTCAGATGAGCTCCCCAAGCTATGTCTGAGGCATCTGTCGTTAGAATCTGACTCGCCTCTGGCCGGGTCACAGAGAGTCCCTTGTTTAGGTGACATTCCTGAGCCCACCACAAAAATTCCTTTTGAATGCAAGGTATTATTTGAATGACAGTGTCCAAATCCTGGCAGTGCTGTGTCCATACATTTTTGAGATACCATTGCAGCTTCCTCATATGCAGTTTGGCATTGGGAAGCACCAGAATACAAGATACCATGAACCCTAAGGCTTGAAGGACTGTCCTTGCAGTCAGCCCGGACTGAAGAGATAGTTGATGGAAGTAAAGGGAAAGATTCTTTTGTTTGTCCGGGGTTAAAAAGGCCATCTGGGTTGGTGTATTCAGTCTCACACCCAGAAAGCACATGTCTTGAGAGGGTACTAGACTGGACTTTATTTCGTTCACAGAATACCCCAGGCATCTTAGCACTGCTATCACATATTCCAAATGCTGTAAAAGGTCTTCCTTTTCTTGAGCCAGAATCAGGCAGTCGTCCAAGTAAGGATAGATTTGTATTCCTTTTAGCCTGAAGTAAGCTATCACTGGAGCCAGAACCTTTGTGAATACTCTGGGCGCAGTAGATAAGCCAAAGGGCAATGCAGAGAACTGATAATGGGAATTCCAAGCTCGAAAGCAGATACTTCCTGCAACTTAGTCTGATAGGTACATGAAAGTAAGCCTCCTTGAGATCTAAAGTTACCATCCAGTGATCCTTGCCCAGCAGAGGTAAAAGCTGTTGTAACGTCAACATTTTGAACTTGGGAATGTCCAGATAAGTGTTGAGGATAGATAAATCCAAAATTGGTCTCCACGTGTTCCCCTTCTTTGGTACTAGGAACAGGCGAGAATAAAATCCTAGGCCCCTTTCTGGCACAGGAACCTGAATGGCCCCTATTTGGAGTAACAGATAAATTTGCTTGTGAGCCTCTTTTCTTTGTAGAGGAGGAATGTCTGGCATGCCTTTGAAAGGAGGCAAGGTATGGAAATAAAACCTGTAACCGTGGTGAATGATATCCAATACCCATCTGTCTTGGGTAATTAAACTCCAATTTTCTTTGAAAAGTGCCAGCCTTCCTCCCAAAGGTGCTGCCAGACGAGAAAGCACTGGCAGCTGAAAAGGCAGGTCATTGGGTCTGTTTACGAAAGGACTGACCCCTGCCCTCACCAGAAGACTGAGCAGGTGAACTCCCTGTTCTAGGCCTAAAAGAACCTTGAGCTCTGCCCCTACCACGTCTAGACCTACCCCTAGACTGGGAATCATAAGCAGGATATGTCCACCCCTTAGTAGGCCAATTTCTACTAAACTTGGAGGCTGAACCTGTAAAAATCTTTAACAGTCTGCATAGACTTAGCCTTGTCCTCCATTTTCTTTAAAACAGCTTCCACAGGCGAACCAAACAACACGCCAGACTGTAACGGAGCATCTAAAATTCTTGTCTTAACATTCCCAGCTAAATTCTGATCCCTACGAAGAACAGAACCAGTGGCAGCCACCCTCAAGAGGCCTGCACAGCATCAAAACCACATTGCAAGGAATGCTTACCCACCTGTTCAGACACATGAACTAAATCCTGCAACTCTTTACACTCAATATCTTCCGCCAGAGCATCCACCTTAGACTTCAATTGTGAAAGGAGATAATTTTGATATTTTAACATGTGGAACTGGCAATTCAAAGCCCTCATGGCTAAAGTGGAAGAAGTATACACCTTCTTTCCCCATCTATCCAAAGCCCTTGCCTCTTTATCAGGAGGAACAGGATTTTTAACAACAGAAGCCTTAACACCTTTAGGCCCCTGAGAAACAGTTTCTGGGTCTGCCCTAGGACTCTTAAAAGATACTTATGAGCTTCAGGCACCCTATAATATCTATCTGGTTTAACTGGGGCAGGAGGCAAAGAATCAGGGTTCAGGGAAGCCTCTGCAAAAACATCTTCCACCACATCCAGAACAGGAGGTATAGCTAAAGGCCTATGCTGGGGTAAAACAAAATTCCCTAAGCCTCTTCCTGGAATCAGAGAAATCTTGGCCTTCCCATTTAAAATGCTCCCTCATGGAATGAAGAGTCTCTGAAAAGAGAAATCCTCAGGAGGAGAAGAAGGAGTAGAATCATCCACATCAGAATCAGAATAAGTGGGATACTCCTGCAAGTCTTCAGAAGACTCAGAAGCCTCGAACACTGCTCAAAACTCTCAAGCTCAGGTTCCACCCTAGGCCTCTTATCAGGAGGGGGCATAGAACCTCTAATCATAGTAATCAAATCTTCTGCCATTTTAAGCATATGTTTCTTAGGCAAAGATCCTGAAGAAGTAGGAGAGACCCCCACTGAAGATAAACCTGGCCTGCCTCTCACAGAAGTCTTGGAAACAGAAGGGGAGGGCCTAACCACCTTAGGAAGAGAGGGGAGAACAGCCACCTGAGAAGCCCCTTCAGCCTGGCCTACCTCCTGAGAAGACATCTTGTAACAGTAAAGTCTCTCCCTGAGACTCCAAAGAAACTTCTGGCAGAACCTCCGGCTCGACTGAGCCTTCTAAAGAACCGACGTCCGGGACTGACGGTTCTTCCAACCTAGGCTTTACTGCTTTATCCTTGCGCTTTTTGGACGAAGCGGCGCCGGAGCATCCGACGGCATTTTATAATTACAACGCTTCCCAAAAACTAACCTGGCACAGTCTAACCTTCTCTTTATAGTGCGTTTGTTAAATCTAGCACAAGAGCGACATCCAACAACGTCGTGCTCAGGCCCTAAACAAGGTATACACAAGGTATGGTAATCCCTATGAGGTATCTGTTTCCCACAAGAAATACAGTTATTCACTTTTTCTGACATCCGGTTAAATACTGAGGCAAGAAAAAAACAAAATATTCCCCAACGGGGTACTTAGCCAACTTTGATTCGGTCTGAAACTCCGACTTCAGAAAATTTCAGAACGCCAACCTGCACTCGCAAAACTGCTTCTGCATCGGACCATGCGGCAAAAAAGACTGAGGATATGACGTCGGTCATGCGCATTTGTACCCTGACGTCAGACTAATGCGCCTTGACCGACGTCAGCCATATACTTTGGTATTCGGGCCGACTGGGACAGCGGACTAACCAAGTGTTAGGACTGCAGCAATGTGGTATGAAGAACATCTGGTCTCTTTCCATTAATAGTACAGGGGCAGTCCCAGGGTACATTTTCTGTTTCTCCATACAACGATCCAAGCTGCATTTGAATATGGACAGGGATGAACTTTGTTTTATGTGGATGGGGAGTCTGTTCCAGAACAGCGGTATCCTCTAAAAGATATACTCTGTCCCTCCAAAACATTCTGTTGGTGTTTTAGAAGAAGTTTAGATCCCTAAACAAGAATATTCCTGATGCCATCCGACTTGCTAATGTGCAGTAAATCCATCAATATCGGGTCGGAGGATACCTTCTACGCTAGACACAGATCACCTCTGCATCTTACAGACTGCAGAGAGTATAGTGATAGGGCTTGGAGTCCATACTCAAATAGGACTCTTATTCTGTACAACTAACTTTCATAGTTAAACTGATAACCCAAGTTAATTCAGTTTCTACCTGTACATACTCAAAAATACAACTTTGTTTTATGGAAATAAAAAAACAGCTGTAACAATACTTGTCTTCTCAACAATTAACACCTTTATGATGGGCCACAGTCAAAGGCATGAAATATTCCTTTTAATATTGTGGTCTTCAATTCCACTACTTGTAGAGAACAGCCCAATTTTAATAACTACAGTTGTGTTTTAATAATTACTCCTCTCCTGCATACTTAGTCCCAAATTTCATTACATCTTCCCACAAAACAGTCCCTTACTCAACATATTTTTTGCTATCTCTGTCATGGTGGTTTGCCCCAAAGTCTTGCTAGTCTTCCATCCAATTCCCGCTACTGCTCCCACACTCTTACCAGCCAAGTGCTCCAGATTGTGTGGAACACTCCACATTTTACATTTTTCTGCTGTTCTGCAGTGAACAGTGGTGACTCAATGGACTACATCTGTGGTATACGAGCCAACTTGGGGACTTGCAAGATGGATGCACACCAAGTAACAGCTTAATTTCAGCTCCCCAGTGTGAAAAAAAGGTTGTGGATGGCAACAGCGAATGTCTTTTTGAATAAATTTCAGTTACTAGCTAGTAAGTGCACTGCCTGGATGCCAGCACAAAAGAAATGTACAGAACCTGAAAGAAAATCTACCAAAACGGGTGAGGAGAAAACACTGGCTGGGAAGAATCCTGCAGTTCAGCAAAAAGAAGTTCAAGCTCCATCTTTGTTCAAGACATGACTTCCAGTAACCTAGAGGAAAAAATTAAATAAATTAAATGTGCTCAGAGCGGACTAAAACAAACAAAACACTGAAGGAGTATATCAACTCCAATAGCTAAAGGCTGTAAAAAGTGGAAGAAGCTTTAAGCAGAAATTGAGATGAGCTGATAAAGCTGCAAACAATCAGAGGTTAAAATGAAGAAAAGGCTGGCTGCGTGTGAGACTGCTCAAGAAGAGATGTTTCAAAAAATGCTAGGATTAGACAGAGACTATAAGAACCAGTACAACATTGGAAAGGAACAAGATACTGGACTTGGAAGACGGAGATCAACAGGAAGAAAACCACCAACTCGGGAGATTAATGAATAAATGTGGGATGACAAAGCATCTAACACATTTGCGAAATATGGCAGAACAAGGAAACACTGAATGTTGTAATGCTTTGGTGTTCCATACAAGTTAATGCCCTATTTCACTGTCATTGATGTTTGGAAGAATATTAAGGAGAGGAAGAGAGTTAACTGTAAAGTAAACTATGACATATACTGCAAACTATAAATTAAAGCTTTTTCAGTTTTTTTTACGTAGTAGGAATACTAAAGTCAACATATGCCCATTTTTATCCTCTTTTCTTTCTTCTTGTTCAGTTTTTAGAAATGCGGGCAATGCAGTGCAAAGAGAGAAGAAAGTCTGGACAAAATAACATAATACAAGTAAAACTGTTATGCTTTTTCTTACTTTTGCATAGGGAAATAACTGGATTAAAGCCCTTAGCTTGATCTAACAAGTTTTAAGAGGAAGCAAGTAAAGAGAACACTGAATGTATTGAAAAAAAAGTTTTCCCTCTGGCAAGATAAGAAGTTTAAGTCAACCATGTATCTGGTTCTCACGTTTCTATGGAGGCAAGCTGACAAGGACAATAAAAATAGAATACTCTTTTCTTTCAATGGCTAAAAGATAGTTTTTCTGAAAGCCTTCAAGTTGTTTTCTACATCTGAGAGAGAAATAAAGATAACACAAATACAGACAACACCTAGTGGAAGTAGAAGCACAGGCTGGAAGATGCATTTTAGCATGGATAACCTTCATTCAACCCTGTCAGTGTAGCCGTCAATCATGGACAACTGTTCCTATTTGGAAGGTTAAACTAGTTACATGAATAAGGATAGTTTTATGTGTTTGCATAAAGCTAATCGGTTAGCGTGTGTGTGTTTTTTTGAGAGAGAGTTCACTAAAATTAAAAAGTCCTGTAAGATATGGCATAGGTTCAAATGGACATGACAAGAAACTACAGAAAATATTAACCGGCCAAAACGTTAGCTTGTGTGTGCAACACGAAAACTGAAACTAGACATTTTTTTAAACAGTTATACATAGGTGGAAATAACTTACAATAATAATTTCCATATTATCTTTAAAAGTGAATGGTCTCACAGGTATACACAAAAAAATAAAGTAGTGAATTACATTAAAAATGCTTTGCACAAATAAGCTATGTTACAGCAGGCACATTTGGAAAGAACTAAAACATATAAATTTGATAAAAGAAAGGATTTCAAGATGGTTACTCACTTGAATTTTTGGACAAAGGAAAAGACAAGTACTTACATTAACTGCTAGAAGAGCTTCAACAGTCACAAAACAGGAAAAAAGAAAACTATGGTAGATCTGTAGAAGTAAGGGGCTACTGTCAAGGGATGAGGATTATGCCAATATGTATTTATATTCCACCTAAAATTTCAACAGAACTTAAGAATTCTGGGAGAAATAATCAGCTGTCAGCAGGGACTATTACTTAGAGGTGGGAACAGGAATTTGATATTTACAGTGAGGTTGTAATGGGGCGGCTAGAAGGGAAAATATAACAAAAAAAGGTAAACTTTTGAAGAAATGCATGAAAATATTTGGTGTGGAAGATGTAAATTCAGTAGTTGGAGCTTGGAGAGAATTTACATATTATTCTCCAAACTTGGCTAGGTTAGAAAGAAATTATACTTCACAGGAACATGCATTTGAAAGTTTTGATACGCAACCAATAACTACTTCATGTCACGCACCAATAATAACCAACACAAAATTGCAGGATAATAAAATAAAAATGGGACACTGGCACTTTCCACCTAGCTGTTAAACAGAGAGGAATTTAAGGAATGGGTAATGGAAATTATTTGTGAGTTATTAGAAAAGATAGAAATTTATTCGGAAAATATATCCAGAGTGTGTTATAAAAGGGCTGTTGCCAACAACCTACAAGAAGGAAAATAACCTGAGATCCTGTACTGGTACTAGAAATATTTCAGAAATGTTATGAAAATCTATATAAGCCAGACAAATGTGGAAATCAAGAAAATGCAGAAACGGAAATGGTTATGGAAGAATTACATATGTCAGGGTTACAGGTAAATAAAGCTCAATTACTAACAAGACTAAAAATTCCCTGTGGACTACTCTGATAGAAATATTGGGTAGTCAAAATGGTGTAATGAATGAAATTATTTTATTTATTTATTCATGTGGAATACCTGAGGTGAATTTACAGCTACCCATCCACTCGTCCAGACTGCGTTTGAAGAGGACCAATGAGGTGCTCTGTCTGACATGAAGTGAGTCTGTTCCAAAGGCGTGGTAAACTCTGGGAGTCAAATCTGTCCCTCCAGCAGGTTTTATTAATGTCACATGCCAGGTTAAGGTCTTTAGAGCGAGTAATTAGTGTACCATTTGACTTGTGGATATGCAACATTTTCAATCTGCCATATATGCAAGGCAGAGATAGTCTCAGAGTAGTCTGTAAGAAACAGAATTAAGTGACAGTGATTTTGGATGATCCACATAGGAGATGCTGAAGACAGTGAATTTTCCTTATGAGGAACCTTTGTGGTTTCTCCAACTGCTGCAGGTTCTTGGAAAGGTACATACCAAAAGGGGCATTGTACTCACTTACTGGCCTGATGAGTAAGAGTACAGTGAGGGTATAACTTCTTTTTTTTCTGGAGGCAATGCCCTTACTTACGAGATGTGCAACATAGAAAACCTTTCTTACCACTATGGAGACATGGTGATCAAAGGTAAGACTGCTGTCAACCTGTGTGGCCAGGTCTCTCACCACTGAGTGGCTGCTTATAGTGTTGCCTTTGGCCGGCTAAGACCTACCTGCAATCAACTGGACGTACAAGTGAATTTAAGTAAATCTTTCTGAACTTTTTTCAAATAATACAGCATTTAAATTGATTTGTGTTGCATTGAATACTATCTAGCTGGAAGTTGTGGCTCTGTTTTTTCAGTTAGTTCCCCACCCAACCTCCCTGCTTTTGTTTTGGTGTTAACCTTGGTGGCTTTGAAACTGCCCACCCCTCTTGTAAATTTGCATCGGATACTCCTCTTGGGCCCATCTCATTTGCTCACTCAAAAAAAAAAAAAAAATTTGCAGTTTATTCATCTGCTTTTACTGTATTTGTGTTTCTTCCTATTTAATTACTTTTATTTTGCTTTTGCGTCATCTTAAAAGTACTCAATTGTATTTATTACTGCTTGGTGTAACTATCATTCTAAGCCTTTTGGTTTAAGCACTTGGGCTTCAGACCAGTTGTTTTACGTTAAGAAGGTTTGTGGTCTGCACTGTTGTGGCAGGACAGGTAGCTTACATCCTTCTAAGTTGTGAACTGCTGATTGAAGGCTCAGTGTCTGGTTATTCTAAAAGTGTATTAGTTCTGGTTTAAGTACTTGGGCTTCAGGCCAGTCATTTTACACTAAGAAGGTTTGTGGTCTGCACTCTTGTGGGAGGAGAGGCTGGACTCTGCTTTTCTGAGCTGGGAATTTCTGGTTAGAGGCTTATAGTGCCTGCATATTTGAACTGTTTCTCACTGAAATTGGTGTGCCTTGTTTGCTGTCGCATAAACTAGATTCGGGCCTGCTGAATCTAGCTTTGTTTGTATAACTTGAGCACTAATCCAGGCCTTTTTTGGAGAAGGTTCCCCTGCACCGCAGTGGCAGGAGTGTGCAGTTAGAACTTGTCTGACTGAAGACTACAGGAACAGGGCTCAGTTTTGAGATTTTTTTTACTGGTTAATTGGGTAATTTGTTTAAAAGCCTTTTCTGATTGCTTGTAGTCGTCTAAAGCTGTTTCAAGTGTATTTTTTTTTACTGGCTACAGTCTTTTAAAGCTGTTTTAAGTGTATTCTTTACTGTTTTTGCCTTCTCTTTTCAAAAAAATAAAAAAAGTCCTTGTTTCCCACCTTTCTAAGCTAGTATAGTCCCAGTTTTCAAGCTAGTGCTGAATTCAGGGCTTTGTTACAAGTTTCTGAGTTGCCCATACCTTACTTGGATAGAACAAGGTTTCTATGTTCACCTGTGAAAGAGGGAGCATTGAGCAGCCATCTGTCCCTGGAGGAGTGGTTCCAGCCCAGAAGTTAGTAGTTTATAGGCCATTTTGGGCTAATTTCTCTCTCTTTCATTTCCCTGCTGTAAAAACCACGTTTGCACAGTTTTGCACATCCGGGCAGCGCCGGTTAGCTAGGGCTAAATTATTCCCGGCTCCACCAAGTGTCCTCTTCAGTTTTTCCCTTGAAAGTAGTCTAAGTCTCAACCTAAGCATTTAAAAAGCATCTTACAGTCCAGCATTTGCTCAGACCTAATAGGAAGCACCAATATGCCCCGACACTTGATTGCCCAGCAGGGCAACGCTCATTATTCACCCCTCACCAACCAAGCAACTAAGCAGCTCACCCTACTATTCAGGCATGACCAATGGGCAATTTCAGGTATACTCTCCAGTCCAGCTGGTGAACCTGGGTATATCCTGAGGCAATGTTACAACTGCCTCATATACACAGACAACCCTCTCCGCCTACCACAAACATTAACATATGCGAGAGATGCAATTATATAGCTAAATTGGAAACTAAGCTCTCTCCACCAAAGACTGGAACAGGCAGTCATGAGGAGAAGGTTAACACCTGCACCACACCTCCAGCCTCACACAGACATACTAAACCAGCACTGGCGAAAAATACACAAATACACAAAATCATACTCCGAGGCTATAAATAAAAACCTGCAAAAGCATCAGAGACCTCCAAAGCAGACACCCAAAAAAAAACTGCACCTCCCGTCACAAACCAGACAACACATAAAACACAAAATCAGTGTGCCGCACAATCACAGCCCTTCAGGCAAAATAACATACCTAACACACTAGTAGTAGGAGACTCTATAGTCAGGCACACTGACGTCCTACTCACTAGGCTGTACAAGGAGAAGGTTACTGTTAGCTGCCTGTCGGGAGCCAGAATCCGCCACATCACACAAGCACTCAGGTCACTCCAGAACAAGTACAAATATGACTGTCATTGTTCATGTTGGTGTAAATGACCTGAGGCGTACCTCCCTGGACTACATGAAGAGACATGGAAGAGCTCTCTGATCATGTAGCACAGGCGGGTATGACCCTGACCCAGAGTAGCATCCTGCCCTCACCAAAAATGATACCGCAGTATACAGAAAAAATCAATTTCAACAATTGCTTAAGTTTCTGGTGACATTCAAAGGGGATCCAGTGTCTGTCAGCCTGGGACGACATGCTCGACAAGCCTAGTTGCTTCGCAAGAGACGGCTTGCACCTCTCACCCCTAGGCTTTCGAATACTGGCCAAGGCGGCTGCTGCCCCCATAGTGCCTTTTTTAGGCAAGGCTCAAAAGTCAAACCCACCTCCGTAAACAGCACAAATAAAAAAATGAGGGATATGCTACTCAACGCCAGGAGTTTAAATCTCAAAATGCACGCGCTCGAAGCACTCCTCAGTATGGAGAACGTCGACATCTGCACATCAACTGAAACCTGGTTCAAGGCTCCACAGAGCACCCCAGCACTACCGGGCTACAACTCATAACACACATTTCGGCCACAGAACATGGACCGAAACACAAAAGGAGGGGGTGTATCCATATTCATCAAGGATACCTATACCTCCACATTAGTGGCGCAGCATGATATCTCTGAGATCATCCATGTGCAACTAATATCGGGCAAATCTGCAATGCAAATTGCGGCCTGCTACAGATCACCCTCCATGACCCAGGACCACCACTCCGCCTTTCTGGAGACACTAGAGAACATGAAGGTCCTACCGAACACCTTGATATTGGGCGATTTTAATTACCCTGCCGTTAACTGGGAAACCTACTCAAGTACAAACTCCCAGGTCCAGCGCTTCCTGCAATTTATCAACTCAAATGCCCTGAATTAGCTGGTAAACTCCGCTACCAGAGGTGAAAACATATTGGACCTGGTCATCACCAACATGGGCGGCAGGTGTTCCGCACCGGAGGTCAACCAGTAACCGGTTAGATCAGACCATAAACTATTCACTCTGGATGTCCACACCACACCACCACCCCCAACCAAGGAAACCACAGTGAAAAACTTTTCTATAGCAAACTTCACCTTACTTAAGACAGAGGTGGTAAGTTTCACAGCCCCCATGCTAAAGGACAACAGTGTCCAAGATGCAGGAACCTTTACAAATGCACTCCGAGCACCTACAAGAATGCATGGATCGTGCCATCCCTAGCAAAACCAAGAATCACTCCCCCAAGAGAAGGAAACCAGTCTGGTGGACCCCTGCCATAAACAGGCTATACAATAGAAGGAGGAAACTAGTTCAGAAAAAAAGCAAATCCCAAGAAAGAAAGACATCCCTGATCAGTATCAGTAAGAAACAGAGGTCTCTCATAAAATCATCCAAGGCTAACTTCGAAAGAAAAATAGCCAAGGATTTGAAAGATAACCACAAAGCCTTCTTTAGCTATGTCAAGAATCTAAGTGGCAACTCACAGATATGTTCTGAGCTAGTGCAAAATGGCACAAAATATACTGAACCTACTGATGTTGCCAATCCTGGCAGATGGATTCAGTGCAAACTTCACCCCCCTCTTCACCCTCAAAAGGGCCCACAACAATACGGAAAAGTGTAGTGTCCCAGAAATCATAGACGCACAGGTGAAAACAGCCCTTTCAAAAGCCAAAAGCACAGCGTCAATGGGGCCAGATGGTGTCCCAGGCTGACGAACTAACCCCCCACCTAAACAAACTGTTCAACCTCAGCCTCTCTACAGGCTACATGCCCACAGAATGGCACACAGCAACGGTTATTCCGCTCCACAAAGGAGGGGCCACAACTGACCCTGGTAACCATCGCCCTTAAGCCTGACTAGCCTGGTCTGCAAGGCTATGGAGCGCATCGTCATGGAACTCATTAACAAAGACAATGGGAACCTCCAAACACTTGACCCGACCCAGTTCGGCTTTGTTAAGGGCAGATCATGCCTACTAAACCTGGTTGACTTCTTCGAGACAGTCACCAAGGCCATAGAAGAGGGGAAGGTGGTTCACACAGCCTACCTTGACCTCGCCAAAGCTTTTGACACCATTCCCCACTCAGGAATTATAGAAGAACTCACCAGCCTGAACATAAACCCCTACATCACAAGATGGGTTGCCAACTGGCTTACACACAGAACTCACACGGTAAGAATAGCAGGCTCCAGGTCAGACTCTAAACAAGTCACAAGTGGTGTCCCACAAGGCTTGGTCCTGGGACCCCTACCGTTCGGCATATACTTCTCAGAAGTACAGGCAAACACAAGATGACTATGGCTAACCAAGTTCGCCAATGACTGCACACTGGGAGCCATAATTGACTCTCCGGCTGACATGGACATTCTCCAAAAGGGCCTTACAGAGACAGACACCTGTTGTCAAAGTCATGGTCTCAAGCTAAATGCCAAAAAATGCATAGTCATCCCATTTGGGAAAAACAAATCACCCATGAATTACTACATAGGTGGCAGCCCCCTTAATACAGAAGAGGTAATAAGAGATCCGAGGACCCAGGAAGATAGTAATCTCTCCTTTGACAATCATATTGCCAAAGTAGTTAGGAAATCCTTCTATGTAGCCCATCTAATTACTAGTAGTTAGGAAATCCTTCTATGTAGCCCATCTAATTACTAAAGGGTTCCAATCTAGAAATAAAGAGGTTATAGTGCCCCTCTTCACTCATCAGACCCATCATAGAGTACAATGCCCCATTTGGGATGTACCTCACAAGACACGTCCAACAGCTGGAAAAAACACAAAAGTACCTCACCAAGAGGATTACTGGCCTCAAACATATGCCCTATGCAGCCCAACTGGAAAAACTCCGGCTGTACTCAGTGGCATTTTGCTTACTCAGAGGTGATCTCTGCCCAACTTACAAAGCCATGTCCAACTCAGAATTGATGGCCATGCTCCACCTAAAGAAATCCAAGTCACTGCGAGCCACTCGCTCTAGTGAGCTAAACCTCGCCACAACAATAAATAGAACATAATTATGAGTAAAGAGACTTGTAGGCTGCAGAATAAAATACTTGAAATTTATTTCAAAACACAAAGTTAGGCAAGTGCTTTCGAGGCAATCCTCTTCATCAGACCTTAACACACAAGGTTTAAATGAAACCAACATCCAATACAAAATTCTTTAAAAGTCAGTGAAGCAACCCTCTTTTTTTTCAAGAGAGGTTTTAAGGACACAGCACTGTTAAGGCCAGGTGATAAGTATGCCTTAAAGTCCACTATCCACCTTAATTCAGCATATTCAGTTTCATTGTTAATGTCACCTTCTCTAAAACTCACATTCATTTTCTGCAAAACCAAAAATTTAAAATTGTGCTGGTCACCACAATCTAAAACATGCCTGGCTAGTGCATTAGTAAGCTTGCTGTTCCTAATATCATTAAGATGTTCCATTACCCTTTCCTTTAAAGTTCTATTGGTTTTACCAATGTAGAATGCACTACAGTGATTACACTTAGCAAAATACACAATGTTTTTAGTAGAGCAATCTGCGTAAAATAAAAACTCTACAGGCTTCTGATGCACAGGGTGTAAAATCATGCAAGTAGACCATATACTAATACAAAATCTGTAATTTCTACAAGAAAAAGCCCCTCTACGCTGAGAGACAAACCTGTCACATATTTTCTTCTGTTTGTAACAAGTTTCTTTTTCAAATTCTTGCCATTTTTGAAACAAAAACTGGGTATAGAACCAACAACACGACTGATTTCAGGGTCAGTAAGGAGAATGGGCCAGTTCTTTTTATGATGTCACATGTCTTGTTGACATAATTAGAAAAAGTAAGACATAGCCTATTCACAGATGTTGAGGAGATCTGCCTTTCTGGGAGTGCATTCACTAGATGCTCATTTGAATAGTAGGGTTTGGTTTTGTAACTTTCATATGAATCTACTTCCACTATCGCTCTGTCAATATCAGACTTCTTATATCCTCTCTCAACAAACTCTGTAGGGAGATGACTCATGGCTTCCATTAATTCTTCCCTGTCTGTATGTAATCTCTTGCAGCGTAAGACTTGGTTCTTGACTATATTCTTAGTAATAAAGCTGAATGTTTTTTTGTTTGAAAGAGTTTTTTCTTCAGAAAGTGGGAGTTGCTATGGGCACGGCATGTGCCAACACATACGCCAGTATTGTTTTGGCCCAGTGGGAGAAAGAAATGTTTTTTACCTCCGACATGTACAAGCAGCACATTACGTTTTATAAACGTTTTGTGGATGACATCTTCTTTGCTTGGCATGGTGATGAGACACAATTAGATACATATGTTAGGTTCCTTGATAACACAACTGGGTGCCTATCCTTCTCCCTTAGTCACTCCAAAGGTGAAATCAGCTTTCTGGATGTAACCGAGTAAAAATATGTTTGGTAATATTTCGATCAGAATACATAGGAAGGATTGCAGGACGAACAACATTCTTCACTGCTCCAGTATGCATCCTAGACACATTACTAAGAATATAGTTACCCAGTTTTAGTTTTAAAAATGGCAAGAATTTGAAAAAGAAATTTTGTTGCAAACAGAAGAAAATATGTGACAGGTTTGTCTCTCAGCGTAGAGGAACTTTTTCTTGTAGAAATTGCAGAATTTATATTAGTATTTGGTCTACTTGCATGATTTTACACCCTGTGCATCAGAAGCCTGTAGAGTTTTTATTTTACGCAGATTGCTCTACTAAAAACATTGTGTATTTTGCTAAGTGTAATCACTGTAGTGCATTCTACATTGGTAAAACCAACAGAACTTTAAAGGCAAGGGTAATGGAACACCTTAATATTAGGAACAGTAAACTTACTAATGCACTAGCCAAGCATGTTTTAGATTGTGGAGACCAGCACAATTTAAAATTTTTTGGTTTTGCAGAAAATGAACGTGAGTTTTAGAGAATGTGACATTAACAATGAAACTGAACATGCTGAATTAAGGTGGATAGTGGACTTTAAGCCATACTTATCACCTGGCCTTAACAGTGCTGTGTCCTTAAAACCTCTCTTGAAAAAAAAGAGGGTTGCTTCGCTGATTTTTAAAGAATTTTTATTGGTCGTTGGTTTTATTTAAATCTTGTGTGCTAATTTATTTGTGTATTAAGGTCTGATGAAGAGGATTGTCTTGAAAGCGCTTACCTTTGTGTTTTGGAATAAATTTCAAGTATTTTATTCTCCAGCCTACAAGTCTCTTTACTCATACTTATATTTATATTCTTGGGATCTTGGTTCCACCATCTCTCTACTTCCTACAATAAATAGAACATGCTGGAGGGATAGATTCCTGTCACAGAGACTCCCCATGCTTTGGAACTAAATTCCTAACTACATTAGGCAGAGCCCCTCACTAACACTCTTCAAGAGAAACCTTGACGAGTGGATGAGTAACAGAAAATACACCCATGGGATCACTTCATTGGCTCTTCATGACAGAGACTCAGTTAATTAATCAATGGGGCGGCGAAAGCTGACACACTCTGGCTAGGCTTATAAATGCCCTCGGGCAGATAGCCTAGTACCTAACTATGAACCAATGTGGTACTTGGCAGAACATCGCTCTTACCAAAAGGGATGATAATACTTTTTTTTTTTCATTAAGTTTGGCCATGACTTTGGCACCAATCATTTGTTTGTGTAATACCCTCCTGCACGATGTTAACATCATTTGAAGATTCTTTGACAGCTACCAGTTTGCAGTCATCGGCAAACTTTGTCAGTCACAGACCTTCAGTTTTTGCTTGTAGACTATTCAGTTGCTCTTACAAAAGGACTGTGAAAATGCACAGCTATATAAATTTTTTTAATTTACTTTTATGTTATTGATTCAAAATCCATTACTTTAGTGCAATAAAAGAAGAAATAATAGCTGTGTCTACTTTCTATAAATTACTGTTGCCACTAGTAAGTCAGTCATCTAGTGGGGTTTTCTGTGTACTACACATCATACAAAATCGGAGATAATGAATGGATTCAAAAAAAAGTTGTACGAATAGTTACATTTTATGGCTCAGATTGCCAAAAAAATGGTGAAGATTATTTTTGATAAACTGTCAGAATTTGAAAGGATGGGTCTTGAAACAATTTACCAGCATGCATTTTAAAACAGAATTATAACTACTTATAACCTGATGTTCTCCAACAGCTATAAAGAAATGCATTATAATGCAATGTAATTTACACAGACTTCAGCTTTTGATAAGGCCATTTACAAAACATTTACCAATAAATTAGAACTAGGTATTTATCCATCGAGATAAGATGAATAGCTGCATGGCTTATATGTAGAACATGGCAAGTAATAGCAAACAACATACAACTGGACAGGTTATTCCAACTGGACAGGTTATTCCAGTGGAATTCTGTGTTACAGTCTGGGTGTTAGACAGGGTTCTGTCCTAGTACCGTACTTGTTTAAGTTGGATCTTTCAGTTCTACAGTCTGTATGCGGATTACTTAAAAATAGGCAAACTAGTTACATGTGTTACACACAGAGCACATATGAAAAAGAAACGGACTTAACTGACCGTTTAGGCACACTGGAACAGTATGCTGATAAATATATATGTAAAAAAAACGTAAAATTTAGAAGATATAGACCAAAATATGAATATTTAATGTAGAACACTGTGACTGCAAATGTAGAAGATTCATTTCAGGACATGGGTATATGGGTAGTCCCAGCTTCGAGTTTTTTCTAATCAAATCAACCAACTGGTTAATAATAGTTATAAAACTATAGGTTGGGGAAAAAAAGGTTTATAAAAACTTGGAAATCAGAAATGTTGAAATCATTGTTATTTACGTTAGACCCAAACCTGTACTCAAGTGTGTGTTTTTACTGAATTTCACAAATGTACAGAATTCGCTCTTGGCTGAAATAAACATGGCAGAAAGCCCACTTCTACCAGGCCACATGGAAATGTTATGTGTCCGCACAGTGCGAAAATAAGGTGTTCCACTTCTTGACTGTCTTACATTGCCAGGGTTTGTGTTTCACATTGGCCTCTCAACAGGTTAAGACCTTTGCCCACACCTTTATCTAAAATGAGTAGGATAAACCCCTACACGTTGAGTCTCCATTACTTCCCACAGTGAAAGCAAGGGCATCTCTTTTAACTAATCCTTAGTTTCTTCAGTATTTGTAAATATCAAAAGAACATGTAACCAAGGAGACAAAATACACAGAGCTGAAAATCCAACATGTATTTTAACCTGCATATTTTACACTTTTGAATATGATACAACTACAACCGCTGCTGAAATGCTACATTCAAGAAGCTGTGTCACAAGCTCCACTTCAGCTGCTATTGTAAATTTATCTTCCTGATTGTTTTATGAACCTGCTCTATACCGAAACTTTTGTGGTTTTCACAAATTCAAATCCTCTTTTCCTTCCAACAGTTGAGTAGTCAAGAGATTTCCTCTGTGTCTCACCCTCCAATATGACAAGTTTGCTGCTCATATTCCAACTGATCACTTAAAATTACCCTTCCCATCGCGCACTCCCACTACTTGCTACTGAACAGTGTTATGTTGAGTAATTGCTTATGCAAAACCTTTGTACCTTTTAGGATCCAACAATCCCAGTCCCTTAATATAACCATCAAAACAACATATATGAGACATAGTCCAATACAGAAGGGTTCAAATTTCTTTGGATTTAGATGAAATATCATCTGCAATCAGCAGCACTAGTAAAATAAAAATTTTCCTAACCACCTCTGCAACGTTATGGTCAAATGCAAGAAAATTATTTACTTGTGTTACAAGGTCTTTCACCATACTATCACTTTGAAGCGGAGCACTAACTATACTACAGACAGATGAAATGACTGTTTTGTGAGCATCAGATGTTGACATGTACAAGTTCTATCTGGGAGATTCTGCACAAAAGAAAAGGACTTGAGAGTGACATCAAGCTTGCGGTCACCCACAAACTTAGTTAACAGAGATCCCATTTCTTAACTTGGAAATCTGCAAAATATATACCTACTAGTAATGGTCCCAGCCCCAAGGAACACTACTGGTCACCTTCATGTCTGATGAGGATGCACCTACACCCTCACTACATGGGTCCTAAACCTCAACCCATTTGTTAGCCACCTAACTACTTATGGATCAGTTTGAATTGTAGTAAGTCGCTGTACTAGTAGGGGCTGCCAGCTGCACTCATTAAAGTAGGCACAGAGTTTTATCTGCATAACACACAAAAGAAAAAAAAAAAGGGGGGGGACTAAAAGTTCACAATTCCCCTTACTGGAAGTGCTGAACCAAATGATACAACAGTGTGGTTGAAAAAGTCCCATATTCATCAATGAGATACTAATTAACTAAGAACTACTTACCCCCCTTCTCCCTCACACAAACATAAATCCATGTTTTACTAACAAGACCGTTCTTCACGTCAAAAAATTTAATATTTGATACATGTGCCTTCAATTACCACATGTCTGCAGTGCAAATAAACCAACATGCATACAAAAGTATGCATCCGCTGCTCACATCGACAAATGGAACTATGCAAGCCAAATATCCATCAAGTATTACAACATGAATAGAATTCCTTCAATTCCTACAACCAACATAATTTGACTGTCAACATACAGTGCTATCTTCCCAATTTTTGATGAACTGGGCAAAAACTACTTAAATACACATTACACAAAATATTAACAAAATTGCCTAATATTTAACTATGGCTAAACTTTTACCTACTGATGCGATTATTTACCTTCCAAAAATGGTACCCACCCTGCACAGAGGGCAACAAAATATATCCACCCTTGCATGCCTTCTTTACAGTTTGTGCAACTTCCAGAAAAACAATGTAGAGGTGAGCCACAACATTGCATAGTGATAAAAAATGCACAATGATATAACCTGCATGAATTCATAATTCACACAAAACGATACCTATACTCACAAAGCTCAAACATACTGCATAATGAGAAGTTGACATTTCTGCTCTAAATACCTAAACATATTAAGCTGCAAATAACTACCACAAATTAATACAATAATATGATCTGTGCAATACTAAATCAGAGAGCCAATACAGTGCCAACTCTGCAGTTTAAGAAACACTGAAAGAGGATGAACAATGGTCTTATAACATAACTACTACAGTACATCTGTCAAATCTGACATTACCGGCATACACAGGATATTCTAGAGACATGTAAATACTAAACACAAACACTCAATTTGAGAACATGCACCACTTACTCGGAGTAAAATGAGAACTTCAATAAATAAATAATACGATGACATACATGCAGTGAAGATTTTGCCAACACGGTCAACTGAAAAATTCAACTTACAACTGGCTTTCTCTAATCGTAACTTAATAAATTTCAAAATCAAAGGTCACCCATTATGACTATAGAGAATAACCATGCTAGTCCATTTCAACAGAATTTAAGGATCCAAAGCAAAAGCTGCCCTGTAGGCAAGCAGCAATGCACAGGCATGTGGCAAAAGTCAAATCTCAACATCGGAGAGGAGGGTAACCTGTCATACCACTACTACAGTTTCTAAGAAAGATTAGTTGAATAGATAGGCCCCAGTAGCCATCCCAACTATGCACCAAATGCTCATCAGAATCTGCAAATCAAGAAACAGGCGTCAGGCAGCTCCGATGATAAGATCAAAAAGCCCAAAGAACGCAAAATATTGCGCCCCCTTCCCGGTAGGGCAGGGACTGCCTGGACTCCCCGCATGTCAACTTTCCAGGGGCAAATGCCCACTGTACCCATTCAAAGCAACACATTATTCACTCATATAAAACCTGTCCTATCTTTTCAAATGCATAGTAAAACTTGCTCTATAACTAAACTGACGAATGAATAAGGGATTACGGTGGCATGCCGCCGACTCAACCTAGATCAGACCAAGCACAAGCTGCACTCACCCGAGATAAGCAAACACACGCGTTGCCAACGGTAATCCTTTGCGCTGATTAATACTCAAATCAAGTTCAATGTTTAATAGGTATTTTCCTTGTTAAGTCCTGTCAGCGCTTAATACTACAGTAAACAAGATCTTTTTTTCAACGCGAAGGAATACCACCAAACTGTTAGGCCTCACATGAAAAAGATTGCTTTCCACGTGACCTTCCGTCGTGCGTTGCAACCACAACCTCTGTTACACATATCGTGAGACTTCATACTCCCCCCTAAAGTGAGTTGAAAAATGCTTTACAAGAAAATCAACTACGGCAACGTGTGGCGCGCTTGCGTTCTCTGTGCCATGCTGTGAATGTCGTAATCTGTCAGTGGACTGGCTGACATCCACGTATACCTTGGGGAAGCTCGTGATCGACTGTTTTCTTTCTTGTCTATTTTCAATTAATTTATTTCTTACGTGCTGTGCTGACACATTGTCTGGTTCAACCAGACTGGCGGAACGCAGTTTTCAGATTAAAACATACAAATCAAGTGAAAATAATTAAAATTGACCGAAAAGCATCTGGGGAGGTGCAACCATGAGCCTTATGCAGAACGTTTGAGCATTGTTTCAAAGAGTAGAATGGGGGACTGATATCATGTATATTGTGTTTGTGTCGAAAAAAAGGTTGTAACCACCTTTAGCGCATACCAGAAATCACACATATTTTCATATACTTTGGAATTTTATAAAGGCACGTGCAACCATTTGCACTTCCACCAACAACACCCCTCCACGCACACACACAAAATGCAGCCCGTCCGCAGTAGATTGCACATGTTGTTGAAGGGCATAATCTTTGCTTTGTTTACATAATTCCACATACTTTAATAGCTGCTTGAAATATATAGCTAACACTAAAACACTGATTTTTCACATTCTAATTGTGCAACATGAAAATGCATACATTAATGACGATAAAAAATATCACAATAACAGTTTCTATTCCATTATGGTATATATGTATTATACTTAGTTTCCATCACTGCTCATTTCTTTTGTTTTTGTGCATTAGCACAATTTCATACAGTTTTCATAACTAACTACTCATTTTAGGCAATTTATTTGAGGATTGTTTTGTATATATATTGTTCTAGTTTATTCTTATGAAAATTACTTCCTTTATCTTTTAATGATTCCAACTGGGTTGTAACACACCAAGGAAGGGCATTGGCCTGAAAGCTTTATGTAGTCTAAATAAACAAGTTTGCTGCTTACTATTACTTGCCTAGCATTTCTATCACTGGACTTTACCTTATTCTTTGTGTATATTTTGTGTCTGGAGTGACAATTAACCTTAGAGCTGGTCCTAGCTGTTTTTTTACAGTGTTCAGAAGTTAGTTTACAGCTGGTTTAATAGTTGATTTCCGCTTTCCTGTCATTTTTTTTCCGCTAATAACATTGAACTTAATAAAGCCTTAAGCTTACATGGAGAATAAACGTTTCTGTGAAAGCATTTCAATGCAAATATCCTAAATCTTCTGGAATTTGTAGCCCATCTATTGGCCTTACAAATTTCATCCCACTTCTTTTTTGCAATTTATTGTTCTAATCTTTCCTCCCAGTCTTTTTTATTCCCTTCTGATTGTTAAATATAGTTATTGTGTACCATTTTTATGTGCTATACTGTCGCTCATCTGGTCAGGATAAAAGACGAACATTTGTGGATTCTGTTCAAGCAGCTTTATTACACACAAACACATCAGGAATGAAGCTTTATAACGTAAACTTAAATAAACTTATAAACAGACTGACTACCATATTCATACATGTTAACAATCTGGCTGTTCTTTCAAAATGATACTGCTGCCGCATGCCTCATGCTCACTATTTATATGCACATGCTTACATCTGGAAATGCTTCTTAAAGGTACATACACATGCTCTGATCTACATCCTCCCACTTTGAGAAATAGTCCATATACAAAATGACAGTATTCAATGACATGCAATTTACAGAAATGATCTTTTGGCATGCACTAGTACAAAATCAGACACACATAAAACAATCATGTCCAAGTTGCTGTGTATTTTACAACTAGGTCTGGAAATATGACCTGATCATGTAACATAAAAGTCAGAATTGGAGCTAGCAACGGGGACTGTCTTCAAGGAATGTTCAACTTTGGGGACAACTGGAACATTGTCAGGAACAGGAATGGATACTGAGACATGTTCTTTGGTATGAACATTGTCAGGGTTTCTCTGAGATCTAGAGTCTGTATCACAGGTAAGATGCTGCAATATCTTTTCTGATAAAGGAAGAAGATGTCTGCAGTTTCTCCTGTATTCCATACCCTCAGATTCCACTAGGTAGGATCTCGGCTCAGCACATATACCTCACACTTAACCAATTTGATCAAAGCCTTTCACTGTTTGCATCCTCACTGTCTCCTTCTTTTAATGGATGAAGAAATCTGCTTGTTTTATCATAGTTGGACTTCTGAGAAGAACACTTCTTAAAAAGTTGGGCTTTGATTGTACTGCTGTTTTTAGCATTAGGCACCAAAAAACTAGAACTGAGAAGCAAGGTTGTTCTGGTTTGCCTAGATAGAAGTCTCAGAGCAAGTGAACCAAATAGATTGTCACGGGGTATATTTCTGAGATTAAGTAAATTCAGAAAGATATCGGTATTGTCACACTTTGACCTCTCTAGTAACTGCTTTGCACTCTGTACTGCACATTCAGCAAGGACGTTTGACTGTGGGTATTCAGGACTACTAGTAACATGGATAAAGTCCCACTCTTTTACAAATCTCTGAAACAATTGACTGGTAAACTGGGTATCATTGTCAGAAATAACTCTGTGTGGGCTACCATAGACTGAGAAATTACATTTCATCTTAGTAACAACAGCACTGGACGTTTGGTTAGGTAGCAAATCGATCTCAAACCAGTTCAAATAAGAGTCTACCAACACTAAGTAATCCTGATTGTTACACTCAAATATGTCAGTTGCTACTGTTGACCAAGGTAGTTCAGGAATTTGGCATAGTTGAAGTGTCTCTTTTTGAAAATGTGGCTTAGTACTGTTGCACACTGAATAAGAAGAAAGCACTTTATCAATGTCTTTTGATAGAGAAGGCCAAAATACTAGTCCTTTCACCCTTCTTTTGGTAGAATCAGAACCTGGGTGGCCACAATGCAAAATGTATTCAGGCTTTAAGGAAGCAGGAATAATAACTTTGGGACCTTTGAAAATGATACCATCTTCCATCACCATGTCATCTCTGTATGGAAAATAAGGTTGCAATTCTGGCGGTACACAGGATTGCTTTGACAGCCATCCTACATTGATGAAGTGGTTGAGCTTTTGCAAAATTGGTTCAGTCTTTGTATGATCTCTTAGCTCATCAAGTTTCTTGGTAGAAAAATTATGCACTTCCATGACATCAATGTCAAAATTCTCTGCATCAAGCTGTTCTGTGGTATTTCTGGGCAATCTGGATACAGTATCGGCCAGATAAAGAAGTTTACCTTTTATATAGACCATTTTTAAATTATACTTTGCCAATTTGAGCATCATTCTTTGTAATATTACTGGAGCTGAATGCATAGGCTTCTTTAAAATAGTGACTATAGGTTGATGGTCAATTTGTATCTAGATAGCTCGGCCATAAATATAATCATGGAACTTTAAACCTGCGAACACAATTACGAAAAGTTCCTTTTCAATTTGAGCATACTTCATCTCAGTTTGGGTAAGAGTTCTAGATGTGTAGGCAACATGTCTGCCCTCTTGAAAAATAACTGCACCAAAACCAAACTTTGAAGCACAACAGAAAAGAACTACTGGTTTGTTGACATCATAGTACCTTAATGTAGACGAGTTAGCAATTTGCTGTTTGAGGTTATCAAATGCTGTCTGGTGTTGTTCTAACCATGACCATGCAACATTTTTTGTGTGTCAGCTCTCTCAAAGGCACTGATAACTCACTAAAGTCAGGGATAAATTTGCCCAAATAGTTAACCATACCAAGAAAATGTTGTAGGGATTGGACATTGTCTGGAGCTGGCATCTCAAGAATGGCTGCTTGGTTAGAAAGACCTGGTTATAAGCCTGTACTGGTAAATAAATTACCTACATAAGTAACTTCTGGTAGTCTAAATTTGCACTTCAGGGGATTGAGCTTCAAGTTCACTTCATGCGCTCTGTCCAGAACTTTCCTAAGGTTTCCGTCATGCTCTGCTTCACCATTACCTCCAACCAGTAAATCATCAACTATTATTGCACACGGGTAGTCCGAAAAAAATTTGCTCCATTGCATGCTGAATGACTTCACTGGCAGAACTTATTCCAAAAGGCATCCTGAGCAATCCGTATCTACCAAATGGGGTACTGAATGTAGTCAATAGTGAAGATTTGCAATCAAGGATTACTTGCCAAAATGAACTTTTTACATCTAAGACAGAAAAAAATAGTGGCATTTGGCATGAGGGTTGCAATCTTCTCGACTGTACGCATAGGATGATGTGGTCTTTTTAATGCCTTGTTCGTGTCTCTTGGGCAATGCATATTCTGAATTCATCTGCATTTTTCTTATGAGCAGCTACCATGGAAGACACCCACTCAGTTGTTTCTCTGACTGGACAGATCACGCCTTGCTGCACCATTTTGTCTAACCAGACCTTGACTTTGTCCTGCATAGATACTGGAACTTTCCTTGCTGGTATGACCACTGGACTGACCTCTGGGTCTACTTTCATGGAGTACACAACTGGAAGTTTGCCTAACTTGCTGTCGAAAACACCAGCATACTCTAAGAAAATAGCATCAGTAGAGCTGAAACTGTGACATGTGTTTACATGATGTACTTCAGTAAAATTTATTTTATTTATTTATTTATTTATTTTACATTTGTTGACCGGGCTAGTCTAGCTGGATATATGTCCATTTTCAGTAGAGGCCCGGGGAGAAAAGCTCCAAACATGAATATTGAGACAGTTAACAATACATAGAACCATTAAGAATAAATACAGAGGAAGCAATGGTCTAGTGAACAGTTATAATAATACATTTGTATACTAAACAATATAAGTAGAAATTAACTAAACAATTCTATAAAAAAAAAACTAAACTAAAAACAATTCTACAAATCACACTAGAAGGTATGAGCAAGTCATAGTTATGGGAAAGAGAATATATATGTCATTGTGTTATTCAAGAGGAAGAGTAGTACTACGATTTGGAAGTAAAGGTTAAAGGAGAAGGGATAGGGTTAAGAATAGAAGGGGAAAAAGATGTCAGTCTGGGTTAGTACATGGACAAAGCCAATGAGCTTTCAGATGTTCTTTAAGATGTTTTTTAAAAAGAGAAGTAGAAGCAAGGGTAGATAATTCAGCAGGAAGCTGATTCCAGAATTTTCCTGCAGTGTTTGAGAAAAGTGAATCACCGGCTTTGTTGTTGGCTTTATTTGAGGAAACTAGAAGCTTGTTAGCAGAGCGTAGTGTAGCTAGATTAGTGTAAGTTGTAATTAGATTAGTGAGGATAGGGACGATGTTAAGGTGGTACAGGGTCTTGTGCGTAATAAGTAATTGTTGAAAGAGTATCTGGTTTTTCAGTTCTAGCCATCCAAGTTGTTTGAGGTTAAGGCAGTGGTGAGTTTTAAAGGGGGAACATGTGATGAATCTAGCTATACTATTATAACAGGTGGAGAGTTTGGAGAGGTTGTTTTTGGATAGGTTGGTATATATAACAGAGGCATAGAAGAGGGTAGAAATAAGGTGGGTTTGGGCAATTGCTTTCCTTGCAGGAGGGGTAAGGAAGGGTTTTATTCTATAGAAGGTGCCAAGTTTTCCGTTAACAGACTTTATAGTAGAGTTTATGTGTTCATCATAGTTGAGATGATTATCAGTAGTTACACCTAGTAGGCGGGTTGTAGTCTCTGGGTTGATGTTGGTACCATTGTTAGAGGTTAAAGAGAAGAAAGGAATGGGTGATTTATGAGTAGGAGTAAAAAGCAGTAGTTTTATTTTTTTGGGATTAAGGAGGAGGCAGTGTTGCATAAACCAGTTTTCAACATTCTGAAAAACAGTTTGGGTGAGGGAGTGGAGAGAGGATATATTCTTGGCTGTGCAGATTAAAGTGGAGTCATCAGCATATTGAATGCAGGTGGCTTGAGGTAAGTTCATGTGTAAGTTATTAATAAATAAGGAGAAGAGTAGGGGACCTAGGATAGATCCCTGGGGTACTCCAATATTTACTGGAAGTCGTGAAGAAAGATTGTTATGCCAAAGTACTGCTTGCTGTCTATTTTCCAGATAAGACCTAAACCACTGTATGGCTTGAGGATGAAGACAGTGAGCCTTTAGTTTGTCTAATAGTAGGTTATGGTTAACCATGTCAAAGGCTTTTGACAGGTCAATGAATAGAGCAGAGGAAAAAGAGTTATTGTTACGATTTTTATTTATAGTGTCGGTAAAGGATAAAAGGGCAGTAGATGTGCTATGGAATGGCCTGAAGCCATGTTGGCAGTTTGCCAGTAGGTTATTTTGTAGTAAGTGGTTAAGCAGTTGTTTGTGAATACATTTTTCCATTATCTTAGCTAATGGGGAGAGTAGAGCAGTAGGGCAAAGTTAGAGAGCTCAGTAGATGGTCCTCCTTTATGTAGAGGGATGATATGGGATATTTTCCATAAAGCAGGGATTTTGCCCTCAGATATAGTTCTGTTAATAAGGATTGAGATGGGATAGTCTATGGCTTTTGCGGCAATTTGTAGGTATTCAGATGGGAGATGGTCAGCAGAAGGGGTACAAGGTTTCAATTTTTGAAGAAGCTTACAGATGAGAGAAGTAGATACAGGTTGTATTTGAAAGGTGGGTAGAGAAGTATTGCAGTTATTAGGTTGGGTAGCTGTGGGGGGTGGTAAAGAATTGGCTAGGGTTTGAATGGCATCTGTGAAATAGTTATTAAAGGCATCGGGGATTAGGTTGGAGTTGCTATTGTTGAAACCGGTTGGGTCAGGAGTAGTAGTGTGACCTGGCTAAAGAAGTTTGTTTATCCCAGACCAGAATTTTTGTGGAGTTTGTTGATTGGTTTGTTGAAGGTGTAGAAAGAAATCTTTTTTGTCTCTAAGAATATACTTTTTGGTGGTATTTCTTAGTTGTTTAAATTGGAGGTGGGTTGTTGTACATTTGGTAGATCTCCATTTGGCCCAGATTTTATTTCTGAGGAGTATCTTTTGCCTAGTTTGTTTTGTGAGCCAAGGGGCAGATTTGGTTTTTATTCTAGTGGAGCGGTAAGGTGCATGGGAGTCTAGGATTTGAAGAAAGTTTGTATTAAAATAGGTGACAGCTTCATCTAGTTCTAGATAGGTTAGTGGTGACCAGTCACATGCTTGCAATTCGGTTAAGAAGCTGTCTGGATTAAAGAATTTTTTTAAGCGGGAGGTTTTGAGATTATGAGTAGTTGCAATATGGACTTTTTGTCTAATAATGTAGGTAAGTACGTGGTCACTGATATCATCTGGAAGGGTTCCTGGAGTATAAGATTCAAGGTGTCTATTGATAAGAATCCAGTCCAGAGTACTTTCCTTGTTACTAGGTTTATGGATTCTTGTAGGAGTTGTTATTAATTGTGAGAATCCGAAGAGGTTTATGTGGTTGGTAGGGTTTAGAGAACTACAAGTGGACCAGTCTATGTTAACATCACCAAGTACAATGGTCTCCTGGGGTAGGTGGGTAGAGAGGTGACTCAGCAGGTTCTCTAGAGAATGTGTGTTATTACCTGGAGGTAGATACATGCAGATTATATAGATAGATTTGGAGTTATTGATTTGGAGTTTGATAGATAGGGTTTCCGATTTAGAGTCTAATGATGGAAGCACATTAATGGGGGAAATTTGGAGATTAGATTTATAGAGAATGGCTAACCCCCCACCTTTTTTATTTTATGGTCATTTCTGAGGATGTTATAGCCAGGAGGGCTCATTTCCTGGTCTAGAGTAGATGGTTTTAGCCAAGTTTCTGTAAGACATAGAATGTCAAATGAATTGATATCTAGGAGTGCATGCAGGTGGGAGATTTTATTGTTAATACTTCTAATGTTAAGGTGAGCTATCAAGAAGGGAGTTAGATGGATTTGTAATTGTAGAAAGTATAGGTACTGTAAAATTGGTAGAGTTAGTGGGGGAGTCAGTAAAGGGGCCAGGGTTTGGATGAATGTCACCGTCTAAGAGGGGGTGTTGCTGGGGGTATAGTAGAGATTTATGAGTTTATAGAGGTTATTGAAAGTCTTTTTGGTAGAGAAGTAAATAATGTGGGTTGCTCTGTGGAATTTTGGTAATATATAGTTAGAGAAACAGGTTATGTTACTATGGTTAAGGAAAAAGGTGACAGAAGATGGTAAAGTCTATTGACTGCAATGGTTTTGTTCAGACAGAGAAAGATGTTCGTAGGAGGTAAGTGAGTAAGGTATGGTAAGAAAGGCTAGTGTGGTAGTTAGAAATAAAAAAATGGCGAATATAGTTTTATTAGATGGGGCCATAGTACTAGGATTTAAGTAGGGAGTATATAGTGTTAGTAGGTGAAGTAGTAAGGAAAGGAGAGTGTAAGAAGAGGTTTAACAGGTTATAAGTTAAGTAGGTGAGGAAGTACCATGGGCTTAGATAGGAGGTAGGGTAGAGTAAGGTTGGGAAGTAGAGGGAGTGGTTAGAAAGAGAGTTTAGTAGTACTAATTAGGAGAGAGAGTTAAGGGTGTGGTTTGGTGATGATGATTATGATAGGAAGAGATGGGATGAGGGAGTGGTCAGTGAAGTATAAGTTTAGGACCACTGGGGGTGGGTGGGATTTGGGGGTAGGGTAGGGGAGCGGAGTGAGCCCGTAGGGCGAACGGAGCGGGTTGAAACAGAGAATGGAGCAGCTAGAGGAAAAACAATCAGCAGAGCTGAATACTGAAGGTAAGTTAATTATGTCTAGGGTAAGAAGAAGCAGAGAAAAGGTAGTAGTCTGTTAGAAAACAGGCAAGTATAGCAAGTTAGGGGAAAGTGTGAAGTGTAGAGTAATTTAAGGTAAAAGAAGTGTAGAATAAAAAAGCAGAATAGCAGAAGAAATATTGGATGGGTTAGAGGTGCCACCTATAGGGCAAAGCTAGTATTACAAGCAGCTACAGAAAAGGGGGGGTAGGCTGTAGCCGAATATGGAAGGAGACAAGTTAGAGAGAGGGGGACTAAAAGGAGGTGTAGGAGTAAGGTCAACAAAGGTAGCTAGTTTGGGGGGGGCGGCTGCTGGCTGACCGGGCTCAGAGCGTGCTTTAGAACCCCTGGATCAACAGTGAACGGTAGTATGCAATACAGGCAGGACATAGAACATACTTTCTTATTTTCTTGAGAGAGGGAGCAGGTAGGAGAGGCAGTGAGATGAAACCACGGGTCCTTTGATGGTAGGTATGTAGCTCTCAAATTATAGGCTGGATCAATACAGTGAAGAGCAGGGTACTTGTGGGAGAGAGAGAGACAGACAACAGTAGTGGTGAGCAGCAAGAACTAGCATAGACAACAGTAAAATAGGACAATAGTTGTAAAAAAAACTGTTAGACAATATACATTCACATGTTAATACTAGAAGCTGTCAGTATCATAAGAGCCCATATCTTCTGTTATATTAATTTAATCTAAAGGTTATACTCTATAGGCTGAGTAGAACAAACATATAGCAAATTAGATTAAAGACGTAGTCACATCTAAAAGCATATAAAAATATTTAGAGACAGTACAGCCAAAACAGGAATAATGCAGATAAAGATAACAGCAATTCTATGTATAATCACTTGGTGAGAGTTAGTGCCAGTGGTAGGCTGGCTCATAGTCTACACTAGGTTTCGGAAGGAGGAGGCACAACCTAAGGGATTAATGGCCTATGGTGACCTTTTTTACAGTTCAAAATAAAATCAACAGAGACTAATACGGACAAATAAGTGTTTTTACCCACTAAAATATTGCCCTAAATGTAGTCTTTATATTTCAAAGTTATCCACTAAATATTACCCTAAATGTAGTCTTAGTGTTCCACAGTCACAATTTCTAGTTCACAAATGGGATAAACAGACGGTTAGTAGGATTCCATTCATCCTGAAGGCCAGAGCACAGGCAGGCGTTGCATTAATTATAGCGTTTCTTCACGCACTTAGAAACATCCACGTGTGCCTTGAGCTGTTTATGGCCATGGAGTTACTTTGGATAGTGGGACCCTATACTAGGTTGGAACCTCTTGTTTGTAGTCCAGTAGTTACTGGCTGCAAACTACAGAACAAGGAAATAACTATATATAGATATTAAAAGCTAGTTTGAAGCATCCTATTTAAAGAAAGCAGTTTCATTCTCAAACTGTTTCTGAGACCTAATAATGACTGCACAGGTCTTCTGACTACATAAAATTGCAAGCTGTAACTGTTCCTAGCTGAATGGCATGAAAGCACTACTGAGCCTTCAGTTTGAATTTCTTCACCTCCATAAGCAACAAGCTTCGCACAACTGGCCAAATTAAGTTGCTCACCCCCTCTCATTTTAGCAAATGTTTCTGCTGATGTTACATTACACTTTAAACCAGTGTCTACTTTGAGCTCTGTTGGGCTTGCCATTGATCAGGACAGTACAAAATACTTCATTTTTTGCCAGCAAATCTACTGCATTAACCTTTTCATCGACCACTGATAACACCATCTACATAAAAAGTAGGGTTGTAGCTGTCTACATGGATCAACTTGCCTTTTTGAGTGACATTTCTTAATAACTTAATGGGGCTTGCTTGATTTACAAAACATTTGAAAATGATTCAATTTTTTACACTTGTGGCATTGATGACCAAATGCTAAGCACTTCTCTCTTTTAGACTCACTCCACAATCCACAATTACGACAGTTAAAAATAAGACTTGACTTGGGTTTTGCTGACTCACTCTTATACTGTGCTGAGCATGCCCTTTTTACTGAGCTAGTATTGGAACTTGCTAGAAAGCTACAGGATCTCCATGCCAAAACTGCAGGGGTTGCAGCTGCCATGTGCTTAGGCCTGTTTCTGCTTGCCATGTGTTGCATGCTATCCACGTTTGCTCTAGAGGCTGCTGAAACTATGCTCTTATCACTTGCAAGCATACTTGTGTGCCTTTCTGTGAGCTCATGGATTTGGCAAATCTCTATGGCTTTGCTTAATGATAAATCACTGTCACGAAGCAAAATCGTTCTCACTACAGCATTATTAACATCACACACAAGCCTGTCCTTTATTAACTCATCTTCCAAGTAACCAAATCTGCACATTTTGGCTTTATTTCTCAAGTCAGTGATATAAGCTACAAAAGTTTCACCTGGCTTTTGGTCTCTTTTATAAAATAGCTGCCTCTCTAATGTAACATTTGTCTGGGGGTTGCACATTTCTCTAAATTTGCATTTTAAGCACTCAGGGTCCTCCCTTGATTCAGCTGGTACCGCAAAATGGTGGTTCCCCCCTCTGCTGCATATACTTCTGGTGCATACACACATCAATGCTCTCTTTCAATAGCCTCTGACCCAGCTAAGTTAAGCAAAATGAATGCACTTGTATGTGCATCTTTGTCAGAAAAAGCTGCTTGTATGAAAATATTGTATTCCTGCTTGAATGCCGTCCAGTTCTTTGCTATATTATCATCAAACATAAGTGGATTTGGTCTGTGAAATGCCTCTGCCATATCAACACACAATAGCGAAAGTGCTTGAAATTATGTATGAACATACACACACAAATATATATGCCAGAACGTTATGCCAGTACTTGTAATTATGCCCAACAGCACAACAAATTATTTGAAATAACTGCACTTTGCCAAATATGTCTCCATAGCACAAGAATACTTTGAAATCACTGTACTTTGCGAAACCACTCCTTATCAGAGTAAGAAATACTTTGAAATAACTGTACGAATAAACTGTACACAGTGGAAAAAGCTGAGTAAGAAACACTTTGATATGTATACACTTGCAAATAAACTGTATGCAGCACAAAAACCTTTCAAAATGGTAGTACTTTGCAAAATAACTCTGCACAGTGTAAGAAACACTCTGAAATGGGGGCACTTTGCAGATAAATGCACACAGCACAAGAAACTTTTCAAAATGGCTGCACTTTTACTGCAGTTTGCAATATAACTGTATTTGCACACAGCAAACTCTGAAATAATTGCACTGTAATAAAGCACACACTCTGCAAACACTTTGCACACTCTGAGATTGAGCAACTCTGGTTATGCTTTGAATGGCTCTGGTCAATGCAAATACTAGTCTGTGCCTAAACACAATCTTTTACTAAAACAAACATGCAGTCACCTTGCTCTTTAAGCTTAATTTGGCCTTTTATTGTACTCATTATGTCCTTTTAATCTCCTATCATGCTCATTATACTTTTCTTGTGCCCATTTTACTTTAAACATGCTCGTTACATAAACCAAAGGTAATTCTGACCCCCTTATGAATATTTCTCCTAGTTTTATCAAATAGGTTCATAGGCTGGTACTAGGCTATCGGCCCTAGGGCCTATACAAGCCTAGCCATAACAATTCCCTTGCTATTTCTTCCCACATTATTTACTTCCCTGGACCCCTGTCTAGCAGGGTGACTGACATGATCCCCAGGGTGAATTTCCTTTCTAGGCACTCTGCTTGACATGTATGGGTAGTCTATTCCAGAGTCTGGGGAGTCTCTGTGTCAGGAACCTATCCCTCCAGCATGTTTTGTTTATTGTGATGACAAAGTTTAGATCCCTGGAGCATGTGGCTCTGAGGGATTGGGATTTCTTTAAGTGTAGCATGTCCAACAGCTCTGGGTTTGACATGGCCTTGTATGTTAAGCAGAGATCGCCTCTAAGTAGATGATATGCGACTGAGTATAGCTGGAGTTTTTTAAGGCAGTCAGCATAGGGCATCTGCTTTAGGCCTGTGATTCTTTTAGTGAGTTATTTCTGCAGTCTTTCCAGTTGTTGTAGATGTCTTGAGAGGTACATACCAAACGGGGCATTGTATTCTATAATGGGTCTAATGAGGGATGAGTACAGTGGGACAATGACCTCCTTTTTTCTGGAAGAAAAGCCCTTAGTGACGAGGTGTGATCGAAGGTGAGACCACTGTCCACCTGTGTCCCTAAGTCTTTTATCACACTTTCAGTGTTTAGTGGACTGCCACCTATGTGGTAATTCATTGGTACTTGTTTTTTCCCAAAGGGGATAACTATACATTTCTTGGCATTGAGCTTGAGCCCATAGCTCTGGCACCAAGCATCTGTTTCTGTAAGGCCCTTTTGTAGAGTATCCACATCATTTGGGGATTCAATAATGGCTCCCAATTTGCAGTCATCTGTGAACTTTGTTAGCCAGAGTCCCTTAGTGTTGGTCTGTACTTCAGAGAAGTATATGCCAAACAAGAGCGGTCCCAGGACTGAACCCAGAGGTACTCCACTTGTCACATGTCTGGAGCTGGATTTGGAGTCGGCTACTTTTACAGTGTGAGTTCTGTCAGTAAGCCAGTTGGCAACCCATCGAGTGACGTAGGGATTAATGCCCAGCTTAGTAAGTCAATCATATCATGGTTTTGAACATTCGTTAAAATAATAATAATACGTTTTGTGCCTTTCATTTGATTAATAATACGTTTTGTGCTACTCATTTGATCAATAATACATTTTGTGCCTTACAAATGCTCCATTTCATTTTCTTTGTCAAATATATAATTTGTGCAGTTTTCGTTACCTTAAGATCATTTCTGGCCCTTTTCTGTTTGTCTGAACTCTGTTTCATTCAACCAGCTTAATTTGCCTTCACCTTCAACTCTGCACCTAATGGCTTGAGGAAGTTTTCTAAATCCCAGTTCTGACACCACATAGCTCATCTGGTCAGGATAAAACAGACAAACAATCGTGGGTTCTGTTTAAGTAGCTTTATTACACACAAACACTTTAGAAATAAGGCTTTGTAACTTAAACGTAAATAAACTTATAAACAGACTGACTACCACACATACATGTTAACACTCTGGCTGTTCTCTCAAAATGGCATTGCCGCATGCACATGCTCACTATTTATATCCACGAGCTTACATCTGGAAATGCTTCTTAAAGGTACATACACATGCTCTAAACTACATTAATTATTCCCTTCTTAGTACTATCTTCTGTTCTTGATTCCAGGAAAAATCCTACCAGAGCTGGTCTTTCACTCAATACTCCCTTCTCTCTGTCAATATTTTGCCAACAGTCCCTGATATGACTTGCAGGTTAAACACCAGCTTGGCTTCCTCACAATCTATCACCTTTCCCTTCCAACTTATTTGCTCCCAGAAGCACATCTCCTTTCTTAGTTTCCTCAGGCTATTTCCTGCCATCTCCTGCCTGTTTTCTGTACCCTTAGTCATATGTATTCCTACTGGCAAAATCCTTCTCCACACCCACACTGGTTTAATATTTATAATGTTGTCTAACACTTTCTATATGTACTGTTCTGTACAGTTAGTTCTATTTTAATTATGGGCTTCCTCCCAAAACTGTAATCTTTCTGCATCCCTTTAACTTCCACCTTGCTCCACCATTAGTTGCATAGCTTTAAAGTAACCCTCCAAATCTGGCAGCCCTAAACTACCTTATTCAGCAGGAAGAATCAGCTTATCCCTACTAACTATTGCCCTCTTCCATTATCAGATGCTTTCATTGAAGACTTTATTAATTATCATCTGCAACATTTCCTCTGGCTAATAAAAGTATGTCTGACCTATGTACAGGAGCAAAGGAACTAAAAATGTTTTCACTGTCCTTATCTATCCATATCTATGGCCTACAGTTTGCAAGCTCTTATTTTTTAATAATCTTCTGTTTGGTCTCCTCCCACATATCATCACTTGCCACAATAGAGTCATTTTAATCCATATGCCTGCAATGGATATGTGATAAATTCATGCAATTACAAATGCAGAGTTTTGAAAAAAGGAGTAGAGGTAGGCAAGCTAGGCAGAACAGAGAAAGAGTAAATCCACAGAAAAGCTCACACCAGGTGTAGTGCAGCAGGCAAAAATATAATCCAAATACAAACATAATGCAGCAAGCAGAGATGAATCCAACTTTGAACTTCAAGTTTAATCCAAATTCAAAACATAAGTGCTTTCGTCCCTTAACACATTAATACAGGAACTTCATCAGACAAAGTTCTTTACATTCAGCCTCCTTTTAAAAGATAAAACTAGTGACCTCACTTCTTCTCTTCCATTCACTAGTGACCTCACTTCCTCTCTTCCATTCACATACAGAAAAGTAAGTGGTCCAAGCAAAGGCAAGTTTGTATTTAAGAAAAACAGTCAGAATTGACCAAGAACTGCTGTGAAACTAAAGACTATACAGAGAGAGAAAGCAATACAAAGCAGCTGGACAGAAGAACATGACAAGAAAGTACTTCAATAAACTATAATTTTAACTTTCTGCATCTGATGAAGTACTTTAAATGAAAATGTATTTGTGGAGTTTGTTAAGAAACATTAGTGTGGTTTGGTTCATTGGAATAAAGCTGTTTTTTATTCATTTTGTGGCTGGATTTCCCCTGTTTGGGTACCTTGGACTTTTTATTCATGGATGAAACTTTGCTGGACTATTGCTCAAAACTTGTCTCTATTTTGCAGACTTTTTATAAAAGAGTCAAGGAGGCTTTCCTGCCACCGGCCACCATCCCTTGTCATGATCTACAACCAGGCGACTGGGTCAACATAAAGGTATTTAAATGCAAATCTTCTTTGGAACAATGGTGGAAGGGATCTCATCTAATTTTCCTAACTAATCATACTGCAGTAAAGTATGCTGGAATACCAAATTGGGTCCATGCTTTGCATTGCATTGCAAGAAAACCTGCTTGACGCCTCCCAAGTCGACAGAAAGTGGCGCCACACCACTTTCTGGTGAGATCACTGAGTCTCCTCCTTCACTTGCTTCCAATCGACATGAGAGAAAACCTGATTCTTTGAATTCTGCACCAATATGCCAATTACTTAAATGTTTCCATCTGCTGGGTGTGTAGATTTTTTTCCTCATGATGCCAAAGATGGCATTCCAGTGTTACCTGTCCCTGTGCAAACAGATTTACTTAGAAGAGCAAATTGCTGTGAAAAATCAAATTTAGAGTAATGTTACAGACTGGACTAAGATAATATATTGCCAAGTGGCTGCATCAACACAAGGTAATACTTGCTATGCCAGAAAAGGAACCATGCAATTAGGTTACAGCAGCTGCAATGACAACTGTAATAAGACCTTACTGATGGAGCTTGAATTGAAGATGTATGACTTGGGGAAGGCATGGGAATATTGGACAATTATTATTGTATCTATGGAGACCATGCCTAGCCCTGGTTACCCAGAGACTGGTCTGGTTATTGTTATGTGGGACAGATGACACCAGCTATTTTTCATTCTTTCTCTATACTTGCTAGAAGGTTACAAAATAAGAGGGCCATACATCCTGCTGAAAAAGCTGTCGTTTTTTTCCAATAGTAAGGACTATTGCTAGTTATGCATAAAGTGAGTCAGCGGTCCTTTATATTAACTGAAATGGCTAATAAGACTACTGAGCACATTCCCATGGCAAATAGAGAGCTGACTAAAGTTCAAGCCACAGCTTTGCAAAACCAAATAGCTCTTGAGTAGGTACTGGCCTCAAAGGGTAGAGTTTGCCATCTGATCGGAAAATGGTGCTGCACGTTTGCTTCAGACTTCATGATGAACAAGAAAAGGTGGCTGACTTTATGGAATAATTGGCTATTAATATGACTAAATCTGAATCTGGTTGGACCTTGTTTGTGTGGGTGGGTAATACATTTGGAAATATTGGTACAAGCATAATGCAAAGTATAATAACTTGTATTATAATCGTGCTTTTCATAGCTCTTGTATATTCTGTTATTAAAAAATTGTTAGTGAACTGCTTTATTAAAAAAAGTCCACAGTGCAATGGCAGTCATTCTGGAACAAAAACATCCCAGGCCTTACATGTTAGACAATGACATGATTCAAAATAATTTGTGATTGTGATGCTTTATAGCATCAGGGGAGGAACTGCAATGGATATATTATTTTATGTCTGTTAATACTTATTTTAATATATTGTTAGCTTAAAAATATTGCAACGGTTTCATATATTTTTACTATTTAGCTGAGAAGAACAATTTTACTTTGTTAGAGTTCATTATAGCTTAGCAAACAAATGATAAATGTTTCTCATAATAATTTATCCCTGAAGGAAGCTAGGTACTTTGTATTTGTAGGGAAGGTCTCTGAGATAAGTCTGCTGAAAGAAAACACATGAACCATGTCAAGTCTGAAACATGAGAAGGTTTTAAGCTATCCTTCCATATGCATACCTTTTCATCGATTTACTCCTTTCAGCCTTGGACACCTGTGTTTGTGTTTTAATCTGTAATTGAGAAAGCTTTGAACTTTGTGTAAATCAAACTATTTTTTAAATTTTAAGTTATAAAAAGGGTTACATCTCAACTCTCTGTTTTGAGATACTCCAGTATCATGATACTTTGTAATAAATAATGTGTTTGCATCCAGAATGTCTGACAGCCTGCATTTTGAATTTAATAGCTGCGTGATATTATCTGCTAACAAGTGTCCATCTTCATTCCTAAATACTTAATCTTTTCATGTCCCCATAAATAAGGGTATTATTGAAGTAACTCTTATAGCCACATCATTTACTGCTATCACCTTTGTTTTATCTTCATTGTTTATACTCTGACAATAATTAAAACTGTCTTAAAATATCCCACAACAGCCTAATGTCAAATTCAGGAATTGTCAAGTATGAGATAATATAATCAATAACCAAAGCTAATTTTTTCTTGGCTACCATACCAATTATATTCCTGAATTTGCAAATCCCTTATTTTTAACTGAAGGTTCCACGTATATAGCAAATAAGAGGGGGAAGAGGGCATCCTTCATCTATTCCTATATTCAAATGCAAGGCTTAAGAAACAACTCCTCCCAACCTTTATTTTTGCTTCTGAGCCATCATATATATTCTCCTCATTAATTCTAGTATACCATTTCAGAATCGAAGTACTAACATTACCCTACTCATGAAGTCCCAGCAATCTCTATCAACATCTTTCTCTGCATCTAAACTAATCAACAATTGCATTTTTTAAACAGCCTGCTTCACATGAATCACCTATCCATCCGTACACAATCCCTTTTCTTAATTTTGTACATAGAGTCAAGATGCCACTTAAACAATTCTATTAAAGCTATCAAATATTTACCTTTCTTGAATAAAACCAAAAGGATCCATATCACAAGGCTTAGTAGTGGCTTCTGTCCTGAACCCTGTCTACCATAAAACTGTCCCTTCTCAGATGTCACCATCAGATCATTGTAGTTTGTGTAAGAAGCTGGGGGTGATGTTCTTATTTCTTTATTTGCCAAACAAACCTCAGAAGAGCTCATGGGTCACTATACTTTTTGTTGGGCTGGGAACGGTATGGTCATTATTTAACTTTCCTCACAAACTATAGAGGCACACAGAGAAGGTCACTATAGTTTGTTGAGGAGCAGTGTACTGTCTAGGAGTAACAAGATGAAAACATTATTAGGATCATTATTCCAAAAGCAATTATTAGAAAATGGAAATAAAACTCTAAACCAACTGCACTAGAAGTAGTGAATATAGTAACAGAAATAAAACAACTGGAGCTAGGATCCCTAGAAAGGGGTAGGAGCAAATTACATAGGAAAATGGGAACTGTGGGAACAATACATACAGGGTAGGAATGAGGCTTAAAAGAAGGCAGGATATGAAAGAGCTGTGTAATGTTTGACTGACAATTCCCATTTTTTCTATCTAGTTTGCTTCTACTCTTTTCTAAAGAGTTCAATTCCACTTGTTTTATCTCTGCTGCTGTATTCACTACTTCTAGTATAGTTGGTCTAAATTTTGATTTATATTCTCAAGTAATTGCTTTTTTTGTCAGCCACCATAATTAGCCACAGCAAGGCCTTACCATGTCTAGACTATTCTGATTCAGTATCATAGCTCAGAAAAATCATCTCTCTTATCACACCAATCTGCCCACCCACCATCTCCAACAGTGCATCCCACAGGGAATCCATAAGTCTGCCAACTCACTGAACTCCCAGAAAATATGTTCATATTTACCTATTTCTTCCCCATTACACCTCCAACATTTGCTGTCTACCTGAGGAAAAAATCTCTGGAGTCTACTTGGGGTATAAAAATATCTATGTAAACATTTCTACGCAAAAATCCTAAATCTTCTAGATTTTGTTGCATATTTGGGAGACATATATATATATATATATATATATATATATATATATATATATATATATATATATATATATATATCCTCCCATTGTTTCTTTGTGAATTGCTTATCCAATCTCTCTTACCAATCCTTTCTAACCTCTTCTGATTGATTCTTATAGTTATCATGTAATATTTTATGTGCTCCACTAATTATTCCTGTTTTAAATGGCAGCTTCTATTCTAGATTCTACTAAAAACTCTAGCAGTGCTGGTCTTTCATTTAGGACCCCCCTATTTCTTTCTCTTTGCCTATACCCTGATATAAATCCTTGACAGGGAAGGCAATCTGTAACCTACAGTCCAAATAAATTATTGGTGCCTTCCCATTATATAATTTTTCTCTGTCTAGTTATATCCTCCCAGTACTTTGGTTCTTTTGCCAGGTTTCTCCAACTAATTTCAACCCCCTTTTCCCTATTGTCTATATCCCCAATTGCAGTAATCCCTATTGGCATAATCTAATTTTTCCATTCCCATGTTGGCTTAGTTCTTAGGATACTTTCTGCTACTTTATTGGTATAATATTCTGTTTTTTTTTTGTTATTCTCCTTAAAGGCCTGCATTCAAAATCTCAGTCTCTATTTGTTTCTTGAGCTTCTCTTTGTTTCATCATCACCCCTTTCCACTTTGAATTATAGTTTTCTGTTTGTGCTATGTATAGGAGCCTTAACTGTGTAGCTCTGAAATACCCCTTCAAATTGGGTAATCTCAATCTACTGGAAGAATCAGCTTATCCCAATTGACTCTTGCTATCTTCCCCTCCCAGATAAAGTCCTTTAGCTCTTTATTAATTGCTATGTACAATTTCTCCTGTGGTTGATAAACATATGCCTGGCCTGTGTATAAGACTAATGGGACTAAAACATTTTAATTGCTTGTATCTTACTATCCATATCCATTCCATTTTCTCGGTTTTTGTATTATCTTTGTTTAGTCTCTTCCCGCATATCCTTAGCTGCCACACCAGAATAATTTTAATCCATTCTCCATAATACGTCATTTTATCATGTCCCCATAAATATGGGTATTGGGAGGCGGAGCCTGAATGGCTAACTGAAAGCAGCAGTATTTTAGAGCTCCATATAACTAGTTAAATAAGACAGGAAAAATATTCTTTTTTTTTCTTCAAAGTATAAAATCTTATAGATAAAGGACTATTTACATAATTAGAAACTTTGGTGAAGTTTTACAAATAATTTGCTGTCAAAAAGCTTGGAGATATATTCACTTGTTAAAATGAGCAACTCAAAGAATTCTCACCAGGATGCTGCCTTAAAGAAGGAACTACAACAGATGGCATCTACCCTGCAGGAGTTGTCTTTGAAGATGGATGATTTTAAAGAGAACCTGGAAAATCTTAAAACAAGCAGTCAAAAACAGGCTGATACCCTCAAGGAAATGCTACAACAACACCAGACAAGGATAACATGAATAGAGGTTTCTCTAAATGTCTTAGAAAGCAGACTTAAGGAAGAGGAAACACAGAAAGAACTGCTTCTTAAACAAAACACTTGGCTGGTTAATAAAGTAGGTGACTTGAAAAATAGGGAGAGGAGAAATAACATCAGGATATTCGGATTACCTGGAAACACAGAAGGTGAGGGTATTATTTCCTTTTTATCAATCTAGATCCTTGACTTTTTTAAATTTAAAAGAAGGACTTTCCTTTGGCATTAAAAGGGCACACAGAGCTCTTGGGAAACCTGCCACTAACTCAAACTCTCCTCCTAGGTCAATAATTATCAAATTTCTTTCATACTTGGACAAGGAACTGATTTTAAGATCTGCTTGGAGGAAGGCACCTCTAAAATATAAACAGAGCCTGATAAGATTTGATAACGACTATTCAGCTAGAATAATGGCACAAAGGAAAAAAGTGTGGCCTATGATCAAGTTTCTGAAACAAAATAACATCAAGGCACAACTTGCATATCCAGCTAAGATAAGAATACTATATGCCAACTCGATGAGGACTTTTACTGACTTAGAGGGAGCCTCTTCATTTATTAAAACTAATAATGTGATTACTTTACCAGAAGATATGGATTGGATGCCACCTTCTCTCAAGAGAACAAAAGAAACAAATGTCTGGACAGATGTCAAAAAGAAGAAGCAAAAGACTGATACTGTTACAGGCAAATCTCTCAAAGCATCTACTATGATATGAATTGTTTTAACATTACTTTAAAGGACCAATTTTACTGCTTGGAATTTTAAAACAAAGGTAACTAACTACTGGAATCTTTATCTATATTTTTTGAAAATAAATGACACATGAGAGTTTTCACATTACCTCAGGTATGTAAAACAGGGTACTTTTCTTTCACAGAAGGATGGTTATATAGCACATAAAATATTTATACTGTAAATCAACATACATAGTATATGTGTATTTTCTCTTAATTTTCTCTTTTCTTTCTCTCTTCTCCCTTTTCTCATTATTTATTTTAACTGCATCTTGTCTCCCTTTCTAAATTCTCTCCTATTTACTGTACTAATATAGTCTGTATATATTTAATAACTCACTATCTATACATAGATAAATAATAGTCTAAAATAATCTAGTTTTAAGGTAGACTAATTGGAATAGTGAACTTAATTGTTATTACAATATTTATTAGATTTGTGCTATTCTCACTTTTCACTAACAGCCTACATACTGCCACCACACAAGCATCTCTTATACAGTATGCAGATGACTCTACTCTCATCTGCTCTGCCACCACTCTACCAGAACTACAACAAATCACACAAGAATCATTCTCTTCTGTAGAAAGCTGGCCATCAATGCTCAGCTCCTACTCAACCCAAGTAAGACAAAACATCTCCTGTTCCAACCTTCCAAAGACACCCAAAACACCCCCACTTCAATATTCTTGCCAAAGACAATACCATCATCTCTCCATCAGAACACACAAAATGACATGGTGTGGAAATAGACAACAAACGTAGATTTGACACCCACATATCTCTCACAATAAAAAAAGTTCACAAGAAACTTGGTGCATTATATCTAAGCTGCCAATTCCTAACCAAGGCAGCTAGAATCTCCAGAGCCAATTCCCAGCTAATCACCACCCTACTCTATGCATCCCCGATACTTACCAACCTTAGACAGACAGACCTACACAAGCTGGATGCTTGTTGCAACAAAATTGCTAAATTTGCCACTGGAACCTCATACCGCAGCCATCATTTTATATCTTTTAAAGAACTAAACAGGCTAGAACTCCCATAACTCCTTCACTTTAATCAACTCACCCTTGCTCATAAACTTATTAACCACCCCCTTAACATCCCTACCCTTCAAACCCTTCTCCAACCCTATCACCCCACTAGGCCTCTAAGATCAAGCAACAAAAATCAACTCACTGTTATCAAACCCCAAAACTCAGCAGGAGAAGCCATATTTTCATATACCATATCTAAACTTTGGAACAATCTTCCACCCTCTATAACTACTCTATCTTCCAGCAGCCTTTTCAAGACTGCTGTCAAATTCCACTTAAATTTGCACTGGCTTTGTCATTGTTCTAATCCAGACTAACACCCCCCTTACCCCCCACATAGACTCTTAACCCAGTTTATACTACCGCCACTACTAACCACAGTCAGAAATAGCTAGTTGTCTTTACATACTTTAACATCTTGTCTGACAACGTTGTTACTAATATTATAAATGACAAGAAACTATCTTAACTTGCAACATTTTCTGTATATACTGTTGATAATTAATATCTTGTTATTGTATTAAAGCCAACAACCTGTAATGTTGTTTACTATTGCTGCAACTTTGTATCTCTATCATGTACATGATGTGGAGCTTTTCTCCCCGGGCATCTGCTGAAAAAGGACCTGCATCCAGTCGGAATTTCCTGGTAAACAAATGTAAATAAATAAATAAATAATGATAGTCACTGTTATGCTTATTGGGATTGGGGACATGTTCGTGATTAACTCTGAAATGTTCCATTCATGCACATATGTCCTTTGAATTATTTCCTTTTAGTATTAACAAATACATAAAAAAGGAGGGAAAAATGTACTACTGGTTAAGAGAAGTGAAGCTTTCTTCATATTCTATTTGTGTTGCCATAGCAACAGTAAACAATTGCTGCAGTTTCTAAGGACACTGTGAATCTGCAAAGTGCATTTAGCCTCACAGATAACAAATAATAAGAAAAAGTAATGTTGTTTAGTTATTAAAATGAAAAACAACCTAAACAAGGTAAAATAAATACATAATAGGATTATTTGTAAATATTTTATGATTTATCCTCATAGGATTACATATTCCTGGAAACACAACTGAAATGTTCCCAAACTACATGTGCACTGAAATGTAGCTGCTTGATTAAAAAAGTATTACTCGCTTTAACATAGTGATGTTACAAGCTGTCTGCACTGTAAAAGTTAAATTTTATATGTTACTTGAAATTGTCCTGAGTTGGCGATATTTTAAATGGTCAAATGAAGCTTTAGTTGATCGCCATTGGCCCAGGCTCTGTTTCTGGTTTTGATTTTTGACTTGGTATCCTTTGTGAGCCATGGTGCAGTATTTGATTTAGTTTTTATAGTATGTGCAGGAGCATGGGAGTCAAGGATACTTAGGAATTTAGTGTTAAAGTAGGCTATGGCCTCTTCTAATGATAGATTTTTTAGTTTTGACCAGTCAACTGCCTTTAGTTCATTTTGAAAATTAACAGGGTTGAAGTTCTTCCTGTTTCTAAATGTTTTGTATATGGTCCGGTGGGGGGTGCCTGCCTTGTGTTTTATGATATAGGTTAGTAGGTGATCACTAAAGTCGTCAGGACAGTCCCAGCTGTGTACAGTTGGGGTTGGTTATTGATTAGTATCCAGTCTAGGATACATTCCCTGTTGGTAGGTTTGTTGATCCTAGTGGGAGAGGTTATTGTCTGTTTAAACCCAGATAAATTTATATGGGTGATGGGGGGTTTGGAGGAGCAGGAGTGCCAGTCACCGAGAACTATGGTTTCTTGGGGGTAGGTAGTGGATAACCAATAGAGGATATCCTCTAGGGTATTTATATTGTTACCTGGTGGAATGTAGGCACAGACGATGTTCAAACATTTGTTATGGTTAACCTGTAGTTTGGATATGAGGAGGTCCACATTATTGAATTGGGGTGGTTGTATGGTGTCTATATTAACAGTTAGAGTATTTTTGTAAAGGACTGCTATTCCACCTCCTTTCTTAGTGGTGCGGTCTAGTCGGTGTATGTTATAGCCTGGAGGTAGTATCTCAATATCAGTAATATTTGGTTTAAGCCAGGTTTCTCTAAGACACATAAAGTCTGGAGAGTGGGTTGCTAGGTGGGCGTGCAGGTTGGAAATGTTATTGTTAATACTTCTAATATTTAGGTGAAAAGTTAGGAGGGAACTAGTGGGAGTAGAGAGGGGTAGTTTGACTGTGGGGGTTGTGGTAGGGGGGGTGAAGGTTATTGGCTGTAGGTGGGCTAGGATTGGAATGAATGCCCCCATATATTATAAGGTTATAGTGACATGAAACTCTGAGCTTTAGGATTTTGTTTATAAGTTTTATATAGTCTTTGTCTTTGGGATTGCATTTTGTGGCTTTATAAGGGTGATATTTTGTTGGAGGTGATAGATTGGATGTGTGGTGGATGGTTAAGTGTGTAGTGTTGTGTGAGAAGTCATGGGGGGCTGTTTGACCTTTTGGGTAGTGAATACCAAGATCAAATTGATGTTCGTACTCAGTAAGGTGATAAAATAGAAATAGTAGAGGCAGTACAGTAATTAGTATTGTTTTCTTTGTTTGCGTTACGGTAAGAGGGCTGGCCATTATCAGGGTTTAATGTGCTGACAGGGTATGGAAGGATGGAGGAGGAGGAGGTAATGGGCTTAAGAGGAGAGGGTTATTTAGTGATGTGTGATGCAGTGATCGGTACTTAGTATAAGGGGGAGTGGCTAAAGTAGAATAAATTTAGCAGTAGTGGGGGCGGGTGATATTTGCGGGCAGGGTGGGGATCAGAGTGAGCCTGAAGGGCGAGCAGAGCGGGGCTAATTGGACCACAGGATTCCTACAGTTTGTAAGTAGATACAGACTCTTAATATGGCTTTTATATAATCTACTGCTCTACAACTGATTTTACAAAATTTTCAGCTTGAAGAATGCTCTTTCAACTGTTTTTACAATTTAGCAGCTTGTAAAAGTAGCTTTTTTACAAATGTAGCAATTTTAGCAGGGGTTTTCATGAGAACCGGGAATACCTCGCAGTGCTATAGACCCTGGGTTAGCTATCTGTGTTAGCCGTTTATTCAAACTGTAGAGATATTAACCCTGTTCCCTTTTCAGTGTTGGGGCGAAACAGTTATCTTATTTTAAGTATCTTCTGTAGTAGTATACCTAATGGTGCCAGTTTTTATGGGAACAGCATACAGGGATAATACCTGGTAAGGGATGTAGAATTAGAGCTCTAGTTTTCAGGAGTTTAGCATTAACTTTTGCAATACTAAACTATAAGCATGCACTAGAAATGCATAATACTGCTATACACCAGTCTTATTTCCTTAGTCACACCAGGTTATAATTAGCATTATAGGCTAGGTTATATTGCAATGTCACATACTAGGTAACGAGTGTTTCCTAGGCTTCTAACAATGCATTAAAACAACAGTAGCTCCGTTTCTGTCTTTACAGCACAGTCTGTGGCTACATCATGACAATTTAACATTAACTGCATCAACAGACATAATCAAATAGTTCTTTCCCAATTTAGCTATGCTGCAGATAAATTAACACTTAGGGCTAACTGTTTTAGTACAATACTGTGAGAGGTTACAGAGTTATTAGCAAATCCCTTCTCTAGTACGCTTTTTGCATATGCGGGACCATGTGCAGGCAAGACAGTAATGATCTGAAATACTTATTGGGTGCATTTTAAGACCTTCAATTAAATGCACACGTTCCTGAAAGATATAAATTGTATCTGGCCTAGCCAAGTGTTTGTATCTTGGAGAATAATATGTAAATGCACTCTGAACTCCTAGTATTGAATGCACATCTTCCATGCCAAATATTTTCATAAATTTCTTCAAAAATCTACCCTCCTTTGTTATATTTTCCCTTCTAGCCCCCCCGGACACATCTTTACTATTGCAAACCAAATTCCAGTCTCCACCTATAAGTAATATAGACACTGCAAAACCACAGAATAACCAAACAAAAGAATGTCAGCAATCCAAAGGACACCACAGTTTATTCCAAAATAGTTAAGCGCTTTCCTCTCCACTACAGAAACTTCCTCAGAACAAAACATTAGCCTCACCCAACCAACTTAAATACCCCCACCCATCATTCAATTAAACAACAATTAATTTTTTTTTAAAACAGTATCATAACATATAACATGACATTCAAAATCTCAAAAAACACATTTAAGAATCCTAAAAAATACATACATAATGTTGCACTTAGCTCTATCATTAATCAACTACTAACTACATTCTAAACTCAAACATTTTAAACATTTTTTAATAAATTAAAAACTCATAAGACTTAACCTGTAATTTGATCAAGCTTTAAAACACTGGCAATGCTAATGGTCTCATTTATGCCTGGATATCGGGAGGCTTTTATGAACAATTGCCACCTTAATTCCATAAGGTCTAAATGTATGTCCAAAATGCCCCCCTTTTCATCTTCCTTTAATTGCTGCAGGACCAAAAATTTAAAATGGTGTGAGGAATTTTCACTTATGTGTCTGAGCAATGCACTTGTCAACCTAGCATGTCTGATGTCCCCTAAATGTTCACCCATCCTGGTCTTTAATTTCCTACTAGTTTTTCCGATGTAGAAAATGGGACAATCCTGACATTTAGCCATGTATATCACTCTTTTACTGTTACAATTGTAATGACCCCTAATATACAATTTTTGTCCATTTACCTTAAAATTGTCCTCAGTGTCCAATAAATGTTGACAAAAAGAGCAAGCATTACATTTAAAGTTCCCCACTTTTCTACTTGTCTTATGTATAGGTCTTATACCCTCTAAAGATATTCTTGATACATTTGTCTCTCCTAAAAACATACTTTGGGTTTTGTCCTATTTTGGAACCTATATTAACATCAAATTGCAAAATTTCCCAATGGTCATTTAACACCTCTATGATGGAATTAGCCATCCCTTTATAGGTCAACACCATAGACAAATTGAATTCCCCCCTTGGCCTCATACTATTGGCATTCCTAACAAACCCATAACCCAAAATTGGTTTGTAAATCCCCTCATTATGCTTAAATATAACCTGTTTAGTAAGATCATCCAACAACCGATCAAGATATCCCCTTTGCTTGAACATCTGGGTAATAAAGTCCAACTCGACTAAAAAATCAGCATCAGAACTAACCATCCTGGCTGCTCTTATTAATTGCCCTTTAACCACCCCCTTCTTTTGATACTCAGGATGGCAGCTCCCATAATCTAAATATGAATTAGAAAAAGTTGATTTCCTGTGTATTTTAGTCAAAAATTTCATTTGGACATGGTCAATTGATAAGTCAACATCTAAATATACTATACATTCCTTGTTATATTCAAAAGTGAATTTAAAGAACTCTACAGTTCCATTGATGTATAGTAAAAATTCCTTCAGGCTATCCTCTGTACATTTCCAAATCAGGAACAAGTCGTCCAAAAATCTAGTATAGTGGACAATTTGACCACCATATTGACTATTGAACAAATACTCTTGTTCCCAAAAAGACATAATAAGATTGGCAAAAATGGGGGCACAAGCGGCCCCCCATTGTCACCCCTTTGACTTGTTTATAATAAATCCCTTCAAACCAAAGGTAGCTATTCTTTAACACTAACTCCATTAGAGCAGTTATTTTGTTAACCTTATCTTGTTCAAACATTTTGGTTTTGTAAAGCTGCTGTTCCAACCAACTTATTCCTATGTCTTGAGGAATAACCGAAAACAAATTTACCACATCAATGGTAATCATAATTAAATCACTTGATAAACCAATTCCATTTAACTTATTAATAAACTGCCAGGAATCTTTACTTACATAATCAAAAAAGGATAGAGCTTTTTGCATCAGATCGTCCAAATATTTAGAAATAAAATAAGTTTTGCTTCTTTTACTGACCACAATTGGCCAAAATTTTAAATTAATCAACCCTTTATGTATTTTGGGAATGCCAAAAATGTTTGGCACTCTAGGAAACTCATTTTTTAAATAGTGATATTCATCTACATCTATTTGACCTTGAAAACCCATATAATCAAGTGCCAAATCAATTCTTCTATATGCCACCTTAATTTCATTAAGGGAACTTTCTTCCTATGAATCATCCATTAAGATATTACTCATGCCATCCAGGTACTCACCTCTCTCCATTACCACCACCCAACTACCTTTATCAGGTTTCATAAATCTAATGGTGGGATCTTTAACTAGTTCAAACATTAGTTGTTTTTCTTCCTTAGTCAGCTTTGAATAGTCAACCTTTTTATTGTACCTGTACCTTTTCCTAATTTCTTTTTCACAAATCTTCTCAAAAAGTTCCACAATTTTATTTAAAGGTAGATTAAATATACTAGGTTTCTTACATTTGTTATTACACTTACCCCCTATATTAGCATCATGACCAAACCATATTTTCAAGTTTATTTTTCTTATATATTTTTTTAAATCAATAAGGGACTCAACCAAATTCCCATTTCTACATGGAACAAATGTGAAACCTTTCACTAAAAAATCAGCATGCTTCCTGTTGATGTCCATTTTGGAATAATTATAAATTTTAAAGTCCCCTTTACTGTTAGTCACTATCTCTGGGCCTTCAAAAATAGGATAAAATTGCTTATCTAAACATTCTAACAACAGATCTAACATTCCTTCACTTTCATTGCCAATATTGTTCAACATAGCTTTATGTATGTATTTTTTAGGATTCTTAAATGTGTTTTTTGAGATTTTGAATGTCATGTTATATGTTATGATACTGTTTTAAATTTTTTTTAATTGTTGTTTAATTGAATGATGGGTGGGGGTATTTAAGTTGGTTGGGTGAGGCTATTGTTTTGTTCTGAGGAAGTCTCTGTAGTGGAGAGGAAAGCGCTTAACTATTTTGGAATAAACTGTGGTGTCTTTCGGATTGCTGACATTTTTCTATTTGGTTAACCTATAAGTAATATTCCTTGCTGAAAGCTGATTATTTCTCCCAGAATTTTCTTAAGCTCCATTATAGCAGTTTTAGGTGGAATGTAAATGCATGCCAGTAGAATCTTCCTCCCTTGCCAGTTGCCCCTTAGTACTATATATCTTCCATTATTATCTGTTTTCCTCTTCTATCACTATTTGAGCTCCTCTTGCAATTAATATAAGTACTCCTCTTTTCCTTTTCCCCAAATATTCTGCTAAATAACAATCCTGAAAATCTTTCTTTATCAAATTCACATGTTCAGTTCTTTCCAGGTGTGTCTCCTGTAGCATAGCTATTTGCACTGTACATTTTTAATATATTTCGCTACTCTTTTTTATATTAATCTGTAAGACCATTCAGATTGAAAGACATTACAGACAGCATCATTTTCTTATATAGTTATTACCACCTTTTATGTATAACTGCTTTTTTGCTAAATGTCTAGTTCCATCTTTTATGCTACATGCATATACTGTTCAGCAGGTTGGTCTTTTATACAGTTGTTACATTTCATATCCATTGGACCCTATGTCATATCTTATATAACTTTTTGTTTTTGAAAGCCCTCAAACAAAACAAAAAAACCCTAAAACCTACCAACTTAATAATAATGCACAAAACTATGTACATCTTCAAATACTGAAGTTTTTGCTCCTAATAAGAACAAATGTTCTAAGTTGATAGTCACACAGACAGGCTAGAATTAACCAAAAAGAAGGGTTAGTCATGCTAAGATGCATGGTACAGCCTGTGCTATTAGTAAGTGCTGCTTGATTTTGTCTATCTTTATAGCTTTTGCAGCTGAGAAGACACTTGAATGCTTTCAGTAAACACTTTCTCCAAGCCATTTGTCTTTATCAAATTGTCTTCTGGTGACATGCAAACCAGACACAAAACTGCTAAGGATACTTGTTTACCAGAAAAAAAGACTTATAATAGTCAATATTTTTTCATTTATATGCTTTATAATAAACTTGTTACTGGATAACGCCTAGGGTCTTAACCCAGTCATTTCCCTTTGCAAGCATAGGAAAAAGCACACTGATTTGAAAAGCACCTGTTTATAATAGTATCCTTGTTGCATTAAAAAAACTGAGAAAACTTTACTTCAAGTCTGATTGTTTTATGTTATCTTTAAAGCTCTCCCAGCTGGGAAAATCCCTGATTGCTTTCAGAGAACATTATGTCCTAGCCAATTTCTATGTCCTTTTGCCTCAGCCAGTCCCCTTCCATCAGATTGCCTCAGGTTTCTCTTTATCAGATTATCTCCATGGAGACATGAGAACCAAACAGCCAGTTTCTCATTATCAGATTGTTTCCACATGAATACCAGCTGCAGAGTTGCTACTAAGTATACATGCATTTGCTAGAAAAAAAAGCCTCATAATATTCTGTTTCATTTACTTGCTCTCTCTTTAAATTTTTCAATGTAAGTGCCTTAATCCAGTCATTTTCCCATGCAAGAATGAGAACAATCATATTAATTTTAACTTTATCATGCCTTTTTTAACCTGGCTCTTTTTTCTTTTTGTTACATTGCATTGCCTATATTTCTCAAAACTGCACAAGAAGAAAGAGAGAAGATGGGAGAAAAAGAAAAAAAACAGCACCTGTTTACAATCCCAATTGCACATAAAATAGCATGCAAGGATAACCATGCACCACAGATATAATACTATTAAGAAAAGAAAATGTTTTCTTTACTTACAGTTAGCTTTCTCCCCTCTCTTTCCCTCCCAAAGCATTTTCTGATCATTAATGACATGAAGTAGGGCATATATTTTAGAGTCCCCCACAAGTCCAACAAATTTTGAAAAAGTCCAATATTTCCAGATTTTCTTGTTCTGTCATATTTTACAAATATAATTATCGTACTGTACTTGAACAGTAAGTTACTGGTTTTATTACTGTTCTTTCCCATCACCAAAATCCTGTCTCTGTTTCATGTCCAATGTACTCTCAGTTCTTCTAGTCAACTCTTATGCTCCCTTCCTTCTCTCCAACATTTTCCATTGAAATACTGGAAAAGGTTTCACATGTACAGTCTTTCTGTGGTCTTTATTACCAGAAGAACAAAAAGCAGAATCTCCTTCTGTTTCACAGCTCACTTTTTGTTGGACAAACTTTTGGTATTTCCTCCTTAGGGTGCTCTTCATCAAAAAATGATTTTGTCCCTCCAGAAGGTTCCTATCACATTATCGAAAACTTACATTCTCGAACGGCCAAAACATCGAAAGTGCCATACATCGAAACTGCTCTTGTGGGATAGCGGTATAGTGAGGATCAGTAAATTTGCCCTTTCCTCACTGTAGTGTGATCTCGGAGTTGGCATATATATTTAGCGGGGGGCGCAGCCCCCACAAGAACAGTTTCAATGAATGGCACTTTTGATGTTTTGGCCGTTAGAGATTGTGAGTATTCGATAATATGATATAGATCCCCTCTAGAGAAGAATACCTTAAAGACAGCTGGATACAGCAGTTTGAATCTCACACCTGCATCTCAACATGCCCTGAATAGTGGAATTAATTTACTTCTCTTCTGCCTAGTGCACAATGAGTAATCACTCTCCACAAACACTCTGCTGTCTCCCACTTTTAGTATTTTGTCCTTCTACCATAGTTTTGTCAGAATCAACTTCTTCTGCTGGTAGGATTGCATTTTTACTATTAAAGGTGTAGGTTGCTATCTTATAGCTAATTTTGGAGGATACACATGATGTGCCCCTTCAACTAACAACTCCTGCTGAGGAATACCAGTCCAGTTGATTATTTGCAATTTCATAAAATTAATGCAGTCTGTTCCTTCCACCTTCTTTGGTATAGCTGAAAATGTCAGGTTTTCCCTACGTGCTCTGCCCTCTAATTATATTATTTTTTGAAACGTCTCTTCCTGAGCAATTTCATATTCATACAGCCTTTTCTTCATTTTGACCTCTGATTTTTGCAGTTTTATCATCTCGTCTGAATATCTATTCTTCCATTTTCCAGCCTTTTGTTGTTTGCATTGATATACTCCATTAGTGTTTTGTTTATTTTTAACCAGCTTTGTATACAGTTATCTTATCTTCCTGTAGGTTACTGGAAGTCATGTCTGAAGGTTGCATTGCTTTTTGCTGTACAACTACAGAACTTTCCCCAGTTAGTGTTTCTTCCTCAATTTTTGTAGTTGATGTTTTCCATGTCTTCTGTATTTCTGTAGTCCTGGCATCCAGGGAGTGCACTTACTAGCCAGTTACTGAAATTTATCCATAAACACAAGTCTACTGGCTTTCTCTGCTGAGTTTCTGTTTTTGCACTTGGAGAGCTAGAAACAAGCTATTACTCGATGTGCAGTCAACTTAGAAGTGCCTAACATTCTGGGTCTTATTGACTTTCTGTAATCTATTTCTTTCATTGATCTTAATATGTCTATCCATCTCTATTAAATCAAGCAACTCTTCCCTTAGATCATTTTTTTCCTAAACTGAGTGAACATTCTTTGTTCTACGTATCCTGCGAGCATTCAATAGAATGTTCCAGAACATCTTTAGGTGACATATTCTCTCCAGCTGCATCATGCATTACCAGTTGCTCTTTCATATGGGAATTCACTTACCTATCACTCCACAGCATTGTCTGCATCAGAGGTGCCACTATTTCCTGTTCCTTCTCTTGCTGTGCAACTCCATCTGAACTTTTGTACTGGTCTCCTACTGAAGGCTCCAAAGTATCTTCATGTGGCAACTGAGCATATGCTTCCCATTTCACTTTTTTTCTTTTTAATTTGGGGACTGACTGTTCTATCATGCTGTGATGTTACCAGAGTTGGATTTTGTATAATAAATTCTTCACTTCACAGGTATCCATAACTTCAGTTTCTATTTATTTAACTTCTCCATTACTAATCGTCTTTTATACTATCCACTTTGTTTTCTTATTTTTTGTATTGTAAAATTTTCCACATTTATTTATTTGACATTTGTTAATCGGGATAGTCCATCTGAGCAAAAGCCCTTTTTCAGTGGAGTCCCGGGGAGAAAAGCTCCACAGTGCAAGTAAGCAAGAAAATTTACAAAATTGAAAATGAATACAGTGAAAATTTTACAATAAAACAGTTAAGCAAATGTAGATAAATCTCCACAGTACAATATAGTAATAGACATTATAACACTGAAGAAAAAACATAGCAAAGAAATATACAAGTAAACATTTGGATGAATTTACATAACAGAGTGGGTTATCTTCAAAGGGTAATTGTATCATACAAGTAGTTAAATGAGTTATGGTGGTAGGGAAGGGAGGAATAGAGAGGATAGTGATAGAGAAAGGGGTGGGTTCATGTGAGATAATTATAGAGGCAATTACAGAGGTATAGGGTACCTTTTGAAAGTTTTCTTGAATTCCTGGATGTAGTAAATGTTTGTAAGGTTCATGGGGAGCTTGTTCCACGCAAGAGCAGGGAAGTAGCTATAGGGTTTCCATCCAATAGATTTTTTAGGTTTGTGAATTTGTAAGAGACATTGTTTAGACTTATATAGGGAGACAAATGAGGAAATGCTAGGGCAAAAGGAGGGCTTATTCAAAATAGTATGGACAATGAGAAGTTGGGTAAATAAGAGCTGATTAGGAAACTCTAGCCATCTGAGTGTCTGGAGAGCATGTCAGTAGTGTGATCTTGAGGGCAGATTGGCTGCAAATCTAGCACCTTTGTTGCAGGTGGTTTCAAGTTTGGAAAGTAGTGAAGACTGTAAGTTTGTTAAAATGTGAGAGCTGTAAAAGAGGTTGGGGAGAAGGTAAGCTTGGGCTAGTGAGATCCTGGAGATGGGTGTGAGGAACCTTTTGTTTCTGTAGAGCAAACCACACTTTTGGCGGGTTTTCTTGATGCAGTTAAGTACATGAAAGGTCAAATTTTAATTGATTATCCACTATTACTCCAAGCAGTTTAGTGTGTGATTCAGCTATGATCATAGTGTTGTTGAGAGAAGAGATGGTGAATGAGGATTTAAGATGGTAAAGGGATTTTGGGAGGAAGAGAAGACATTTTGTCTTTTTAAGGTTTAGTATGAGTTGGTTGTTAGTGAGCCATGTTTCAGTGAGGTTGAAAGATATTTATGTCAGGGTTAGTAGGTCAGCGGGACTGTCAGCGATAGAAATGATGGTGGAGTCATCTGCGTACTGTATGAGGGAAGACTGAGGACAGTATGTGTGAAGTTGGTTAGTAAAAATGTTAAAAAGGAGGGGGCCTAAAATAGAGCCTTGAGGGACACCTATTTTGATGGGAGAAAAGGAAAAAGAGCAGAGAGCCATTTTACAGATTGCAGTCTGTCTGTGAGGTAGCTACTGAACCAGGAGGTAGTTGCTGAGGAGAGGTTGAGTTGAGAGAGTTTGGAGAGGATGATGGGGTGAGAGACAGTGTCAAAGGCTTTGGAGAGATCTAAAAAGATGCAGGACACTAGTTTATCATTGTCTCTAGCTAGGGAGATGGAGTTATAAAAGGAAATAAAGTTGTGGTGCTATGGTGGGGGTGGAAGCCATGTTGAGCAGAGGTAATTAAGTTTTCACGGGTTAGATAAGCTGAGATTTGTTTATTAACACAGTGCTCAAGAATTCTGGACAGGGGAGAGAGTATGGCAATAGGTCAATAATTAGAGAGCTCAACAGAATTTCCATCTTTGTATATTGATATAGTCTGGAACTTTTTCCAGAGGGCAGAAACAGTAGATTCACTAACTAAGTGGTTTATGAGGATGGAGACAGAATATACTATGGAGTCAGCAGCAGCTTATAGGAAAAGAGGCAGCAGGTTGTCAGCTGAAGGGGAACCTGGTTTAAGTTAGATAAGAAGTTTTTTGATGTAGCTGGTTGGAATGGGTTTTAGTGAAAAAGAACTGTTCTGCAGTCGGGGGGGTGGTGGTAGGGGGTGTGTAGCTGGTTGAGTGGACAGTTTGAATAATTTTGCTGATGGTATCTATGAAGTACGAATTAAAAATTTAAGCAGTTTCAAGGGGTGTGTTATTCAGGCAGGGGTTGAGAGTTGAAGGATTTCTTGGGTGGAGAATTTTGTTGACAGCATTCCAAAATGTTTTAGAGTTCCTGGGTTCAGTATCTTGGGTGAGAGGTAGTAGTTCTTTTTGTCAGAGTTTTGGAGTTCCCTATATTGTTGGTAGTGTGTGGGAGATTTAGTCTTAGTCTAGAGTTTCCAGGTGCAATCTCTGTTATGGATAAGAGACCGATTAGATTAGGAGAGCCAATGGAAACACCGTGATTTCACTCTGACTGTTCTGGGAGGGGCAATGGAGTTTAGAATGTTTAGGAAGATGGAGTTGAATTGAAGGACAGCTTCATCTGAAGGTAGGGAAGAGAGGAAAGACCAGTTAACAGCAGAGAGAGAATTAATGAATGTATCCAGGTTGAAGTTAGTTAGCATTCAGCACTCTTTAAATGTATGAGGTCTAGAAAGGTGGGGGGAGAATCTTTGGGCACATATAGGGGAGTGGTCACTGACTGAGTCTGGTAGGGATTCAGGGTAGTGATAGAGGTTAGGCTTAGAGACAAGTATCCAATCCAAGATAGAGCGCATTTATATCACGTTATTGAAAGATGAAAATAGAGAACGCTATTTTATCAAACCTAAAATATCTAAACCACATAATATCGAACATTCAGAACAGCGAATTTTTTCCTTGGGAAAAAATTCGCTATTCCGAAACACATACACACAAACCCAAGCACACCTAAAAAACATCAATACACACACATACACTTATAATCCTACAATTAACCCTACACTAAACTATACATACACTACTATCTATCCACTTACCTTAACCCAAACCCTAACCCTAAGGTCCGTCACTATCCCACACTCACCTAACCCACGTCCTAACCCTAACTCACTTAACCCGCCCCTAAACCTAATTAATCTAACCCGTGCCCTAACCCTAACTCACCTAACCTGCGCCCTAATCCTAACAACCACACAATCGCACACTTGCCTGAACCCGACCCGTAAATCTCCACCACAGTGCTGAAAATAGCGAAGCCACAGAACCAGCCAACCGAATAGGTGTTCTGAAGCTTCGCTATTTTTAGCGTTCGATTAAAACAGGATGATATTAGAACATTCGAAGTTTTAAAATTTCGATGTTCCGATATAGACCCGATAGAGCAGACATTTGTGGGTTTAAAAAGAAAAGTGAGTGAAGAGATAATTTTGGTGTATTCGTATAGGTTTATGCTGGTTATGGCAGAGTTAGAGATGAGGGTGAGCCAATTGATGTTAACATCACCTACTATTATTGTTTCATTATGTATATTGTCAGACATCCACTGTAGGATTTGTTCTAAAAGGGGTATGTTCTCTCCAGGGGGTATATAGATGGCAACTATGGTTAGAGTTTTTTGATTGTTGAGTTTGCAGTTTGCAATAATGAGTTCAGCTGGGTGAAAGGAGGGGGAAGGATTAATTGGGGGAGATATGCATAGGAGGTGAGAGTACATAATGGACACACCTCAGCCTTTTTTGTGCATTCTGTCTAAGCATAGAATGCTGTAACCAGGGGGGAGAAATTCTTTGTCTACATTATGTGGTTTGACCCATGTTTTAGACAGACTAACTATGTTGGGGGAGTACAGGTCTACCCAGGTGTGGAATTCAGTTATCTTGTTAAGAATACTATGGATGTTGATTGAATAGAAAGTGAGATGTTTGAGACTAGGTTTAGGTACCTGCTGAAGTGTGTGTGAGGTATAGGTAGGACTTGATGAATTAGAGTGTGGCCCAGGGTTTGGGTGAACATCACCTGAGAGATGAAGGATGTTTAGTGGGAGGAAGAGAAGTGATGTAAAGGGGTAGGGTGAGTGAAATTTCTGTTTAATTCTGAGGAATGAGGGGGGATTTTGGAGACAGTTTGATTTCGGGAAGATTGAATTTGGTACATGAGAAGAGTGAGGGAGAAAAGGGAGAGGTGTAGTGGCTGCTGGTGTCAATTGTGTTATGAGAGGAGGTGGGAGAAGAGGGGAGTAGGTTTAGCTAAATGTGGTAGGAAGTGAGGTTGCTGAGGAGAAGTAGAAGGAAGGTAAGAAAAGAGGAATACTGGGGGATGATGAGAATATGAAAGGGGGTAGATGTTTGATAGAGAGAAGGTGTATGGTAATAGCTAGAGCAGGGGGGATCAGAGCAGTGAGTAAGGGTGGGAGGAGTTAGGTGTAGTGAGTCAAGAGGTGTGAGGGGTTATTTAAAGAGGGGCAGTTTGTGATTGGTTGGGCAGTACAGGAAGTTGGGGATCAGGGGAGGATGGGATTAAGATGGTTAGTTACAAAGGTAATTAATGTGAGGGTGTATGGGAATGGGGGTAGGGTAGAGTAGCAGAGTGAGCCTGAGTGGAGAAAGGGTAAACAGAGCAGGCAGAAACTTTGAGGCAGCTTGCCAGACCACAGTTGAAACAATCAGTTAGCAATATGTGCCACAAGATAGTGGAACAGTTAAGAGTAGGCAGTTCCATGAGGTAAGAAACTTATGCAGGTAATAGCAACCTAACACTTGCTGCTTATTAATTCTGTGCAGTTTGTGATGCCCGTGCCCTGGCCCAGCAATCAAGGAGCCTCAATCCTCACCACTAACACCAGAGAGGGCGTCTCATATATGAAGAAAGGATAACAAATACACACAGTAAAGTGCAATTTCCCTTAAGAGCACACAGAGATCACAGTCAGTCTGGGGCTGGTTGCTCCCTTGCTCTCCAGGTCCCCAATAAGACTACCCACTGGCACAGCTATAGGGTCCAGATCTCAGCCAGCTGGGCAAGCTAAAGCCTCCAGCACCCTCTCTATCCAACCAGTGCTTCGGGTCCCTGCCCAAGTAGCTGACACACACATACTTTGAGATAAGAGTTTATACAACTACACAGACACTCCTGGGAAAGGCTGGAACAGGTTCTCCAGCTGTGCCCCTATTACCCACACTATACGGTAGTACCACCTGCCACCACCCAGCTAATATTTATCAGCTACTCAAAGGCCCTTAAAAGGGTGTCCAATTATTACTGTGCAATATTATTATCCAATTGGTAGTATAACTAAACAGCCAAGGTTTATTAGAGTGATTTGGCACAGTAATCACTATATATATGCAATGCACTCTAGAGCTTAACCCGCCCCAAACCTAACACAAAACAGCCACAGTTGAAAGGTTTTAAAATATTTAATAATAAATAATAAAAACACAGGACAATACTTCTTACTACACAGTGCTAGTCAATAGTTCAGAGATCACAGAGAAATACTTAAAATAATTTAGTAGTACAGTTCTGACATCACAGAAAAACACTTAGTCTAATCTTTCTATTTCCTAGCTATTTCTAAAAGAAAATGCAAGTCTAAGATAACTTACATAAGAAAACAGGCAGAGTGCTGACGAGTTGGATGGTCAAGACAAAATGCTTAATAATCTCTGGTTCTCTCTGTTTAAATTGAAATTGCAGTTCTGATTCACATTGCATCATTCTTCACACTTTCCTGGGGTTCCCAGGCTACACATTACATCATTCTTCACACTTCCCTGGGTTCCCAGGCTACAGAAACTGCATTTACATTCTTAACATCTCCTTTTGTTATCTTGCAGCTGGTCAGGAAACAGAGCAATAAAAATACATTTGCATGTTTAAATCTAGCAATTTAACTCTTGGTTAAAACAACAGAAATAATTACTTCATCTAGACCACCACTGTCTACATCAAAGGGTCACCACATGCTTTATTTTGGTCAGCAAAGAGCACTGTTGTTTCATTTTTTTCAGTTCCACATCTAACAGCAGTTTGTTTTCCATTTAAGACAACAAACCTGTGTCTTACATTGATATTTAGAAATGATAGAATTATCTATAAAATTCTCTCGGGCTAGGCTGGCAGCCTTCACACAGTTGTACAGCTGTACAGCTCTTGGTGTTAGTTGCTAAAAAGAGAGAAGAGGACTGGAGGGAGAAAGTTCGGGGGGGGGGCTCAAACAATATTTGTTTGAGTTAGTGAGCATATGCTACTAGTTAAGTAAGCACTAAAAAGTGTTTCACTACACATAAACTTGCCTAGTACACCAGGAAGATTACTGAAACTAATAGTTTCCCCTGCAGGTGAGACTTGAAGTCTTGTATTTCTTGCCATGAGGAAGCTGCAGAGGGGTGGGAGATCTAGTTAAGCATGGTTAGTCAGTCAACTGTGCTCAGTGGGAATTTGAGAACAGCAACTGTAAGAGGAAAAAAAACAATTGTTAAGACAAGGTTTTTTGGAGGGATGTAGGACAGAAGATATAGGATCGCTGATATAGTGTCTTATTGTAGTAATAACATAACTAGACAGGGAGGATGGGAGATAAGGTTGTTAATAAAAAAGGGCTTTGAGGGAATGAAGCAACAACAAAGACGGGGGAGGGAGAGAAGGGAAAGTAGGAGGCTCTAAGAGAAGGGAGATTAGTACAGAAGAGGTGTCAGAAGTGAGGCAGAAGCAGAACACAATACATACAGTTAATCATTTTGCAAAATACAGTCAAGACACATTGGTTATTGTAAGCCATTTAAGGGTGTGTATACAAGTTTAAGAATAAAAACAAAACAGCACAGTACATATCAATTAAGTAAATTTTGCTCTAAAAACAAAGTAGCTTAAGTAGATAAGAGGCAATAAGTAGAACACTCTATAGCAAGTAAAAACACTTTACAAAATGCCCTCTATAGCAACTGCACTGTCCTCTTCAGTTAAGTATAGTATATTTGATGTAACTAACAAAACAGATGTAATAGAGACCAGCCCAGATATACTTATATAGAAAGCAGTATTTCAGTTATAGTAGTGCCCTGCAAAACATACAGGTAATGCCTTTGACTGTATTTCTCTTCATATACCTTTGGTGCTGCTTTTTTGTATTAATTAGTTTTGCTTTCTCCTTTAGATAAATATTGCAAAATATTAAATCTCTTTTCCTTTCCCATGTCCACATTTCTTCTTCAGATGTCTTCTACTCTAGCTGTTTCTCCTTATTTCAGGGACTCATTGTTCTATCATGCTGTGACATGACCCATGCTAGATTTTCTCCACAAAATCCTTCACAGGTACTCCATAGCATCAGCTTCTATTTGTTTAACTTCTACTTTATTAGTATTCTGTTCTACATTCTCCCTTTCTGATCTTATTTTTTGTATTGTGACATTTTCCATATCTGGGTGCCTTTGCCTGTATTTCTCTTCAAATATCTTTGGAGCTGCTTTTTGTATTGATTAGTATGGCTTTCTCCTTTGTATAAATATTACACCATATCAGATATCTCTTTCTTTCTCATGTCCATATTTATTTTTTATGCCTTTCAAAAATCTCTAGGTTTTGTTGTTTATATTTTTGCACTTCCTCAGTTGCTTCTTTTTTTCAAATGTTCCAATGTTTTTCATGAATTTGTTATATTAATGAACACAAATCTGCATTTGAAACTTTTGACAGTTGTTCTTGTGTAAGTATTTTCTTTCCTCTAATTTCTCTCTTAATGCTTTTGAATATTTTCTATCTGGTAATTCTGGGCTTCTTGCATAATAATAACAATACATAATTGCTTTCTTATCCTCAGTAGTCTACTATATTATCATTATGCCTCCTTCTGGGGGGGGGCATCTTCACCCAGAGCCTGGGCTAACCCCATTGTAGGAATGTTTCTGTATCTTGAGAATTCTACACTGTAATGTTTCAAGTCCTGCCACCATTGCGCCTACCAGGATTGGGCACTTTTTTATCCTGGGACTTGTGCACCCAACTGTGTTGTTTATTTTTAACTTACATTTGTCCATGATATATGCTATATAAAATACAGTCTATATATCAGTGTCATCTTAGTGAGATTTTGTAAAAACAGGGTCCACCTTGTGAAGGTTCTCCCTATGACATGAGGATGAAATAAATTCCAGCAATACCACTCTCCTTTGCTTACTGATTTTATCATGTCTCCATCCAAACCCCTGGATGGTCCCAGAGTGACCATTTGGACTCCCCTATTCACAGAGTTTACAAGGTAAAAAGGGAATGGATGTAAATTGTCAGGTCTGACTTCCATATCACAAGCATGCACTCATGACTAATTGGCTGCATCTCCTTGAGAAAGGCAGTGAAGTCTGAGGGTGGGTATTAGTAAAGCGCACATGATCATTAGACTTGAAACTACTAAGAATAGCATATTTGGACACATTCATTAGTCATACTAAAGATGGTTTCCAATCAGAAATGAATAGGAAGGATACTTTTTCCAACGATTATCTGGAATTTACCAGTGATCACCCCAGACGTGTTAAAAATGTATTCAAAGGACAATGTATAAGAGCAGCGCACATGTCATCTAGCTCAGTTATAATGGAAAAAGAAATAAGTTATATTAGGTCCATGTTTGCAAACAGGGGATATCCACCTTCCATATTGAATGATGTTGCAGCATATGTTATCAGAGAATGGGGTAAAAAATACCCACCCTTACTGGGTAAAGAAATGACAAATATTAGAAACAATATGAAATTGTCGGACGACATGATGAATAATAGAGTATGTGTTTTAATGTATTCACCCTATGTTAAATACATCTAAAACATTATTAGAAGTCATTGGAATATACTAGTAACGGATGAAGTTAGAAAAATTATGGGAGAAAGTCCAAGTTTTGTTAATAAAACAGGTATGAATATAAAGAGACAGTTGGAACAGATGGCTAAGGATACAAAGGTACACAATACATGTAAAACAACAAAGAAGTGTGGGTCTTGCAAACAATGTTATGTGATATTAGAAAAAGAAGGATGTAGGTTGAATGATGTGAATAGGACATATGTTAAATTTAGAGCGGGTAATTGCAATAGCAAAAATGTTATTTATATGGCCAAGTGCATGTCATGTTCCGCATTTTATATAGGAAAAACTGAAAGGCATCTTAGGAAACTAATTTATGATCATTTATACAGAATAAGAGTTAAAGACATGAACAGTGCGCTGTTCCGTCATATCAATAAATGTGGAGAAACACATGCATTTAAGTTTGCTATTATTGATCAAGTAAACATTTCACCTCGTGGGGGGCAACCACAAAGCGCTTCTAGGGAAAAGAGAGAGTATATGGCAGATTTTGACAGATGCCACCAGGGAGCCAGGGATCAATGATTATGTCACCATAAAACCTTTTCTACAATTATTGTAAAGGGATGGTTCTTTACATAAAGATTTTTTATATAAAGGTCAATTATTTTTAAAATGTTTTTAAATTTTCACTTGTGTTAATCTAATTAGTTTTATAAGTATATTAAATAAGTTTATTTATGTAATATCTTATAAGTATTTATTAAAATAACATATAATCTGATTTATTTTATTTTGGAATACAAATACTGTATTTTAAAATACAAACACCTTAAATCAAAATGCTGCTATATTATGCTGTCATTATGAAGCTATGAGATATATGCAATGGTATGTAAACATTATTAGATCAGTTGCATTTCTTATGTATTTACTTTTCATTAATATATTACTGTACATTAAATCAATGTTTTTGTTTAATGTGATGAATTTTAATGAATACATTGTAACATATTTTTAAACAATAATGTCATTAAGTAAGGAGAGATTTTTTAAATAGATACACTATTACTTTAAATGTGGAATCAAACGGGTGCTTTGGTGCCAAAATGTTTTTAAGTTAAGTAATGTTAAAAGATTGACTTGTTCTGAAGAAGTCTGCATAAGCAGATGAAAGTGCTTAACCAGATTGCTTGTATGAGTCTTTAAAAAGTGTAGTTTTTCAAAACAATAAATTTCTTATCAACCCTGTTCAAGTCGTGTTCACTCGCTTAACTTTAAAACATTACTTAGACGGTCAGTTCCGTCTAGTGGTTTGTGTTTACGGTGTTGCTTCTGCTCAAATTTTTAGAAGGCAGAGTAATTCCTTCAGAAGTCTATAAACATATCTAACTGCACAACAAGGTTAGTAGCTGAAAAGTTATTTTCTGTGGAAAAAATTATTTTGTTGTAATAACATGGCATTACAAGGTAGACCCTTAAGACTTAATTTCTACTACCATCCCTACACCACACCAGCAATGTATACAGTTGTCAAGACTGCATGATAGTTTATCCTTCTTTTTTAATCTTTATTTCTATTAAGGACATTTTGCGCACTAATAACTTGATTACTCTTCACCAGAATGATACCAATCTCAAAACTTTGTGGGAAGGGGACCACAACTGATTGAACACTTTTCTGTCAAAAGGGGGCATGTCTAAAATTTCCATTTCATTAAAATGTATCTGCCTTAGTGTCCAGAAAGAGATGGTACAAAATGACACCTCTTTGCCTTTCTGTCTGCTTCACCATTATGCCATTTGAAAACCATATAAAATATGAGTAGTTTCCAATATAATAGAAAATTTGCAGTGAGGTTAGAAAGGATTCAGAAGAGAGAGTCACAAAGAAACAATGGTGGGATATATGTATGGCCCCCAAATATACAATAAAGTCTAGAAGATTTTGGATCTTTGCTTGGAAGTGTTTGCATATATATTTTTATACTTCTAGCAGACTCCTAAGACTACTTCCTTCACTACATCGCATATGCTGGAGGTATGATGGGGAAGAAAGAGGTGATTGGGAACATATTTTGGGAGTTTAATAAGTTAGCAGATTTTATAAATTCCCTGCAGACCATTCTATCAGAAATACTGGGTGAGCAAATTGGTGTAACTAAGAAAAAACATTTTGTGACCTGTAATCCAGAATCAGAATTGCCTAGACATAGTAAAGCTTTGCTGAGTTTATTAGCAGTAGTTGCCAAAAAAAAAACAAAACAGTTACTAAAAAATGAAAGTCAAAGTCTAAGCCATCTGTACAAGCAGCAGTGAATATAACATGGATAAAACAACCGGAAGTGGGATCTTTAGAAAAGGGAAGGAGAAAATTACACAGAAAAAAATAAGAATTGTGAGAATAACAATAATATTTCAGAGGAGGAATGAGGTTTAAGGGAAGGCAGGAATTGAATGAGCTATGTAATGCGTGATTGACAATGACCGGATAGATATAAGTAATGCATAATGTCTGCAACTGAAAAAAATGTCAGTGTAGTTGGTTTTCATTTATATAAATGAATGATTGCCAGTGTCATAAGTGATAATTTAATAAAGATGTTTCTTGTTTGAAAAAAAGTTATCTGCATTATTTCTGTTGGAGATATTACAATCGGTCATTATAACTGTTATATAACTGAAACAACTTTGCAACATAAACTTTCCAATTCACCTACAAGTCTATTGTTGAATAATTTTACAGTAGAAAAGAGATACAAAATTAATAAAACATAACCATAGAAAAATAGTTTATGTCTCCCCAGCCCTGTGTCATAGACGAATAAAGCCATGACTACAACCCAACCAAACTAAGCTTGACTGATGACTTGAGTGCTAAAGGAGCCAGACAAGTGGAATGTAAAAACAGCACCTTACTTTTTTTATTTTACTATTTTATAACTAGGTAAGTAGAGTGGTCAGCTGACCCTTTTCAGCCATGATCTAGGCTCAGCTGAGTAAAGCTTACAAATACTTAATGTATAAGAAAGCTGATACACTGCAAATGCACATATACAAAAAAGAATTGCAACCTGTATATTTACAAGTAAAACATAAGAAAATGGATTGTTCTCAGTTTAGCACTTATAAGTAGAACATTTAATAGGTGTACATATGCAAAAAGTAGATATTAATACAGGTAGCATAATTTCATCTTAGTCATTGTCTTGAGAAGATTTGCATCTTTAATATGTTCTTTCAATATATTCTTGAAACTGTCCATTGTTTGTTGTTACCTGACTTCTGCTGAGAAATGTATTTATTTATTTGTGTTTGTTTGTTTATTTATTTATTTATTTTCCCCTTTTTTTGACTGGGTTAGTCCCACTAGGCTGGTAGCCTTATTTTCTAGGGAGACCACAGGTGGTATTTATACTACTAGGGGAAATTTGGCCAGGGCATCAGGGAACTTCCCCTACTCTTTGCAGTAGGGGGGAAGAGATTGGGTGTTACACATCCTGACTTCCTGTTTCCTGTCCAGACACAGAGGCAGCCAGGAGTAAGGTTACCATATGTCTGGGCTGTTTTTGAAAATACCTTTTTTTTTTTTGCTCTTCAACCTAAGAGGAAGAAATAATATGTGCTGGTAGCAGCACATTTTTTTGTCCTCTTTCACATACAAATAATTATGGTAACCCTAGCCAGGAGTAACATGGAGAATCATGACTGCTGAGAGCCAAATCAATTTGGAAGTTAAATGTGTTCAAAATGGAGAAAAATTGTAGAATCACTGCCATAAATGTTTTCAGGTGATGTGAGAGCAGAGAAAATATTGTCTGATGATTGTAAGAAGAGCAGGAAGGAGATGGAGCTAAATGCAGTGGTGGAGATGGATTCAGTAGAACATTTTCAGAAAAACCTGTTTGAAACATCAGCAACAGCAGAAAAAAATGTGTGATTTCAACCCTCCATTTGGGAGGGTTACAGGATGAGTATCTGAAAGAACTAGTTAACCAGACTGTGCCGGAAAGTAGAACTGTTGTATCCTAGAGTGACATTATGGAAAAAATAGAAGAGAGAGGAAAAAGAGAAGAAAAAACAGCCAATGATGGTTCCAGAAAAAAAGTCCTATGCTTAAACAGTGGAAGAAGGATCTAAGGAGAAGACAGATATGAAAGAATCAAAGAAAAAATATGTTGTTCGGGTGAGCAGTAAAAAAAAAATAAAAAAATAATAAAAAGGCCTGGACATATATGAGGTGTGGGACAATGTTATTGCACCTCTGGAAGTAAAAGCTGAAGATGTAAGAGCTTTTATTTTAATTAACAAAGTAACATTTTGTTTTTTGAAACTGGACAGGTTATGGAAAATGTTTTGGGGGCCTATGAAAAAAGGAAAGCAGACTTTCCATGGTCAGAATGTGTTGTGTAAGCCTTTGTCAGGCAAACAAAAAGAATCTTGATTCAGTTTAGAACTGAAGTGGGAGCAAAAGAACTGAGAGAATATTTGTTGACAATATATAAAGAAGTAGTGGACACTATTAAATTCTATGATGAAAGAGGATTATGGACTGGGGTTTGAGAATGTGGAATAGTTTTAAAACTGGAAAAAATGACAATGTGATACACATACCTAGTATTATTAATGTGCATGGCAATAGGGGTTTTGTGAGGTACAGAGGACAACCAAAGACTTGTTATTTTTTGTGGAAAAAGTGATCATTTAATTAATGAATGTGACAAAAAAGATGTTATTTATGTGGGCAGACAGGTCACGATGCAAAGAAATGTGAAGTGAAATGTGGTAATAGAAGACATTCATGGTTAGAATATGAGGCAAAAATACAAGAACATGAAAAATAAAATGAAATTATACAAGAAAAAAAGTTAGAAAAGAATGCTGTACAAGAACATACAATGCAACAAGAAAAATATAGAAATGGTATCTAAATTTAAAGGGAAAGACAAAAAGAAAGAAAAAGAAAGAGAGACAGATGAAACAAGTGAAGAAGAGTCAGAGTGGCATATAGTAAAAGGCAAGAAAAATCCAATAGGAAAGAGAGTTAGGGAACGAAAAAGAAAATTTTAAAATATTATGGTAAGGGAAAGTAAGAAGGGTAAAGAATAAGAAGATTATTCTAATAACCATTCTATAAAGCTGAAAATGTTAGCTTTGAATGTGAACAATATGAACAATATTAAGAGAAAATAGTATTTTACAATGGTGTGCTGCAATAGATGCTCAAGTAATAGTGTTAGAAGACATTAGAATGATAACAGAAGAAGAAAGGGTGCAAACAGAAAAACTTTGGAATGGTACTGTTATTTGGAATATAGGTAAAGAAACATTTTCAAGTATATGTATACTATACCATGAAAATATAAAAATATTAGATATTACAATAGCAGAACTGGGCCATATAATAGTAGTGGATATAAGATGGAAAAATATGTATATAGGCTAAGAGCTTTTATGCATATGTGACAAAAAAGAAAGCGAAACAATGTTTAAAAGTATGCCTAATTATATTTGTGTTAACATGGATGGTTTACTATCACATATTTGAATTCACTGCGTTTGAATGTTCAGATGTCCGAGCATGTTCGATAATTAGAACACTGAACACAGTAAATTCCAAACAATGCATTTCAGTAAAGTTGAATGTCGAACATGTTGACTTTACTGAAATGCTCACATCCGCTCAGCATTAAAACACACTTTTTGCAGGGGGGCAAGACCCCCCCCCGCAACCCCCATTTGGGGGGCTGCAGCCCCCACCTCCCTACTTATATATACAAACTCCAAGATCGCACTACAGTAAAGGAAATGGTACATTTCCCGATCCCCACTTTAATGTGATCTGCACCACAATGTCGAATGTTGTAATAGTGAACATTCGCTATTACAAGGTTCGACATTGTGGTACTCGCATTTTCAGATATGCAAATTAGGTTTTGTACATATTTCAATCGCACAAAGTGTGATCGACTATGTGATAGTAAACCACATGGATATAATAATAACAGGTAACTTTAATTGTAATTTGAGAAATAAAAAGAATACTTGTGATGTTAAAATGGGCACTCAAATTATGAAAAGTGGAAAAGTAAAAATGTGGGAAAATAAACACTGGACTTGGAAACTGATTTTTTATATCAGAAGGCCTAAAAAATACACAAAAAGGAATTAAATATAATGGGTTCTCTGATCATGTGGAGATTTGGATAAGAATTCATGAAAGTGAGGAATATATTAAAATATGAAAAGACATAAGAGTAAATGAAAAAGAGTTAGATTCAGGAGAAAGAAAATAAATTATAGAATTATGGCAACAACATATCAGTAATCAGTATGAGAGATTTTGTATGAAAATAAAAAAGAAATACAAAAATAATTTGTAGTATGTATAGAAGAGAAAAGGAAAAAAGAAAAAAATGGAATACAAAACATTAAGTCAAGAAATATTTAAAGACATGATAGAGAAGAAAAAAAACATTTTAAGAAAAAGAATTATATAGAAGAAATCAGGATATGTTTAACAAATTGTTATATAAGCAGAAATATTGCTTACAAGGAAAAATAAGTAGCACCATACTTAAGTAAGATAGTAAAAGAAAGAAAGATAATAAGATAACTTAAAAATACAGAAGTGAAACAAGTTAAAATAACAAGGAGAATATATGAAATAATTAAAGAATATGGATTAGATTTATATAGTAAAAAAGAAGTTAACATAGAACAAATGTATAATGGTGAAAAATTAAATAAGGAAGATAATGAATATTTAGAAAGAAAAATAAATATAAATAAGTTGAACGAGATCATGAAATATATTAACATTAATTCAGCTACAGGTTTGGACTGAATTGAATATAGTATGTATAAAGAAATGTATGGCTGGGAAAAACTGATTTTTATAGAAGTAATGAATGAGTGGCTAAAAAAAGAACTAAGTATAAAGAAATTTTCACACGTGTGATAAAATTTATATTAAAGAAAGGAGATAAAGGTGAAATAAAAAATTGGAGACCAATTACATTGAATAACACAGACTATACAATTTTCATAAGAATAGTAACTAAAAGACTACAATGTAAAATAGAAAGATTATACTATCATAATTTGTTTGGGAGAAAAGGAAAGGGGAGTCAAGATCTGTTGTGGATAATAAGGGAAGTAATTGATGATATTATTAATAAAAAGGTGGAAACAAAAATCATGATAGGTTATGTTAGTAAAGCATATGATAATATTTAGTATAAAGCATTATGGGGAATTTTACAAGCTTACAAAATAAGTGAAAAAATATTACAAGTAATTAAATCAATATACGAAAATAATTATGTGAAGTTGAATGTAAACAGTTGTATTGGGGAGCATTTGAAAATAGAGTGTGGTATAAAACAAGGATGTCCTGCAAGCAGTATGATCTTTGCTATAATCATGAACACAGTAGTAATGGAAATTAATAAAATGTCAAGTAAGGGAGTATATATAATGATGAAGGAGATACAGTTACCAATAATTTATACTTAGCACTGATGATATTGTAGTAATAGCAAAAAAAAGTCTGGATGGCAGAAATAATGAAAAATTGAGTACATGGTTGAAGAAAATTGGTTTAAGCATAAATAAAGAGAAAAGCAAAGGATTTGGGTATGAAGGTATTATAGGAGATGTGGAATATAATGAAAATAATATAGATATTTTAGGAATGGTATTTGAATGGACAGAATACAGACACGAACAATGGGATAAAATTATTAAAGGAATCAAAGACATGATCACATTATGGATTATAGGTTTTCATACAAAAAGAAAGCACATTTAATAAACACCATTGTAACAGGTAAATTAGCTTATATTGCAAATGTTTATTTGGTGACAATGAAATATGAAAAATAAATTATGCAGACATGTTTTCATTTATTCGGGGGTCAAGACTGAACCCAGTTAACAGGGGAATTTTGCATATGAAAGATGAACAAAGGGGATAGGGTTTGATAAATCTGATTGTGCATGCAGCTTCCTTAAGTATGTATGAAGTACTGAAAGGAATAATGAAAAATAATAAAGATTTAGCAGAAATAATAATGTATTGTAAATATACAGAAATTTGGGAAGCAGTGGAAATGAAAAAAGAAGAAATAGTGTTATTAATGAAGAAATGAGAGAATTTTACAGTATATTGTGGAAATAAAAAAAGAATGTGATAGAAAAGAACAGAAAAGAACGGTATGTTAACATTATTATATCCTTTTATTTGGTGGATTCATGGAAAGAGTTAGAAATAGATAAGAAGAAAGTGATATTGACGAGATACAGAAATTATAAAATAATTAATGAATGCAATGATTTTTTTGTGGAGGTTGTCCATAGGAAAATTACCAGTGGGGGCAAATATGCCATACAAGAGAAAACAGGATAGAATATGTAATAAATGTAAAGAATTGGAAACTATAGAATGTGGGTTTTTTTAATGTGAGAGAATTCAAAAACTGTGGAAAGAACTATGTAAACATATGAACCTATAAGTATGTAAACATGATTTGATTAAAAGTTATTTACATTTTAAAATGATAAACATGGATATGATAAGTGTATATGATTTATGGGGCAAGAGCCCAGAATGAAGCTAAGAAAATGGACAGAATCATATTCTGTGTAACATGGACTATATGGAATGAAAGACTTAATGAAATCAAATACAATGGCAAATGGACATTGACAAAAATACTAGAAAAATATAGTTTTTGTTGAGGGTAAAAGAGTTGGGGGAATACTTAAAATGGAAATATCAATGTATTGAATTATGTTAAAATATGTAAATATTGTAAATATGTAAACATATGAATTTGTACTTGTTAGTTCATTTATAGATATAATGTTGTTAAGTCCCATGGCTACAGGTTGAAAAGGATCACCATGAAAATGGAACCCTTCCTTAAGGACCTAAATGATCTTGAAAATAACTTTTTGGTGATGGGATAAGAAAGCAATATGTTACGAAGCATTCTGGAATCTATAATTGAACTACAAATTCGCCACCATTTAACAATCCTTATAGGAGGGTTTTTAAAGAAACCTATGGACAACAAATCTAAAGACAGTTGTAGCTTGACTTTTACTGTTGACTATTACAGCATCATTAATATTATTAGAGACAACTGGGACATAATTACTGAAAGCTCATATCTAATGGACATCCTTGGAGAAGCTCCTTCCTTTGTGTATAGGAAAGCCAGAAACATCAGGAGTTTGGTTGAAGGTAACCCCAGACCACTGGATATACGCAGCAATAAGTGTGCAGCCAACTGTGTTGTTTGCCAGCACATACAGTGGGGAGGCATGTTTTTCTGCCCTTATTTAAAGAAACTGATTAAAACCAACACAATAGATGACTATAACTCAATCCAGGTGGTTTACAGGGCAATCGGCAATGACTGCGAAGCATTTTATGTGGGGAAATGCTCAACAGACTTAAAAGAAAGATTTCTGGCCATCTTTCTGAAATTAGAGCTAAGTGCAAGAATAGTGCACTGGCTCGTAACCTGCAGCTTCACAAAAGATATAGTGGCTTTAAATTTCAAATTATTGATCATGTGGACCTTTTGTAACTGGAAGGAAACATTCCTAATCTTTTAGAAAAACATGAACTACTGTAGTAGCTGAAACTGAACTCTTTTAGAAAATCAGGGCTTAATTATTATTGCTCCATAAAAAGCATAGCAGAACTCAGAAAACTACCTCACTGTTTAAAAGACTATTAAAAGTCTGATATGGGACTGATTAATGCTGACATTGCATACTAATATTATATATACTAAATATTGTTTTAAACAAATATCAAATGCTGTAAATATTTCACAATGAAAATAACTGACATTGGTACTATTTTTTGATACTTTTACTCAGTTAAACTCCTTAGTTAGATGCCACACTTGAACAGATCCCCAGGGTCTTACTGCTTTAGTTCTAACATTTTTCACTGTATTTCCATCTTAGCAATTATAGCTATGGTTTTCAGCCTACTTAGGTGTTCACTTGCAGATTTATACACATGTTCATTAATATTATGATATGTTTTTTACACACAAACCTAATGAAGTATTTATTTGGTATGAAAGTGATCTTTGTTAAAAATGTTTCAGTTTCTAAGTTACAAATATTTATTCTGATAGATGTTTAGTGGTAGATCTTTTTGTTAGTCAGTCATTTTGTTAGTGAGTTGGTTTCTTAATTAATAAAGTTTGGATTAGTAGGTTAGCCTTAATAAGTTGTTCTTGTATTATATATTTTAATTTGTCTCTAGCTTTTAAGTTTCAGTTATAAGGTAGCACAGTCTCTGTTTACACTATGGTGTTAAGGGGGAAGGGGAACTAGGTTAATAGAATGAGTTAATACTTTTATTGTCTTAATAGAATTACCCTTTGTAAGCACTCCCTTTCTCCAAATAACCTGATTATGTATAAATTAATGAATGTCTTTAATACTTTTCATTATACTCAACTAGGATCACTTATTTGTGTGTTTCAATAAAGGATATTCCATTTTTAAAGGAGAACCACACTCAAAGACTCAAACAACACTTTTATTTCATCATGGTTTGGTGTTTCCTACATTTTAACACCACTCTGGGACTATTTACAGGTTTTTAAATATTTTTATACATATTTTCTCAGTCTGACCACATGGGTTCTGGCATCTTGAAGTAATTCTGATTTTTTAGTCTGCCTCTAAGTATCCCACAATACAGTGCATGTCAGTAAAAAATTACATCATGCATGTCTCTTTCTTCCTAAAGCTCCTGGCACTGCATTGATTTTACATGCATACACTGCTGTCTTTCAGACAGTTGGTTTTAAGTAACATTTCATTCTATTCAATGACTACTTAAAACACAAACAGTGCAAATACCACACAACAGACATTCAAAGTGCTTTTTACTGATGTTTCTTTTTAGAATGGCTAAATTTCAGTCTTTTGTGAAGCCTGAATTATACTACTTTGACTCAGCTCCCATCCCCCTTCACGCCTAACTTATCTAGCTGTCAAAGTGCTAAGGGTAATTTGAACTGTAATCTGCTGTGATTGACAGCTCACAGCAGGAGACTTGACTAGCAAAGGCTAGATTGTTCTAGCCTTTACTTTCTGTATGGGTAGAGGAAGGATCAGGGAGCTGTGACATCACAGTATGGGTGGGTTTTTAGGACAGTTGTAGTGCTGTCAGTTTGGGGAAGGAATTGGCCAGAAAACTACCTGTATTCATTGGCTTTGATGACATCAGTGAATTGGAGACTGCAGCAAGCTTTTCCAGGGTGGGATAAAAGTTTTTTGAAAGAAAAACTACCACAGTACAGTAAGGTACTGTTCTAGTAGAGAGAAAAAGTCGATTTTAAAATATTTTAAAAGTCATATTGTTGTTTATTCATAGCAGGGACAGTAAATAGTGAGAAAAAGGACAGAGAAGTTGAGCATTTAATAATAGAATCCCATTGTTGTCCTTTAACTCAACTGTGGACTACCTACTATTTTATTATTTTGTAGTACAGATTTTAAAGTTCAGATTTTATTAGTGAACTAGGTGCATAACATATTTCAAGGAGTGAACTTCACACCCTACACACTGCAAAGCTTCTGCTTGGTATGTATACAAATAAAAAAAAACTACTCTTTTTGTTGTGAAATGGAAATTTTTTTCTGCTGCACTGCTTCTACTGCTGTCATGAAGGCAGCCAGGAGAAGCTGTGCAGTAATGAAGGGAGAAGAGAGTTGTTCTGTTGGTGATAGCAGTGTGGTTCTGTCAGTCAGACAGAATGCTGAAAATTGAGTGGATGGTATAAATAGTCATTGTCTAGCTGACTTTAAACTCAGGATTTTGAAGAAGTTGCTGTAACTGAAATTGCTTCTGTAAGTTTGCTTGATGAAAAACTGATTAAACAAAGGTGACCCTGGAGATGAGTCTGAGATTTTTGTGGTCAGATAAGACGGAAAAGGTTTTTGGAATGGACAGTGAGTTGGGCAGAAAGGAAATGATTCACGAGTTGGATGGATATAAAGTTACAGGTGGGATGCAATCTGGAAAATCTTATGCTGTTGCAATTGGAGAAAAGGTAATGTAAACTTTATTAAAACTGTTTGGATAAGAAAGATATATTTTTTGTGTGGGATAATTTAGTGTTACCACTTGGATTTGAAGCACAAGACATTAGAACCTTGATTCATTTGGGAAAAGAGACATTTTGTACCTTTTGACATTTGAGACTGAATACTTATTGGAAAGATTTTTGTTTAATTGTGAAAAAAAGAAGGACTGTTACCTGTGGAATGAGTTTATACTTTCCAGGCAAGGGACTTGAGCAAAAAAAGTGTTTGTTCAATTTTGTACTTGAGAAACTGAATTAAAAGATGTTAAAATTTATTTTCATGTATGTGTTATTCAGTTTCTGATATTGTGAAAGTTAAAGATGAGAGGGGTATATGGAATGAGGTGTGGGAAGTGGATGTTATTTTAACATGTAAAAAAAAGATGTGATAAAGAGTTTACCATTTGTTATATATATAGATGGCAATAGAAGAACAATTACGTATATGGGACAGCAAAAATCTTGTTTTTTTTGTGGTGATTTCAATCATCTGGTAAATGAGTGTACAAAAATAAGATGTAATTAATGCGGGGAAAATGTTGTATGATGAATACATGTGAAAAGGAATGCAGAATATGTAAAAGTGAAGATAATTTTTGGTTTGATTGTAAAAAGAATAAGCAGTATAACGTTGAGCAGGATGATGAAGAAAGTACTGTAATGTCTGAAAGTAATAAGGGAGTATGGGAAAAATGGGAAAGATGTTAATGAAAAAGAGGATGAAGTAATAAGAGATGACTTAGATAAAATGTTATATTTCAGGAGGATGAAGATAACTGTACTAAGAGTGTTGAAACGAAGAAAAAAATTGAAAGTGATGTCAGATCGATGTGAAGGGAGTGTATAGGAAATTAAGAAAATAAATTCAATAGGTGCTAGGGGAAGGGTGAGGAAAATATTTCATCACCAAAGATTAAAAAAGGTAAGGAGTAGCTTTAGATATGTTTTATTTAATGAAAATAGAGAAAAATCTGATTTTGAAGATCAAATAATAGTTGTACATATACTCAGAAAAAATACCCAGTTGGGGAAAGAATAAAAAAAAATTAAAAGACTTCCCTTAAACTTAAAAAGAAGAAAAAATAGTAATTTTAAAGTGCTTTTGGTAAATGTGAATAGTATTATTAATACTATAAGACGGATAGGGGATACTAGAATGGTGTAGTAAATGTGATGTAGATATTATTCCTATAGAGGATGTAAGCCCTGGCAAGATTACAAACAGAAAAATTGAGGGGTGGAAAAATAATATGGAATTTAGGAAGTGAATTTTGTTCTGGAGTGTTGTGTAAAAAACAGTAAAAATATTAGATGTAATTTGCTAAGGATGTGTAGGTTAACTGTTGTGGAGGAGAGGTGGAGAGAGAATATGTTTATAGAATTATAGTATCATATGCATATACAAATGACAAGGAAAGATAGAATCTGTTTCATCAAATATTAAATTATGTGATAGTTGACATGAAAATTTTTAGTGCAAGGAACTTAAACTGAGATTTCAACAGAAAATGTAAAAAGAAAGGGAAAGATGCTAAAAATACAAGAAGTAATAAAATGTGGTACGTTTCGATCATTTAGCAAAATGGATGGAGGTGATAGAAGAAAGAGAGTATACTGAAAATAGGAAAGGGAATAAAAAACAAATGAGAAATTATGGTGTGGATTTGGAGAGTGGGAATCATTGCAGTTGTGGAGGGATCATATAACCATGAGGGACTTATCAAAACTGGTCAGAATGGTGGGTTAAATTTAAAAAGAAGTATACATTTTTTTTTCAGTAGCAAGAAAGAAAGAGAAACTGAAGTATGAGAATACATACAAAAATGTATTGGAGAATTTAGAGATGAATGCAAGAGAGTAGTCTGTAAAAAAAATAAAAAATGGAAAAGGAAATACATAAAAGAAATTGAGAAATAAAACATTATTGTTTATGCAGTGATATTGTATACAGTGAGAAGGGAGAAGGCATCTGCATATTTGGGTAAAATAGTAAAGGAGGATATTAGTATAATGAGGGAAATTAAAAATGTGAAGAAATGAGAGATAAAAAGAAGACAAGAGCAAATGATGAGTATCATAGTGCAGCATGTGGTAAACATGTATAAGTAAGAACAACAATTTCAAAATAAATTACTATTAGTGAATTGGATGAAGTACAATTTCAGGTCAAGGTGGTATAGGGTATGAAATGTACAAGAAGTTAAGGGATTGGCAAATACAGTATTTTGTAAACATTTTGAAAAAATGGATGGAAAAAGGATTTGTTTATGAAGAGCTGTGTAGTGGGATATTAAAATGTATCTGAAAAAAAGATGAAAAAAATGGTGACCTATCCCATTAAATGATGAGTCTTCTTTCAGCTTGTCCCGGTTAGGGGTCACGACAGCGGAACTCCGGTCTGCTAATGACTGGCAGTGAATTTTTACGGTGTCCAGTTGCCAGCCCGGTGCCCAACCTTCAAAGAAGGCACACCCACACATGCACGCACCTATCTGCATGTCTTTAAATTCACTTGACCGCGGGGAGGACATGCAGTCTCCACACAGAAGTTGCTCTAGCCAAGAAATTGAACTGGAGAACCTCTTGCTGTGAGGCAACAGTGCTAACCGCTGCACCATCGCGGTAACTATCACATTAAATGATAGAGATTATAAAATGTTTATGGAAATAATACAGAGGAGAGTGGAAGGAAGGATAAAGGATATTATGGAAGAAAGTATTTATGGTATAAAATAGAAGATATGCCAGGAATTATTATTGGTAGTTTGAGAAATTGTGGATGATGTTATAAGTAAAAGGGAAGATATGAAACTTATGGAACGTGATATTACTTAGGTATTTGATACTGTAGGACATGATGCTTTGCAGGATATTATGGAAAAGTATGGAATAAGTGATAGAATTAAGAGATTGTATATGGCAGCATATCAAAATAAAGTGAGAGTGAAAGTGTTAGTGAACGAGTAAGAGTAAAGAAATATGCATGAATTGTATTATAAGACAATGATGTCCCATGAGTGGGAAATTGTAATAGTAATGCAATAGTGAGTGAAGTAGCTTACAAAATAGAAGATGTTAGATATGTCATGCAAAAGGAAGTGGTGATTTCAATGGATTTAACATATGCAGATGATATAGTTGTGGTTGCTAAACTGGGTCTATATTACAAAATTGAAATGGTAAAACATCAACAGCCATTTCATCGACCCCAAAATACCGAGCTATAAGTTACGCGAATGGTCAGATCACCAAGTTTTTTCCTAGGGAAAAAATTTGGTAGGCCAACCAGACACAACGCACCACTTCAAACACTGCAAAGTGGGAGCTTTGCCCCCCACACACCCCACCTAACTAAATATACCAACTCTGAGATCACACTACAGTGGGGGAAAGGGCAAATTCATGGTGACGGTCAACCGATTTTTTCCCTAGGAAAAAACTCGGTGATCTGGTCATTTGCATAACTTGTAGTTCGGTATTTTGGGGTCAATGAAATGGCTGTCGATGTTTTGCCATTTCAATTTCATAATATAGACCCGTTAAACCAACCTGTTCCATGGCAGGGGTAGCCACTCAATGGTGTAAAATATGGCTCTAGGTGATTTGGTCATGTTGACCAATGTTGCCAAAATGGACATGGGAAGTTACAGGTGATAAGTGGGTTGAGGACCCGGCCTACTCTGACCTACACCAAGGACTCATGCTAACAGTGGGAGGTGTGTATGTGCCCCTATTGGCCAGTGTGTGCCTGCTATAAAGCGAGTGGCTAGCCCTGCCATGGATGTGGTTGGTTTAGCAAACACAACTATATCATCTGCAAATGTTAATCCTATTGAAATTACCACTTCCTTTTGCATGACAGCAGTTCTGAGCCAATAAGCTACTGCCCGGCTGGTGTCTAGTTGCCCAGCCTGGGTTACCTGGGATAGCTCTGTTCAGCAAAAGCTGGAAGTAAATCAATCAACCTGCTAAACAGGAATTGAGAATTTCTACACTTAATGTAGATTCACTAAGAGGATACAGTTCGGAAGTGGACGGCATGATGATACAGAGGAGGTTGGACATCCTATGTATCCAAGAGACAAGATGGAAGAGCAGTGTAGCAAAGCCACTTGACTTGGGATCCAGAGTCTACTACTCAGGAGAAGGACAAGATAAAAATGGTGTGGGAATTGTGGTGAGAGAAAAGCTTCAAAAGGCACTGGGATATCATCAGAATTAGTGACAGACTCATGGCAATCAGATTCCAGTGTAATAATAGGGCAGCATTCATAATCTCAGCCTATGCCCCACAGCAGGGTTGTGATAGTGAGGAAAAGAATGCATTCAGACAGCAGTTACAGGACCTACTAGATAAAGCAGGACATCATGAACTGGTGTTGATAATGGGTGACTTGAATGCACATACTGGGATAGACAGAAAAGGATATGAGGATTGCCTGGGCCCACACGGGTGGGCAACAGGAATAAAGAAGAGGCCATTCTAGACTTCTGTCTGGTAAATGGCTTGATAGTAGCCAACAAGTGGTTCAGAAAGACAGAAAGTCACAAGATCGCATACAAGAGTGGCCAACATGCAACGTAGGTAGACTTCCTCCTAATAAGGAAAGGGCACTGGGGTAGACTCAATGACTGCAAAGTCATCCCCAGTGAAACAGTCAGCCCACAACATGAACTGCTGGTTGCTACAATCAGTTGCAAGCAGTAATCAGAGAAGGCTCCAAGTCTAAGGTCAAGAGAGACCAGGCTAAAGACCTGGAAGTTGATTGGAGAGAAAGTACAACAGTTCAAGGAATTTCTCAGGACTGTAGCACCCCAAGAAGAGGAGGAAATAGGTGAAGTTGAAGAAGAATGGCAGCACCTCAAAACAGCATGTGTAGGACTACAGAAAAGATATGTGGCCAAGACAGGTATGGAAATAAGGTACATAAGGAAAGCTGGTGGTGGAATGCAGAAGTCCAGGAAGTCATCAAAAGAAAGAAGGAGTGCAGGAAAAAGTGAGAGATAGAAAAGACCAACCAGGCTATTAAGGAATACTGTCTGGCTAATAAATAAGCTAAGAAAGGAGTTGCAATACCAAAGAACAGGATATCAGAGGCACTCTACCAGCTTCTGGAAAGTAACTCAGTAGGTGGCACAAAGAAACTATATCAGGTTGGAAGGCAAAGACGGAAAGATAAAGAAGATAGTCAGGAACCCTTTATAAGGAATGCCAGCAACAACCTGATCAGTAGTCCACAGGACATAAAAGACAGATGGAAGGAGTACTTCAAGCAGCTTCTGAATGAAGAAACCCCACAAAAGCTGTATTGCCCCAGACACAGCCTACAGTGAGAGAAGAAGAAAAGTCCACCATAGAAGAAGTAAGCACAGCACTAAGGAAAATGAAGTCAGGGAAAGCAGCAGGCTCAGATAAGATCACAGCAGATATGATAAAGATGCTGGGTGAGATAGGTGAGAAATGGCTCCTGAGGGTACTCATAGCAGTGTGGAGAGAAAAGCGTATCCCATATGACTAGAGAATAAGCATACTCATGCCAGTGTACAAGAACAAAGAGGACATCCACAACTGTGGGCAGTACAGAGGCATCAAACTACTGTCACATTGCATGAAAGTTCTGAAGAGGGAGACTGATAAATGGATGCGCACAGTAGTAGAATGTAAGATGGGAGATGAGCAGTTTGGATTCACATCAGGATACAGCACAACTCATCCAATGTTTGCAGTGAGACTGATAGTTGAGAAGAAGCTGGAGATGAGGAAAGAGTCCAAGTGGGCATTCCTAGACTTGGAGAAAGCATATGACAAGATCCCAAGAAAGCTGATTTGGGCAGTACTACAGTGGTTTGAAGTCTCAGAAACATTGGTAGAATTAGTGCAGGCTATGTACATGGACCCAGTGACTCAAGTATGAACAGCATTCGGTTTCACAGAGGATTCCTAGTGAGAGTGGGTGTGCACCAGGATTCAGCTCTGAGCTCATTGTTGTTCATACTTGTGATGGACTACATTAGCAAACAGGTCAGAGGGGACAGATCAACAAACTTGCTGTATGCAGTCAATGTGGCATTACAAGCAAACTCTGAGCAAGAACGTCAGCAAAGGATAGGATAATGGAATGTTAATCTGAAGGCACATGGGATGAAACTAAGCACAGATAAGACAGTGTTAATGGCAGCAAATTGGGGAGAGCAGAAGAAGCTGAGACCTGAGATAGAAGGAAAGATGGTGGAACAGGTGAACAGCTTCAAGTATTTGGGAGAGGTGGTTGAGGAGAAGGGAAGTCTGAATTAAGAAGTCAAAGCTAGAATCAGAAGGGATGCGGCCAACTGGCATAGAATCCTGGGTGTAGTCTATGACAGAAGAATACCGAAGAAGCTGAAAAGTAAGGTGTACAAGACAGTAGGCAGTAAAGGTAGAGCAGATGAGGAAGATAGAGGTGATGGAAATGAAATGCCTCAGAAAGGTGGTAGGGTGCACACTGTGGGACAGATGAAAAAATTAGGGCATAAGACCAGAAGCCAAAGTAGCTCATATTGCAGAAAAGATCAAAGAGAACAGATTATGGTGGTTCAGACGTGCAGAAAAGCAGAAGATAATCTGGTGAAGAAGATTTGGGACAGACAGGAAGAAGGTAAGAGGAAACAAGGGCATCAAGCAAAGAGATGAAGGAACTGTGTGAGAGAAGACCTGTGATAGTCAGGCATGAGTGTCGAAGAAGCCAGTAGTGAGGCACTGAAATGAAATGGCAAGAGTTACCACGATACCCTGACCCCATGTAGAAAAATGGGAAAAAGGGAGCTGATGATGATGATGATGACAGTTGTGGTTGCTAAGAATAAAATATGGATGAGGTAAGTTTGGTTACATAAGGGGGTGTGTGGGGGGGCACAGACCCCCACAATGGGGGGGGGCATAGCCCCCCACATAATTTTAATGTATTCACTGTTATAAGAAGGTATATCCATTAGAAATGCATTAATATATATCTTTAGTAAAAACTATTGCCATAATGTGAGGGGCTATGCCCCCCCCCAATGTGGGGGGCTGTGCCCCCCCCCTTATTTAATATTCTCACACCAGGATTGCACTGCAGTGGGGCAGGGGCTATATTCCATTTTCAATCAAATGAACTTTGACCAAGTGAGCTTTCAGTCAAGTGAGTTTTCAGTCAAGTGAACTGCCTGGAATAATTTTCGACTAAGTGTAATTCGACCAAATGTATGGAATCCATATATATATATATATATATATATATATATATATATATATATATATATATATATATATATATATATATATATATATATATATGTGTGTGTGTGTGTGTGTAAAATATATATATATATATATATATATATATATATATATATATATATATATATATTTATATTCATTTTTAATCTTTAAACTTTTAAACTTTTTAACTCACACCAAACTCACACAATTATATACATTTTCCAAAAAGGAAAATGACCTTGCCAAATATGAACAACTGCCCTAGACAGTTACACCCACAGGCTTCTCTCATTTTAAAGTTACATTTAATCATTATGACAATACATGGTACAGCCTGTGTTCCATTCTGTACCCACACAATCCTTTCTTGTCCCATCTTAACTTCCCTCTCAGATGTAAACAATGACTTGCATGCAAAGAATGTAAATATTTAACAAAAACCAAAGAGCCAAGTGAAGTATTACTTCAGATTGAAAATGGGGGAGGGGGAATTGAACCTTGCTTCTGACAGCTATTTAAAAACATCAGATCAAAACAAAATAATCTGAGTTAACTTAGAAACTGCTAAGGGAACTTTCATATCAGTATGACTAAATGATAGCGTTAACCTCATAAGTTATAAGTAACTTGATACTGAAATAAGAACGAACAAGAACACTCATTGTATTAAGATAGGCAGAAATGTCACTGATATTTCTGAAGGAAAAACAATGGAAGATTCCAAGCTAAGTCCAAAGCAGTTACCAGCACAAAAGGTAGGAACAATGTAAGTACAGACCTGAGAGAATAAAGTCACTTATGTGAAACTTCAGATAGAGAAATGGAGGTAGGCAGTGAAGCAGAACTAAAGGAAGAAAAGGAAAATGTATACCCAATGGCAGACCACTCTAAGAACAGAGCCAGTAGAAAGAAAGAAAACATATTACAGCCTGTAGGTGTTATATATCAGATAACAGAGATGTGCAGAGGAAGTAAAGAGAAGGAATATCTTACAAAAGGGGGGAAACCAAAAGAAATTAAATTAGAAGTTTTATAAACACACAGTCTGAGCAGAATTCTGAAACTTCTGTTAAAGTGAAACAGATGCCATAAAATGGGGAATTCTAAGTGGCAGGTTTGTATTCAAAAAGAGAATTTAGCCAGTAAGAAAACATTTATTGGTATATTAAAAGGGGAGAAACGCAATCTGGTCAGAGTCTTAAACCTATGTCTGTCAGTTTAAAACAGAAACATCAAGAAAAGCAGGTTTTAAGCAAAATATAAGTATGATGGGGTGGGAGGTTGGCATAATGGTTAAGGTGTTTGCCTTACAGACACAAGGTGCAGGGTTTGATTCTCACTTGGGATACTTGGCTAGGCTTAAAATGGCCCTCAAGTGCAGTTAGCCTAGTACTAATTTATGGACCTATGAATGAGGGGAAATACATATTTATTTATTTATTTATTTGCAGTTGGTTTACCAGGATAGTCCATTGGGCCAAAAAGAACCCGTTTTTCAATGGAGTCCTGGGGAGAAAAGCTCCAAATACAAGAAAAGATTACAGTCATGGTTTTAGGTTAAAAAAAGTGCAATTACTACAGAGTACGGTTTTAGGTTACAAAAAGTACAAATACTACAGAATACAAAAACAGTTACATTTAGAAAGAACATTATATTATGGAGTAAATAACAAAGGCTTCACATTTTAGAGAACATTGTATTTTAATGTAATTTTAGTAATGAGAATTACATGCTATAGTACCTGAGTAGCTCGTTACTCATGGGATAGTATAAGCTAGTGCAGAGAGTACAACTTAGAGAATGAAGTGTAGCAGATGTTGCCAGTACAAAGAGGAGAAGAGATTATGTAGGGAGGGAGCAGGAGCATTCCCACAGGGATATAAGATGTGAGTGAAGTGATTTTTTTTGAATAAAGAGTGATTGGTGGTGGTGCGTATAGAAGGTGGTAGGGAGTTCCAGAGGCGTGCAAGGGCACAGGATAGGAGATTTTTACCTGGGGGATGGGTTGGTTTGTACAGTTCTATTAGGTTTTGGTTGTTAGATCTTAGTAGTCTATCTGGGAGGCACATTTTGAAGGTAGAGGAGAGGGAGGGACAGAGGGAGGGGCTGAAGATGAGTTTGTGAGCTAGAGTGAGTGTAGGTGAGATGATTGGATAGTTCTAACCAATTTAGTTTATGGAGGGATACACAATGGTGAGTAGATGACTTATGGCTGGTAGCGAACTTGGCAATTTTATTGTAGCAGGAGGAGAGTCTTGTCTTGAGAGAGGACTGTAGGTTAGTTAGGAGTGGGGCACCATAAAGTAGAGAGGGGAAGATAAATGTGATAGAGAGGTTAAATTTAATGGAGGGGGTGAGGTAGCGATTTTGTCGGTAAAGCATGCCAAGTTTTTGGTGTTTTTTTTAAATATTTAGTTGTAGGTGGGAGTTGAATTTGAGCTGGTTATCTATAAAGACTCCTAGTAGTTTTAGTTTGGCCTCAGATACCAATTCGATAGTTGTGTTGTTGTGAATGGAAATAAAGAATGAAGCTGTATTGAAGGAGGTGGCTTTAGAGGGGGTAAATACCATGAGTTTAGTTTTCGAGGCATTGAGTGCTAGGTGATTTTCTTTCATCCACTGTTCAGTGGTTAAGAATGCGTCTTGGGTAAGCTTTAGGAGTGTGGGGATGGAGCTGGCAGAACAGATTATAGCTGAATCATCTGTGTATTGGATAAGAGTAGTGTAAGGGATGGAGCAGGGGAAGTCATTTATAAATATATTGAAAAGGAGGGGACCCAGTATGGACCCCTGGGGAACACCAGTGGTGGTATTAATGAATGAGGAGGTGGCTTTGTTCCATTTTACTGCTTGTTGTCTGTTGGAGAGGTAGCTGTTGAACGAGTTGATAGAGGAGGGGGATATGTTTAGTTTAGAGAGTTTAGCAAGTAGGAGATTGTGAGAGATGGTGTTGAAGGCTTTAGATAGGTCGAGTAGCAGTGTAGATACAATATTACCAGAGTCTCGTGCTTTATTCACAGTTTCAAGGAAGGAGAGAAGGGCAGTCGTGGTACTGTGCCCAGGTCTAAATTCATGTTGTGTGGGAGTTAATAGGTTGTTGTCAATAAGATAGGGAAGGAGTTGTAGATGGATGCACTTTTCTAGGATTTTGGAGATGGGAGAAAGGATGGCGATGGGATGGAAATTAGAGATATTATTGTTGCCTCCTTTGTGTAACGGTATGATAAAAGCCTTTTTCCAAATCAGGGGTACATGACCTTCATGGATAGAGTGATTGATTAGAATACTGATGGGCAAGGAAATGGCTTCAGCAGCTATGCTAAGAAAGTATGAGGGGATGTTATCGGGGGCATTTGAACATGGTTTCAGTTTATGTAGGAGTTTTTTATGGTAGATGTGGGTATAGGATTTACTGAGAAAGGTAGGGGCTGAGAAGAGAGTGTGTTAGAGACAGGAGGAGATGGGGAAGATGTGACAAGAGATGCAGAAGAGGAGGGTGAAGTATTGTTTGAGAAAGAGGGATGAGAAGGATTTACTGAGAAGGGAAGGGACTGGGAGGTGAGTGTGTTTGAGAGTGGAAGAGATGGTGAAGATGTGACAGGAGATGCGGAGATGGTGGGTGAAGTGTTGTTAGGGAAGGATGCTGGAGAAGTGGAGGGTATAGTGTTATGGAAGGATGAGGTTAGTTTAGAGATGGAGTCAATGACAAAGGAGTTAAATTGTGTGGCAAGATCGATGTCTAGTGCATTTTGGTCAGGGCTGGGGATTTTTGTTTTGCTGGGATTGATGAGGGTGGAGATGCCTTTCCAGAATTTTTGTGGGTTAGTTTTATGGTTGTTTTGGAGCATGGAGAAATAATTCTGTCAGTCTACAGTAATAAGCTTTTTAACTTTGTTACAAAGTGTTTTATATTCCTTAAGGGTGGAGGGTGATTTGTTTTTCTGGTGATGTGCCCAGGCTTTATCTCTAAGGTGCATGATACCTAGTGTGTTTTTAGTTAGCCAAGGGGCAGTTTTGCTTTTTATTCTTTTTGATTTTATGGGGGCATGGCAATCTAAAAGGTTTAAGAAAGTTGAGTTAAAGTAGGCAACTGCATTTTCCAAGGGTAGAGTTTTAGAGGGTTCCAGTTGATTAACTTTAGGGAGCTGGAGAAGGTATCTGGTTTGAAGTGTTTAGGTTGCGAGTAGCAATATAGTTGTGTGTTAGATGTATGGAAGAAGGAAGTCGGAGAGTGAAAGTGGGGTGGTGGTCACTAAGGGAATCGGGAAGAGTGCCACTGTTAGAGAAATTATGTGGGTGGGAGACTAAAATCCAGTCTAGGGTACTGCTGTTAGAGAGGTTTTTAAAGGGTCTGGTTATGGAGTTGATTAGTTGAGAGAAATTATAGAGATTTATATTTAGATGGTTAGTGGGAGATTGAATGGAGGACCAATTAATATTCATGTCACCCAAGATTCTTGTTTCATTGTTAATGTTGGTTGAAAGCCATGAGAGGATGTTTTCAAGTGTTGAAATGTTGTCACCAGGGGGGATGTTAAGAGAGGCTATGCATATGTGTTTGTATCTATTTACTTGAAGTGAAGTTAGGAGTAATTCTGCATTAGCAAAGAGGGGAATACATTTGTTGTAGGGAGTAACTGATAAGGAGGATGAGTACAGGAGAGCTACTTCTCCCCATTTTTTGTGGGTTCTATCTTTTCTAATGATGGAATAGTTGGGTGGTGCAATTTTGGAATCATTTATGTGTGGTTTTAACCAAGTTTCAGAGATAAACAGGATGTCAGGTTTGTTGTGGACAAACCAGGCATGGAGGTTGGGTATTTTATTGGCTATGCTTTGGGCATTTAGAGAAGCTAGTAGGATGGATTTAGGTTTAGAGGGGGAGGTATGGGGGCCTGGGTTGGGGTGTATATCTCCTGATAGCAGAATGATAGGTAGATGTTGGATAAGGCTAGAGAGGTAAGTGGACTGCTTATGGTCTGAGTTGAGCTTTGCTAGAATTGTGAGGGTTGTGATGGTTAGTGAGGGGTAGATTGGTTGAATGGAGTAATAAGTTTATAGGGAAAAAGTAGAAAGTTATTTATAGGATATAGGCTGGGGGATATAGGGATAGGTGAGCCTGAGAGTGGTGAGGTAAGTTGGTTGGTTGTGTGAAAGGATGGTGAGTGGTTGGTGGAAGTGGGCTGGGTAACGTAGTGGATGTAGGATATGTTAAGAAGTAATAGTAGTTGGATAGAGAAGGATATAGATATTGAAGGCATGGTGAGGCTTGAGGTGCTAATTTCAAATTTATATTGTATTATATGACAGTACAATTTTAAAACTGTTACTGTTTTCCTTTTTTAGAATAAATTGTCAAACAGTTTAAAAGAAAAGCTAGATTGTTGAGTCTTTGGTTATAGTCTATATGCACATTATTGCAGAATCAGTCCACAAACATTCTGTTGTGTTACCTTCAACTCTAGATGCTCCTGGTATGGCACAATAGATTTCCAGACATTCTACTTTTCACTGAGACTGCAGTCCTAGTGTTTTAATTCTCAAGCCTTGAAGCCATATTTCTCAGCTTAGTTATTGCCAGTATTTTCATGAAATGCAGGTTGTATGAATTGGTAAAATAAGTTGCTTGAAGTTTCTTTTTAGCAGATTTTCACCAACAAAGAAGGTACTTTTATAATAGACCCATTCTAAGACCTATTTCATCCCTGTGAGCACTACAGCCTCCTAAAAATAAGAGCAGGCAACCTGAATAACAGGTGCAACTCGCACTTATTCCAGTCTGCAAACAAAAATTTAAAGCACATTATTATATACTGGCCTGTGTACTGTGGATGCTAGTGTATTCAGGAAAGCAACTCCTATAGATTGTTTCCAACAAACTCAGCAAGAGGAAAATAATTTTTGAAAAGGTCAAATACTGGACATTATGTGACGCTTACTATCCAGTTATAAGCTCTGTGTCTTTAAGTGGGACACCTTTTAACAGACTGTAAGTATACAGCTCTTGTGATGTATTCTTACCATCCCCTTTATGTATCTGCTATTGAATTCTAACTAATCATACACAATTTTAAACACCTTTACTAAATTATCACTAAAGACATAGATACACATACATCAACAGAAAACAAAAGAAAACATATTCTTTTTTTTCATTTTCATGCATTATACATTACATATTTTTCATTTTTAACAATTATCATTCATTTTCATGCATTATACATTACATATTTTTCATTTTTAACAATTATCATTCGCTCTAACATTACACAAAATTGCTTAATTGCTGCATCCCCTTAAACTTCACTCCTCCTTCTGAACATTATTCTGTTTGTATTGTTCCCACAAACTCTATTTGTAAGCTGCTCACTCCATTTTTTTAAATTTCCACTTCCATTTTTTATCTCTTTTAAAATATACAGTACTTTGATTATAATCAGTTTAGATTTTGATTTCTGTTTTTTAGTAATTGATTTTTGATGACCAATAACAATAGACTTGCTATGTGTAGGGAATTCAGATCTTATGTCCCATCTCAAAGGAACTTATTACTTAGTTAGATTATTTTTTTCTCTCAAAACCTCTGACACAATACTCTGTGCATAATTTTTAAAATCTGCCGATTCATCATAGTCTAGAAAAAAAATGTTCCTAGTTCTCTCTTTCCCATCACACCTACCTGAGGAAAATTTCTCTGAAGTCTGCTTAGAGTATAAAATGTCTATGCAAACACTTCCATGCAAAACTCCTAAACTTCCTGGACTTCATTGCATACTTGGGAACCACAAAGATGTCCTGCCATTACTTTGTAAATTGCTTTTTTTGTCTCTCTTTCCAGTCCTTTCTAACCTTCTCTGATTAATTATTATTTTAAAATGCAATATTTTATATGCCATACTAATTATCCCTTTCTTAAAAGCAGCTTCCTTTCTAGACTGACTAAAAACTCTACCAGAGCTGGACTTTCACTTAGGACTTCCACATCCTTTTCTCTTTGCCTATTCTCTGATATCAATCCCTGACAGGGTAAGCAGTCTCTAAACTGTAGTCCAAACATTTGCTTGGTCTCATCTTATTCTATTACCTTTTCCTCTCTATTTCCTTGCAGTTCTGTGATTCATTTGCCAATTTGTTTAGTATATTCCAGACCCCTCTTGCTTACTTGTATAACCTTTCTTGCAGTCAGCCCTATTGACAATATCTCCTTTCTCCAGTCCTACATTGGCTTGGTTTTTAGAATACTTTCTGCTAATGTATGAATATCCCATTCTGCATGTTTTTTATTCTCCTTAAGGATTTTCATTTACGATTTTACTCTTTTCTTATTTATTGAACTTCCTCTGTGTTTAATCATTATCTCATTCCCCTTTGATTTATAACTTGCTGCACGTGTTATGCATATGAGCCTTAAATGCAAAGCTCTAAATATTCTTTCAAACTGGATAATGCTAAACTAACTTGTTCTACTGGGAGAATCAACTTATCCCACTTAACTCTTGCCCTGTTCCCCTCCCAAATAAATTCCACCAACTCTTTATTAATTATCATCTACAATTTCTCCTCTGTTTGCTAAAAATAAATTTGACCCATATATAAAACAAAAGGGACTAAAACATTTTCACTGCTTGTATTTTGTTATCCATATCATTAATCAAGAGCTTCTAAACACTTCCAAGATGGCTGCACATTGAGTAATAGCTTGACTCTAGTTCTCCCAATGTGAAAACAGAAACTCAACAAACAAGGCCAGTAGACTTTTGTGTTCATGGGTAAATTTCAGTAACTGGCAAGTAAGTGTACTGCCCAGATGCCAGGAACAAAGAACTACAGAGCACCTGGAAAGAAATCAGCTAAAACAGCAAGGAAGAAACAGTGACTGGGGAAAGTTCTGCAGCTGTTCAGAAAAAAGCTATGCAACCTCCTAACATGACTTCCAGTAACCTACAGGAAGATACAAGACAACTGCACAAAGACCTGGTTAAAATAAATGAAACACTGATGGAGTATATCAACACAAACAACCAAAGGCTGGAAAAATGAAAGAAGCTTTAAACAGATATTTCGATGAGGTGATAAAGTTGCAAAAATCAGAGGATGAAATGAAGAAAAGGCTGGCTGAATAAGAGACTGCTCAGGAAAAGATGTTTCAAAAAATAACAGAATTACAGGACAAAGCAAATGGGAAAACCTGAGATTTTCAGTTATACCAGAGAAGCTGGAAGGAACACACTGCATTAATTTTATGAAAGCACAGATAAGCAACTGGACTAATATTCCACAGCAGAATCTGTTAGTTGAAAGGTCACATCATGTGTATGCTCCTAACCTGGCTGTGAGAAAGCAACCTAGACCTTTAGTAGTAAAGATGCAATCCTACCAAACAGAAGGAGTTGATTCTGACAAAACTGTGGCAGAAGGACAAATACTAAAACTGGAAGACAGCAGAGTGTTAGTGGAGAATGATTATTCATTGTACATCAGGCAGAAGTGGATTCAATTCATTCCACTATTCAGGGAATATTGAGATGCAGGTGTGAGATTCAAACTGCTGTACTGAGCTGTCTTCAAGGTATTCTTCCCTGGAGGGACAAAATCATTTTTTAATGAAAGAAATGGGGGGGGGTCCTAAACAAAAGACCAGCACTGGTAGAGTATTTAATAGAATCTAGAACAGAAGTTGGCATTAAAAAGGGAATAATTAGTAGAGTATATAAAATATCGCATAGTAACTATGAGAATCAATTAGAGGAGGTTAGAAAGGATTGGGAAGAGAGATGGAATAAGCAATTCACAAAGAAACAATGGGAGGATATATGTATGTCTCCCAAATATGCAATACAATCTAGAAGATTTAGGATTTCTGCCTGGAAATATTTACAGAGATATTTTTATACCCCATGTAGACTCCATGGAATTTTTCCTCAGGTAGACAGTAAATGTTGGAGGTGTGAAGGGGAAGGAAGAGGTAATTGGGAACATATTTTCTGGGAGTGCAGTGAGTTGGCGGACTTTAAGGATTCTCTGCGGGATGCACTGATGGACATACTCAGGGGGCAGATTTGTCTGATGAGGGAGATGATTTTTCTGAGCTATGATACAGAATCGGAATTGCCTAGACATGGTAAGGCCTTGCTGTGTCTAATAATGGTGACTGCCAAAAAAGCAATTACTAAAAAATGGAAATAAAAATTTAAACCAACTATACTGTTAGCAGTGAATATAGTAACAGAGATAAAACAACTGGAATTGAGATATTTAGAAAAGGATAAGAGCAAACTACACAGGAAAAATGGGAATTGTGGGAGCAATACATACAAGGCAGGAATGAGCCCTGAAAGTTTGCAGGACTTAAGTGAGCTATGTAATGTTTGATTGAGAAAGGCTGGGTAGACTATAAGTGATGTATAATCTTTGCTTGCGACTAGGATTGCGTTGGTGTGGTTTATTTTCATTTATATAAATGTATGATTGCTATGTAGTAAGTGATGGTTTAATGAAGATGTTTCTTGTTTAAAAAAAACCCAAGAATTGAATAATTATGTAATATTGCTAAGGTTATATTATATATATATACTGTAGCAATATATATGAAGTATAATGTTTGCTATGTTAATATACTTTGATTACTTTTATATGAATGTAAATGTGCCTATGTCACAAGTGATAATTCAATAAAGGTGCTTGAAAAAAAATAATTTTTAATGAAGTACATGGAGGAAATACAGAAATTTGTCCAACAAAAAGTAAGCTGTGAAACAGAAGGAGATTCTGGTTCTTTTGTTTTTCTAGACAACTTTATTACATTTTCACATATGACAAAGGGAATTTTTACACTTATATAAATGAAAAACATACAAAATGATACAACTTTAGTTGCAAACAATTTACATTACTGTCATCATTTAAACAACTGTAGTTGTAAACATTATAGGTTCATAGGTAGATACTAGGCTATCTGCCCTAGGGCATTTATAAGCCTAGCCAGATTGTATTTGGCTTCCGCCTCCCTATTAGATTAGCCTACTGTGCCTCTGTAAAGTAGGTCACAGAAGGTACCCTTTTAAGATTAGTTTACTGTGCCTCTGTCTAGCAGGGACACAGAAGAGATCCCAGGGGTGAATTTGCGATTTCCCATCCATGCGTCCAGATTTCGCTTGAAGAGGGTCAGCGAGGGGCTATGTCTAACATGAATTGAGATTCTATTCCAGAGTGAGAGGAGCCTCTGGGAAATTAATCTGTCCCTCCAGCATGTCCTATTTATTTTTGTGCTGAGGTTTAGGTCCCTGGAGCGTGTAGCTCTAAGGGACTTGGATTTTTTGAGGTGGAGCATGTCCATTAATTCTGGGTTTGACATGGCTTTGTACATCAGGTATAGATTGCCTCTGAGTAGGCGGTAAGCAGCTGAGTAGAGCTGGAATTTCTTTAGTCGAGCTGCATAGGACATCTGTTTGTAGCCCATGATCCTCTTGGTGAGGTACTTTTGGGGTCTCTCCAGTTCCTGCAGGTGTCGGGTAAGGTACATCCCAAAAGGGGCATTGTATTCAATTATGGGCCTGATGAGTGACGAGTAGAGGGGCACAATGGCCTCTCTTGATCTAGATGTGAACCCTTTCGTGATAAGGTGGGCTATATAGAAGGTCTTTCTAACCACTTTGGCAACGTGATTATCAAAGGAGAGATTACTATCTATGTTGGTCTCCAAATCTCTAATTACTTCTTCCGTACTTAATGGATTACCACCTATGTGGTAATTTGTGGGCACCTTGTTTTTCCCAAAGGGGATGACTATGCACTTTTTAGCATTTAGCTTGAGGCCGTGGCTCTGGCACCAAGCATCCGTCTCTGTGAGACCCTTTTGGAGGATGCTTGTGTCAGCTGGAGATTCGATTATGGCCCCAGTTTGCAGTCATCTGCAAACTTTGTCAGCCATAATCCCCCCGTGTTAGCCTGAACCTCAGAGAAGTATATACCGAACAAGAGAGGTCCCAAAACTGAGCCCTGTGGGACGCCACTTGTAACTGGTTTGGATTCGGACATGGCCCCTGCGATTCTGACCATGTGGGTTCTATCTCTGAGACAGTTTGCAACCCATCTTGTGATATAGGGGTTGATATTTAAGCTGGTAAACTTATTTATGATGCCCGAGTGGGGTATTGTGTCGAAGGCTTTTGCGAGGTCCAGGTAGGCTGTGTGGACTACCTTGCCCTCATCTATGGCTTTGGTAACTGTTTCAAAGAAATCAACTAGGTTTAAGAGGCAAGATCTGCCCGTAACAAAGCCGAATTGGGTAGGGTCCAGTGTCTGGAGGCTCCCAATGTCTTTGTTTATGAGTTCCATGATAATACGCTCCATAACTTTACAGACCAGACTAGTCAGGCTTATGGGGTGATAGTTTCCGGGGTCCGTTGTGGCACCATCTTTGTGGAGTGGGACCACTGTAGCTGTACGCCATTCTTTGGGTACATATCCTGTAGTAAGGCTAAGTTTGAACAGTGACTTAATGTGAGGGTTCAGTTCTTCTTGGAGCTTGTGTAAGACACAGCCTGGGACACCGTCCGGTCCCATAGATGCTGTGTTTTTTGCTTTGGAGAGGGCAGCTTTCACCTGTGCATCTGTGATGTCAGGGAGGTTACATTCAGTTGGGATAGGCATTTGCTCCTTTGTGGGGGAAGGGGGGAGAAGTTTGCACTGAATCTGTCTGCCAGGATGTTGGCTATGTCTGTAGGTTTGGTATATTTTGTACCGTTATGCAACAATTCAGAGCATATCTGGGAGTTTCCGCCCGTGTTCCTGACATAACTAAAGAAGGCCTTGTGATTATCTTTAGTGTCTAGGGCAATTTTTCTTTCGAAGCTGGCCTTTGATGATTTTATGAGGGTTCATAGGATGTGTGGTTCATAGGTTAGTATTAGGCTAACTGCCCTTTTTGCGAGCATTTTTCTAGCCAATTATCCCCTGTGAGATTCAAACCCTGTACCCTGTGTTTGTAAGGCAAACACCTTAACCATTAGGCCACCCTCCCCATCGAAGTTTCTTGCTAATACTGATCAGAGATGCCTTCCCTTTTTGGGATTTTGCTCTGTCATGTAGTAGCTTCCTCCTTCTGTTGTATAGCTTATTTATGGCCGGGGTCCACCAGACCGGTCTCCTGTTTTTGGAGGAGGTGTGGTTTATACATCACTTATAAACAATCCAGTCATTGTCAGTTAAGCATTATATGGGGGTGGGAGGTTGGCATAATGGTTAAGATGTTTACCTTACAGACAAAGGGTGCAAGGTCTGATTCTCACATGGGGTAACTGGCTAGGCTTAAAATGGCCCACAAGGGCAGTTAGCCTAGTACTAACCTATGAACCTATATGGCTCATTCAAATCTTGCCTCTTAAACCTTGTTCCTGTTCTGCATATATTGTTCCCACAATTCCCATTTTTTCCTATGTAGTTTGTTCCTTCCCTATTCTAAAGATCTCAATTGCAGTTGTTTTATCTCTGTTATTATATTCACTACTTCTAGTAAAGCTGGTCTAGACTTTGATTTCGATTTTTTAGTAATTGCTTTTTTTGGCAGCCACTATAAGCAGACTCAGCAAGGCTTTACTATGTCTAGGCAATTCTGGTTTTGTATCTTAATTCAAAACAATCATCTCCCCAGTCAGTCCAATCTGCTCACCCAGCATCTCTGACAGAACAGTCTGCAGGGAATCCCTAAAGTCTGCAAGCTCATTACACTCCCAAAAAATATGTTTCCATCTACCTCTTTCTTGCCTGCCACACCTCCAACATTTGCTATCCACCTGAGGAAAAATTCCTTGAAGTCTACTTGGGGTATAAAAATACCTATGTAAACACTTCCAGGCAAAGATCCTAAATCTTCTAAACTTTGTTGCTTATTTGGGAGATATACATATATCCCCCATTGTCTCTTTGTGAATTGCTTATCCAGTTTCTCTTCTCAATCCTTTCTAAGCTCCTCTGATTGATTCTTATAATTATCATGCAATATTTTATATGCTTTACTAATTATTCCTTTTTTAACTGCAGCTTCTGTTAAGAATTCCATTAAAAACTCTACCAGTGCTGGTCTTTCATTTAGGAGCTCCCTATTTCTTTCTCTTTGCCTATACTCTGATATCAATCCTTGATAGGGGAAGGATATCTCTAACCTGCAGTCCAAATAAATTATTGGCCTCTTCCCATTCTGTTACCTTTCCCTTTGTAGTTATTTGCTCCCAATACCTTTGCCAGCTTTCTCCAATAAATTCCAGCCCCTTCTTGCCTATTATCTGTATCCCTGACCACAGTCATCCCTATCGGCAAAATCTCTTTTCTCCATTCTCATGCTGGTTTGGTTCTTAGAATACTCCCTGCTATTTTATGAACATAATAGTCTGTATGATTCTGGTTGTTTTCCTTGAGTCTGCATCTAAAATCTCAATATCTCCTTATTTCTTGAGTTTTCTCCCTGTGTCAGCATCATTCCTTTCCACTTTGAATTATAGTTTTCTGCTTGTGCTATGTATAGGAGTCTTAACTGTGTTGCTCTAAATTACCCCCTCAAATTAGGTAATCCTAGTCTGCCTTGTTCTATTGGTAGAATCATCTTATCCCACTTGACCCTTGCTGTCTTCCCTTCTCAGATAAAATCCTTCAACTCTTTTTTTAATTGCTTCTCCTCCGGTTGATAAAAGTATGCCTGACCTGTGTATAAGACTAAAGGGACTAAAAACATTTTAATGGCTTGTATCTTAGTATCCATATAACAAAAATTCTAGTTTCTCAATTTTTGTATTATCTTCTGTTTAGTCTCTTCCCACATATCTTTAGCTGCCACCACAGAGTCATTTCTAACACATACTCCTAAATACTTCATTTTATCATGTCCCCATAAATATGGATATTGTTGGACCAATTTGTGTGTGAGTACATAATTTGCCGCTATTGCCTTTGTTTTAGGTACATTAATTTTGTATCCCAAGAGGATCTGAAACTGTCTTAAAATGTTTCACAGCACTGAAATGACCTTTTCTGGTTTTGTCATGTATAAAATAATATCATCTGCAAATAGAGCCAGCTTTTCCTGACTACCAAACCAATTATATCCTTAAATTTCTGAGTGCCTTATTTTCTTTGCCAATGGTTCTAAATATAATGCAAACAACAAAGGGGAAAGTGGACAACCCTGCCTGGTTCCTCTGCTCAAGCAGAAATTATCAGAGAGGACTGCACCCGCTTTAAATTGTGCCTCTGATCCCTCATATAGTCCTCTAATCAACCTTATAATTGTATCAGGGAAAGCAAATGCTTCCATTGCCCTGCTCATGAAGTCCCAGTCTACTCTGTCAAATGCTTTCTATGCATCAAGACCCACAAATAAAAGTGGTACTTTCTCACATTCTGCTTCCCTCTGGAGCATCAGTGTTCTGTTAATATTGTCAACTGTTTGCCTCTCCTCCACAAAACCACACTGATCCATATCTATCAATTTTGGCATCACTGTTGCCATTCTTTTAGCCATTATAGACATAAACACTTTAAAATCATGGTTTACTATTGAAATGGGCCTGTATGAAACTGGATCCAATGGATCTTTACCCTCTTTAGATATTACCGTTACCACCACCTTCTTCCAGGATGCTGGTACTTCTCCTCCTCTTAAAATATGTTAAACAAAATCTTCCATATCTTTATCAGTTTTTACCCTCCTAACTTCCAAACTTCCACAGGAATACCATCTATTCCTGGGGACTTTCCTTTAGATTGGTTATACATAGCCATTTTTATCACACCCCTTCCTATCCTAACTGTTAGTAATTGAGCCCCATCTACCTCTAACTTTGGTATATTTAATTTTTCCATAAACATTATCATTTGTACCTTTTATTGATTTCCATATTTCTCTGCTTTATACAAATTTTCATAAAATATCCAAAATATTTCTAACACTTCTATAGAGTCTCTTGTTATCTTCCTTGTTATAGGCTCTCTAAGCTTGGTGACTGCACTTTCCACTTTCTTTTGCCTGAGTTATTGAGCTAAAATTTTTTTGTGTTCTAGAATTATTATAAAAAAAACAGTTTCTTAACAGCAATTTTTCTAAACTCATGCATATTATCAAGGTAATCCCTTATTTTCTGTTTAGCCTTCTGCAGTTGCTCCTTTTCTAGTTCTGAGAGACTCCCCCTATTTTGCAATACTTTAACCTTTGTCAATCCCTCTAAATAATTCTTGTTACTATTTAACCATATCTCCCTTTATTTTAATTCCAACCTAGTTTTAAACTCCAATTTAATTTTATCTCACTCCTTAGCTATGTTTTCAGAAGATAATTATATATTTTCTAGTAGCTCCTGAACTAATTCCACAACCCATTCCTAAAATTCCTCTCTTTTCAACTGATAGGTGGGAAAGCTCCAGTGTCTCATTTTTATTTCATTAACTTGCATTCTTAGTTTAGTTATTATTTGTACATGATCTGAAATAGTTATTGGGTGCATTTCAAGACCTTCAATTAAATGCACATGTTCCTTTGAGATATAAATTCTATCTAGCCTAGCCCCAGTGTTTGTATCTTGGTGGGTAATATGTAAAATCACTCTGAACTCCTAGTGCTGAATTCACATCTTCCATGCCAAACTTTTTCATAAATTTCTTCAAACATCTGCCCTCCTTTGTTATATTTTCCCTTCTAGGCCCCCCAGACACATCTTCACTGTTGCAATCCACATTCCATTCTCTGTCTATAAGTAATATACCTTGCCAAAATCTGATTATGTCTCCCAAAATTTACTTAAGTTCCATTATAGCAGTTTTAGTGGGGATGTAAATGCATGCCAGTGTAAAACTCCTCCTGACCCAGTAGCCCCTTAGTGCTATGTATCTTCCATTATCTGTTTTTTCCACTTCTATCACTATTGGAGCTCCACTTGGAATTAATATAAGTACTTCTCTTTTCCTTTGCCCCAGATATTCTGCTGAATAACCATCCTGAAAACCTTTCATCACATTCACATGTTCCGTTCTTTCCAGTTGTGTCTTCTGTAGCATAGCTATTTGCACTCTACATTTTTTAATATAGTTCACTACTCTGTTTTTTTATATTTATCTGTAAGACAATTCAGGTTAAAAGACATTACAGAAAGCATAATTTTCTTATATAGTTATTATTACCACATTTTATATGTAACTGCCCTTTTGCTAAATGTCTAGTTCCAACCTTTATGTTACATGTATATACTATTCAGCAGGTGGGTCTTTTATACAGTTATTTCATGTCATATCCAACTGCACTTATGTCACATCTTACATAACTTTTTGTTTTTTTGAAAGCCCTCAAACAGAACAAACAACACACCTAAAAAATCCTAAAATCTATGAACTTAACAATAACACACAAAACTATGTACATCTTCAAATATTTAAGTTTTTGCTTCATAATAAGAACATGAGTTCTAAGTTGATAGCTACACAGACAGGCTAAAGTTAACCAAAAAGAAAGAGTAGTCATGCTAAGATGCATGGTACAGCCTGTGCTATTAGTAAGTGTTATTTGATTTTGTATATCTTTATAACTCTCCCAGTTGAGAAAACACTTGAATGCTTTCGATAAACACTTTCTCCAAGCCATTTCTCTTTATTAAATTGTCTTCTAGTGACATGTAAACCAGACACAAAACTGCAAAGGGTACCTTGTTTATTAGAAAAAAAATCTGTACAATATTCAATATTTTTTTTCATTTACATGCTTTGTAATAAACTTGTTAATGGATAATGCCTGGGTTTTTTACCCAATCATTTCCCTACACAAGCATGGAAAAAAGCACACTAATTTTTTCTTTTGTCATACTGTCTTAACCAAACCCTTCTGCTCTCCCCCCATCTCATCCCCCCTCTCATTTTTTTCATTGCAGTGCCTACATTTCTCAAAACTGAACAAAGAAAAAGAAAGAAGAATGAAAAAGAAAACACAAAAGCACCTGTTTAGATTAGTATCCCCATTGCATTAAAAAAACTGAGAGAACTTTACTTCAAGTCTAACTGTCACACCTGGGAAAACCCGATTGCTTTTAGGGAACGTTATGTCCTGGACAATTTCTCTGTACTTTTTTCTTCCTTTCCCTCAGCAAATCCCCTTCCACCAGACTGCCTCCAGTTTCTCTTTATTAGATTGTCTCCATGGAGGTATAAAGACTAGCTGCAGAAATGCTAATTAGTATACATATTTACAAGTGCTAGAGAAAAAAAACTTATAATATTCAATATTCTTTTTCATTTACTTGCTCTCTGTCTTAAAACAGAGGTCCTGAATCAGTCATTTTCCCATGCATGAATGAAAAAAGCACATTAATTTGAACTCTGTCATGCCCACATAACCGGGCTCCCTTTTCCCTTTTTTATCATTACATTGCCTATGTTTCCCAAAACTGCACAAGAAGAAACAGAGAACAGGGGAGAAAATAAGAACAACACCTGTTTACAATCCCCATTACACCCAAAAATAGCATACAAAGAAAACCATGCAACACAGATACAGTAGTCTTAAGAAAGTGCTTTTTTTTTACTTACAGTTAGCATTCTCCCTTCTCTTCCCCTCCCCAAAGCATTTTTCTGAACATTGATAACATGAAGTAGAGCATATACTTTAGAGTCCCCAACTCAGCAAAGAAATGTTGAAGAAGTCCAATATTTCCAGATTTTTGTGCTATCGTATTTCAAAAATATAATTATTGCATTGTACTCCCACATTAAGTTACTGATTTTATTACTGTTCTTCTCCATCACCCAGATCTTGTCCCTGCTACATTTCCAATGTTCTGTCAATACTTCAAGTCAACTCTTGTCCTCCCTTCCTTTTCTCCAACATGTTCCACCGAAATATTGGAAAAGGTTTCACAGGTGCAGTCCGTGGTCTTTATTACCAGAGGAACAAGAAGCCAAATCTCCTGTTTCACAGCTCAGTTTTTTTAGATAAACTTTTGTATTTCCTCCTTAGCATACACTTCATCAAAAAATGATTTTGTCCCTCCAGAGAAGACTACCTTGAAGACAACTGGGTAAAGCAGTTTGAATCTCACACCTGCATCTCAACATTCCCTGAACAGAGGAATTAATTTACTTCTCTTTTGCCTGGTGTATAATGAGTAATCATTCTCCACAAACACTCTGCCATCTCCTACTTTTAGTATTTGTCCTTCTGCCATAGTTTTGACAAAATAAATTCTTTCTGCTGGTAGGACTGCATTCTTACTATTAAAGGTCTAGGTTGCTTTCTTATAACTAGATTTGGAGCATACACACAATGTGCCCATGCAGCTAATAAGTCCTACTGTGGAATACAAGTCCAGTTGCTTATTTGTGCTTTCATAAATTTAATACAGTCTGTTCCTTCCAGCTTCTCTGGTATAGCTGAGAATCTCAAAACTTCCCTACGTGTTCAGTCCTCTAATTCTATTATTTTTTTAAACATCTCTTTCTGTGCAGTCTCATATTCAGCCAGCAGCCTTTTCTTCATTTCGGCCTCTGATTTTTGCAGCTTTATCATCTCATCTGAATATATGTTTAAAGCTTCTTCCATTTGTTCCATACTTTTGTTGTTTGTGTTGATATAGTCTATCAGTGTTTTGTTTATTTTAACCAGGTCTGTATGCAGTTGTCTTATATTATCATGTAGGTTATTGGAAGTCAAGTCTGAAGGTTGCATTACTTTTTGCTGAACAGCTACAGAACTCTCCCTAATCAGTGTTTTTTCCTCACTTTTTGTAGCTGATTTTTTCCAGGTCTTTTGTATTTATTACTGGCATCTAGGCAGTGTACTTACTATCCAGTTACTGAAATTCACCCATAAACCCAAGTCTACTGGCCTTCTCTGCTGAGTTTCTGTTTTTACACTGGGAGACCTAGAAACAAGCTGTTACTCAGTGTGTAGCTATCTTGGAACTCTGAGATTCTGATTCTTGTTCTTCCGGTAATATAGACCAGAGAGAGACTGTACCTGTGAAACCTTTTCCACTGTTTCAATGGAAAATGTTGGAGAGAAGGAAGGGAGCACTAGAGTTGACTAGAAAAATTGAGAGTACATTGGAAATGAAGCAGAGACGGGCTATGGAAGATGGAGATGAACAGTAATAAAACCAGTAACTTAATGTGGGATTACAATGCAATAATTATATTTGTGAAATGCGACAGAACAAGAACATCTGGAAATAGTAAGACTTTTTTCAGAATTTGTTGGACTTGTAAGGGACTCAGATATATGCCCTACTTCATGTCATTAAAGTTCAGAAAAATGTTTTGGGGAGTGGAAGATAGGGGAGAAAGTTAACTGTAAGTAAAGAAAACATTTTTTCTTAATAGTATTATTTTTGTGGTCTATGATTTTCTTTGCAGGATATAAAGTAAAGTTTTCTCAATTATTTTTAAGTGTAATGGGGATTTACGGTGCTGTTGTTCTTTTTTCCTTTTTTTTCACCCTTTTCTCTTTCTTCTTGTTAATTTTTTTCAGAAATATAGGCACTTTAATGTTACAAAAAAAACCTGGTTAAAGGAGCATGACAAAATAAAAAATAATTTGCTTTTTCTCATTCTTGTATTGGGAAATGACTGGATTAAGGACCTTAGATTGATTTAGTAACAAGTTTTAACAGAAAGCAAGTAAATGAAAAATAATATTGAATATTATGAGGCTTTTTTCTAACAAATGAATATATGCTTAGTAGCAATTCTGTATCTGGTCCTCATGTCTCCATGGAAACACTCTGATAAAGAGAAATTGACTGCATAGTTCTCATGTCTCCATGGAGACAATCTCATAATGATAAACTGGCTGTCTGGTGCATATCTTTCCATGGAAACAATCTGATAAAGAGAAATTGGTTACAGTCTGGTGGAGAGTGATTGGCTGGTGAAAAAAATAAAGAAAAGAGAAACTGGTTAAGAGAAAATGTTCTCTGAAAGCATTCAGGGGTTTTCCCAACTGGATGAACTATAAAGATAAAACAAAACCAATTAGCACTTAGTAGATTCACAGGCTGCACCATGTGTCTTAGCATGGATTATCTTTCTTTTAGATTAACTCAAGTCTGTGAGTGTGGCTGTCAGTTTGAGACATTTGTTTCTATTAGGAGAGTAAAATGTCAGTATTTGAAGATGTACATAGTTTTGTGTGTTAGTATTAAACTAATAGGTTTTGGGGGTATTGTTTTTTTTTTTGGAGGGCTTTCAATAAAACAAAAAGTTTGTAAAATGTAATGAATAAATGTAAGTTTTGTAAACTGTTACAAAGACGTGTCTGGAGTATTTCTCCCTGGGCCTCCGCAGAAAATTGGTTTCATTCCAAGTCAGACTTTCCCGGTTAACAAATGTTAAATAAAATAAATAAATAAATAAATGTGACATAGGCTCAAATGGATATGACAAGAAACAACTATATAAAAGTTCAACCTGCCAAACACTGTGTGCATGTAACATAAAAACTGAAATTAGACATATAACAAGAAAAGATGTTTCACATAAAAGGTAGGAATAATAACTTTTTAAGACAATGATGCTTTCTGTAATGTCTTTACATTAATTACATTAATTACATTTAATGGTCTTACAGCTAAATTCAAAAAAAGAAAGAATAGTGAACTATATTAAAAATGTAGACTGCAAATAGCTATATTACAGAGACACACTCTTGGAAAGAACTGAACACATGAATCTGATAAAGAAAGGTTTTCAGGATGGTTATTCAGCAGAATATATGGGGCAAAGGAAAATGGGAGTACTTATATTAATTGTAAGAGGAGCTCCAATAGTGATAGAAGAGGATAAAACAGATAATAATGACAGATTTGTAGTGCTAAAGGGATACTGGCATGGGAGGAGGATTACACCAGCATGTATTTATTTCACCTAAAATTGCTATAATGGAGCTTTAGAAAATTCTGGGAGAAATAATCAGTTTTCAGCAAGGAATATTACTTATAGGTGAGATTAGAATTTGATTTATAGCAGTGAAGATGTGTCTGGGGGCCCAGAAGGGAAAAGTATAATAAAGGGGGGTAGATTTTTGAAGAAATGTATGAAAATATTTGGCATGGAAGATGTGAATTCAGTAAATGGAGTTCAGAGTAAATTTACATGATATTCCCTAAGTTATAAAAACTGGGCTAGGCTACACAGAATTTAGATTTCACAAGAACATGTGCATTGAATTAAAGGTCTTGATATGCACCCAATAATTATTTCAGGTCATGCCCCAATAATAACTAAAATAAAACCACAGGGTAATAAAATAAAAATGAAACACTGGTGCTTTTCCACCTATCTGTTAAAATCAGAGGGATATTTTAAGAGCTGGAGAAGTACCAACATCCTGGAAGAAAGTAATGGAAGCTGTAATACCTAAAGATCCAGCTTCTTACAGGCCCATTTCAAGACTAAACCATGATTATAAAGTGTTCATGTCTATATTGGCTAAAAGAATGGCAAAATAATGCCAAAATTGATAGATATGGATCAATGTGGTTTTGTGGAGGAGAAACAAACATTTGTCAACATTAACAGAACATTGATGATCCAGAGGGAAGCAGAATGTAAGAAAATACCATTGTTGTTGATGGTCTTGATGCAGAGAAATTGTTTGACAGAGCAAGCTTAGACTTTTTGAACAGGGCAATGGAAGCATTTGCATTTCCTGAAAAAAAGGTTATAAGGTTGACTAGGAGGATATATGAGGGATTGGAGGTGAACATTAAAGTGGGTAGGGTCCTTTCTGATAATTTCTGCTTGAGCAGAGGAACCAGGCATGGGTGTCCTCTTTTACCCTTTGTTATTTGCATTATATTTAGAACCATTGGCAAAGAAATAAGTGACTCAGAAATTCAAGGATATAATTGGGATGGTAGCCAAAAAAAGCTGGCTCTGTTTGCAGTTGATATTATTTTATACCTGACAAAACCAGAAAGAAACATTACAGTGTTGTGGAACATTTTGACACAGTTTCAGATCTTTTCAGGATACAAAATTACTGAAGCTAGAACAAAGGCAATAGCGATAAACTATGCAACCACATATGAATTGGTTCAGCGGTATCAATATTTATGGGGACATGATACAATGAAGTATTTAGGAGTTGTTGTGTCTTTCGGCTTTTCCCGGTTAGGGGTCGCACAGTGGAACTCTGGTCCGCTAATGATTGGTAGTTGATTTTTACGTGCCGAGTTACCAGCCCTGACGCACAACCTTCAACGAAGGTATGCCCATTTGCGCATGTCTTCATGCAGAAGACGCTCTAGCTGAGAATCGAACCGGACAGTGTCTTACTGTGAGGCGACAACGCTACCGCAGCACCACCAAGACTAAACTAACGATAATACAAAAACTGAGAAAATGGAAGCTTTGTTATATGGATATGGATAGTAAAATACAAGCAGTTAAAATAGTTTTAGTCCCAATAGTCTTATACACAGGTCAGGCATATTTTTATCAACCAGAGGAGAAGTTGTGAATAGCAATTAATAAAGAGCTGAAGAACTTTATCTGGAAGGGGAAGACAGCAGCAGCAAGAGTCAAGTGGGATAAACTGATTCTTCCAGTATAACAGGGCAGATTGGGATTACCCAGTTTGAAGGAGTATTTCACATCTACACAGTTAAGGCTCCTATACATGGCATAAGCAGAAAACTATAATTCAAAATGGAAAGGGATGATGATAAAATAGAGGGTAAGCTCAAGAAACAAGGAGTGACTGTAATTTTGGATGCAGGCCTTTAATGATAATAGCAATAATCATAGGGAATATTATATCTATAAAGTAGCAGAAAGTATCCTAAGAACTAAGCCAACATGGGAATGAAGAAAGGAGGTTCTTCCAATAGGGATGACTGCAATTATGGATACAGACAATAGGCAAGAGGGGGCTGGAATTTATTGGAGAAATCTGGCAAAGGAACCAAGGTATTGGGGTCAAATAACTAGAGAGAGAAAGATAATAGAATGGAAGATGCCAATACTTTATTTGGACTGCAGGTTAGAGATTGCCTTCTCTATCAAGGATTGATATCAGAGTTTAAGCAAAGAAAAAAGAAATAGGGGGGGTCCTAAATGAAAGTCCAACACTGGTAGAGATTTTATTAGAATCTAGAACATAAGCTGCTATTAAAAAAAGGAATAATTAGTAGAGCAAACAAAATATTGCATGATAACTATAAGAATCATTCAGAGGAGGTTAGAAAGGACTGGGAAGAGAGACTGGATAAGCAATTCACAAAGAAACAATGGGAAGATATATGTATGTCTCCCACATATGCAACAAAATCTGAGAGTTTTGCTTAGAAATGTTTACATACAATAGATATTTTCATACCTCAAGTAGATTCCAGAGAACTTCTCCTCAGGTAGACAACAAATATTGGAGGTATGACAGGGAAGAAAGAGGTAATTGGGAACATATTTTCTGCGAGTGCAGCGAGTTGGCAGACTTTATGGATTCTATGCAGGATGTGCTATCAGAGATGCTGGATGGGCAGACTGGCGTGACGAGGCAGATGATTTTTTTGAGCTATGATACAGAACTGGAAAGCAGCACTGGCAGTCCCCTTCCTGTGCAGGGCTGCCCTGCTTACCAGGTATAGGTCTCTCTTCTTCCCCAACTCATCTGAAGTAGCACATTGTCTATCAGCTAACCAGATCCTCATGACCTCAGGCAAAGTGCTAAGGGCTTGTTCCCTCACCAAAAGGTCTGCCAGCCCTTCAAAAGTGGTGACCTAACATCCACTCACCCACCTATGGAAATAAGTGCTCAATTCAGCAACATATTCACACACACTTTCATCTGCCTTGCGTCTATGCTCACAAAACTTTTTCCTATATGTTCCAGGTGTTAGCTTAAACAGTTCTAAAAGACATTTCTTTACAGCAGTATAATCAAAACATGCAACATGAGGCATTTTAGATAATGCAGTTACAGCTTTACCATGGAGTAAGGGGGTCAGGAACCGTACCCAGAGCCCTTGGTCAACTTCATACTGTTTACATACCCTCTCAAACATATGAATGAAACTATCAAAATTATCCCCCTCTTTAAACTGCGGAAGAAATGTACTGACCTTTTGTTTTTCTGGGGTCCAGTTACTCCATTCCCCATTACCTCCATGACTCTGGCAAAGAGTCAGCATCTCCTTCTCATGCTGCCTCTGCCTTTCTTGTTCCTCAGCTTGCAGACCTAACAGTTTCTCATTCTCCTCAGCCTGCAAACATCACAGTCTCTCATTTGCTTCTAATTCCACATACCTGGCCTCCAACTCAATTCTTTTTAGCTCCAGCTGGATTTTTAAGTCCAGTGCAGAAAGGTTGAGCTGTCCATTCTCCGAGGGAATTATATCTCCACTGCCAGTCTGATTGTCCTCCTGGTTGCTGTTTTCTGATGCAGCTGTAGCCAAGGCTGCAATCAGGTCTGCCTTAGTCAGGTTTCCATGCACCAGTCCCCTAGCCTGGCACATTTCTGCCAGCTGGCTCCTTGTCAGCTTTCCATACTCCTCTGCTGACATGTTTCCTGATCACCCTGACTAACTAAGCTAACAAAAGAAATAAAACAATTGTGATCTGAACTCTGAGTATTCACTGTGTGGCTGTTTAGAGTACAAAACACCTTCAAAGCTCACTGTACACAAGCTACAGGATTCGCTCTACCCACACCACTACAAGCCAATTAGTATTTGCTAACTAATTAATATGTGATGTGGATATCCCACCGCTGCCAAACACAAATGTGAGGATATCCCAACCACTGCCACCAATTAATATGTGATGCTCGTTCCCTGGCCCAGCAATCAAGGAGCCTCAATCCTCACCACTAACACCGAGAGGGCATCTCATATATGAGGAAAGGATAATAAATACACACAGTAAAGTGCAGTTTCCCTTAAGAGCACACAGTGATCACAGTCAATCTGGGGCTGGTCGCTCCCTTGCTCCCCAGGTCCCCGATAAGACTCCCCACTGGCACAGCTATAGGGTCCAGATCTCAGCCTAGCTGGGCAAGCTAAAATCTCCAGCTCCCTCTCTGTCCAACCAGTGCTTCTTGTCCCTGCCCAAGTAGCTGGCACACACACTTTGCGATAAGATTATACAACCGCACAGACACTTCTGGGGAAGGCTGGCACAGGTTCTCCAGCTGCGCCCCATTTAACCAGACTATATGGTAGTACCACTTACCACCACCCAGCTAATATTTATCAGCTACCCAAAGGCCCTTAAAGGGTGTCCAATTATTACTGTGCAATAGTATTATCCACTTGGTAAGTGTGACTAATCAGTCAAGGCTTATTAGAGTGGCTTTGTACAATACACTCTATAAATATGCAATGTACTCTAGAGCTTAACTTATCTCTACACAAACCAGCCACAGTTAAAAGGTTTTAAAATATTTAATAATGAATAATTAAAACCACAAGACAATACTTTCTACTACACACTGCTAGTCAAAATTTCAGAGATCACACAGAAATACTTAAAATAAATCAATAGTACAGTTCTGACATCACAGAAAAACACTTAGTCTAAACTTTATAGCTTCTAGCTATCTACAAGTAAACACACTTCTAAAATAACTTACATCTGAGAAAGAGGCAGTGCTGTGAGTTGAATGTCAAGACAAAAATGCTTAATAATCTCCGGTTCTCACTGTTTAAATTGAAACTGCAGTTCTGATAAAACATTACATCATCTCTTTTACACTTTCCTGGAGTTCCCAGGCTGACAGAAACTGCGTTTACATTTTTTACACTTAGAGCAATAAAGGACATTCCATATGTTAATTCTAGTAATTATTCCTTAAGTTAAAACAATAAGCAGGATGCTTACTCCATACTCATCGACTCCAAATTCTAACTTCAAAGGAACAGACAAAGTAATTTTAATTTCAAAGGACCAACAAGAAATGCTTGACTTAGTTTTCTTTGCAGCAAGGGGCAATATTGCTACATTGTTTTAAGTTCAACATTTCACAGTATTTACAAATTACAGAATTATCTGCACAATTCTATTGGGCAAGGCTAGCAGCCTTCACCCATCTCTACCAGTCTTCACAGTGACATCTTACAAAACTTTTTGTTTTAGTGAAAACCCTCAAAGAAAAAAACAAACATACAAATAGAACACTTCTAAAACTGATTAACTTAATATTAACACACAAAGCTGTTTATGTCTTCAAATGCTGAAGTTTAACCTTCCTAAAAGAAACAATTGTCCCAGACTGACAACCACACTTACAGGCTTGGTTAACTATAAGGAAGATAAGTTTTTGTTATTTTACTTGATATATTCCTCTAGTGTTTCATTTATTTTAAACAGATCTGAATGCATTTAATTTATTTTTCCTCTAAATTACTGGAAGCCATTTCCTGTACTAAATCTAAAACTTGAACTGATTTTTACTGAACAGCTGCAAATTCTTTCCAGCCACAGTTTTCTCTTCTTGATTTCTGGTTGATTTTCTCTCAGGTTTTCCAAATTTCTTCTTTGTTGGCATCCATACATTGTAACTATTAGCCAGTTACTGACTTTTACCCAAACTGACAGTTTCACTGGGATCTTTTTTCTACAGTTTCCATTTCACACTGGGAGAGCTCAAATAAACCCATAGATAAGTGTGTAGCCATCTTGGAAGTCAGAGCCTCAAGGTAGCTTTTTGAACACTGACAGAACCAACAAAACATAGTCTCGGTAGGGGTTACCATAATTAATGTATCATAGCCGTACAGTCCAGAATTTTGAAAAGATATTCATTAAAGATGTAAAGGTATTTCACTAGACATGTGAAATCATATAAGTAACAGTGATATCACAATTACATTTTAAGTTAGTCAGTGGTAACCAATATACTGTGAACAAAATGCAGGCATACCACAACACCATGGTACACCATAAAGAAGAAGAAGAACAAATGGCCACAGAATTATGGGGCAGGTAATGGTTTTAAACCATCGTGTGATGAAATCAGAATCATCTCAAAGTGTACAAGACAGTCCACAGTAGAAATAACAGTTTCTGATAAAGTTTTACAATCCATGGTGTCACAGAAAAGAAAACATGAATGATTAACATTAAAAATTGATAATATCCTCTTAATCACTAGTTAGTTAGTAAATAAAGCAGAAAATGTGCTGGTGCAATACATTACTTTATTTGTAAAAGTGACTTGGCACCTTGGCTATCACAGCATTCATTATACAGTACCTTTGGATAAATATCCTCATCTTAAATGTGTTCATTCAAAAGGAGTCAGGATTATCATATATTTAATAATTGTGATGACCAGATGACTTAGTGGTTTAGGTCATCACCTCCCATGCACAAGGTACAAGTTTCGATCCTGTCCTCCAACCAATGGCTGTTTGGAGTTTGCATGTTCTCCCTGTGTCTCCATGGGGGTTTCCCCCATGTCCAAAAAAACATGCTAAGTGTTTCCATCTCAAACTCACCAATAAATGGAGCTGTGAGTAGCAGCATAGACTCTACATGGTTCCCTGTAGGGGGAAGAGTTGTATGGACCAACCTCTTTGGGCATCTACTGTGGTGCACAGTATCCTCAGTATTACAGACTGTGCGCCATGGCAGGGCTAACCACTTGACGGTGTAAAATATAGCTCTAGGTGATTCGGTCATGTTAACTAATGTCACCAAAAATGGCCATGGGTAGTTACCGGTGATAAGTGGGTTGAGGATCCGGCCTACTCTGACTCACGCCAGGGAGCCATGCTAATGGTGGGAGGGGTATATGTGCCCCTATTGGCCAGTGTGTGCCTGCCATAAAGCCCAGCAGCCTTGGGTCTGGGTCAATAAGCTACTGGCTGGCCGGTGTCTAGTTGCCCAGCCTGGGTTACCTGTGATAGCTCTGTTGAGAAAAAGCTTGAAGTAAAACTAACCCAACCAGCCAAACATGAAATGAGAATTGCTACGCTTAATGTAGGTTCACTGACAGGATGCAGCTTGGAAGTGGATGACATGATGATACGGATGAGGCTGGACATCCTATTTATCCAAGGGATGAGATGGAAGGGCAGTGCAGCAAAGCCATTTGGCTTGAGATACAAAGTCTACTACTCAGGTGGAGGGCAGGCTAGAAATGGTGTAGGAATTGTGGTGAGAGAGAAGCATCAGAAGGCAGTAAGGGATATTATCAGAATTAATGACAGACTCATGGCAGTCAGACTCAAGTGTAATGATAGGGCACTATACATAATCTCAGTCTATGTCCCACAGCAGGGTTGTGATAGTGAGGACAAGAGTGCATTCAGACAGCAATTGCAGGACCTACTATATAAAACAGGACAACATGAATTTGGTGTTGATAATGGGTGACTTGAATGCAGATATCGGGACAAACAGAACAGGATATGAGGACTCCGTGGGTCCACATGGGTGGGGCAACAGGAACAAAGAAGGAGAAGCCATTCTAGACTTCTGTCTTGCAAATGGCTTGATAGTAGCCAACACATAGTTCAGAAAGAGAAACAGTCACAAGATCACATACAAGAGTAGTCACCATGCAACTCAGGTAGACTTCTTCCTAGTAAGGAAAAGGCACTGGGGTAGAATCCATGATTGCAAAGTCATCCCCAGTGACGCAGTTGGCCCACAGCATAAACAGGTCAACAGAGACCAGGTTGAAGACCTGGAAGTTGACTCAAGAAAAAGTACAACAGTTCAAGGAATTACTCAGGGCTCTAGCACCCCAAGAAGAGGAGGAAATAGGTAGAGTTGAAAAAGAATGGCAGCGCCTAAAAACAGTATGTGTTAGGACTAAGGAAAAGATATGTGTCCAAGCCAGGTATGGAAATAAGGTACATAAGGAAAGCTGGTGGTGGAATGCAGAAGTCCAGGAAGTCATCAAATGAAAGAAGGAGTGCAGGAAGAATTGGGAGACAGAAAAGACTGACCAGGCTAGGAAGGACTACTGGTTGGCTAATAAAGAAGTTAAGAAAGAAGTTGCAATAGCATAGCAAAGAATAGGGCATTGGAGGCACTGTACCAATTTCTAGAAAGTGACTCAGTAAGGGGCACAAAGAAACTATTTCAGGTTGCATGCAAAGACAGAAAGGTAAAGAAGATAGTCAGACACCCTTCATAAGGGATGCCAGCAACAACCTGCTCACCAGTCCAGAGGATGTCAAAGGCAGATGGAAGGAGCATTTCCAACAGCTTCTGAATGAAGAAAACTCCACAGAAGCTGTGCTGCCCCAGGAACAGCCTACAATGAGAGAAGAAGAGGAGCCCACCCTAGAAGAAGTAAGAACAGCACTAAGGAAGATGAAGTCAGGGAAAGCAGCAGGCTCAGATGAGGTCACAGCAGATATGATAAAGATGCTGGGTGAGATATGGGAGAAATAGCTCCTGAGGGTACTAATAGCAGTGTAGAGAGAAAGGTGTATCCCAGATGACTGGAGAATAAGCATACTCATGCCAGTGTACAAGAAGAAAGGGAACATCCACAACTGTGGGCAGTACAGAGGCATCAAACTCCTATCACATTTCATGAAAGTTCTGGAGAAGGTGATTAATAAATGGATACACAGAATCGTAGAATGTAATATGGGAGATGAGCAGTTTGGATTCAGATCAGGATGCAGCACAACTGACCTGATGTTTGCACTGAGACAGATACTTGAGAAGAAGCTAGAGATGAGGACAGAGTCCAACTGGGCATTCCTTGACTTGGAGAAAGCATATGATAAGGTCCCAAAAAAGCTGATCTGGGAAGTACTGCAGTGGTTTGAAGTCCCAGAAACATTGGCAGAATTAGTTCAGGCTATGTACAAGGACCCAATGACTCAAGTATGAACAGTGTTCGGTCTCACAGAGGGGTTCCCAGTGGGAGTGGGTGTACATCAGGGTTCAGCTCTGAGCCCACTGCTGTTCATACTGGTGATGGACTACATTAGCAAACAAGTTGGAGGGGACGGATCAACAAAGCTGCTGTAAGCAGACAATGTGACAGTACAGGCAGACTCTGAGCTAGAACTTCAGCAAAGGATAGGAGAATGGAATGCAAATCTGAAGGCACATGGGATGAAACTAAGCACTGATAAGACGGTGGTAATGGCAGCAAATTGGAGAAATCAGAAGAAGCTGAGAATAGAGATAGAAGGGAAGATAGTGGAACAGGTAAACAGCTTCAAGTATCTGGGAGGGGTAGTTGAGGAGAAGGGTAGTCTGAATTAAGAGGTCAAAGCTAGAATCAGAGGGGTTGCAGCTAAATGGCATAGAGTATCAGGTGTAGTCTATGACAGAAGAATGCCAAAGAAGTTGAAAAGTAAGATGTACAAGACAGTGGTGTGCATGGGTGCCGGAACCATAGAGCCAGGGGAAGGGAGACCCCCCCACTTTTACTGCTGCAAGACCTGCCAGGAAAAATTAATGAAGTGAAGTTTTCACACTAACATGGATTCGCGTGCAGAAGTTAGACTAAGTAAACTAGCTGGTCTTGTTCTCTTATTGCTCTGTGTTACAGGAGTTATGCTGCCATTTTTCTGTTGGTGCTGCCAGAGCCAGAGTCATGCCAGTAAGGAGAGTTTTGTTCTATTATTTGCAGGAGTAATGCTGCTCGTGTGTGTGTGTGTGTGTGTGTGTGTGTGTGTGTGTGTGTGTGTGTGTGTGTGTGTGTGTGTGTGTGTGTGTGTGTGTGTAAAATGCCCGTTAGGTATTCCTGGTGGTTAGTGTTACTCAGGCTCAAACAAGAGCCTGAATTCTCCACCCATACCACTACTTGTCATTCAGGGAGTTGAGTCCATAGCCCTCAACTGTCCAGATATTCACAGAATATTTGGCTCATACTTTTGGTCTGTTCCTCTTAAAATTTGTGGTTTTCTGGCAAATCAGTGAGAACTGAATTCACTAAAGAATGATAACCCTTAAAGTTTCAGTCTTCCTATCTTTCAGGAAACACGTGGTAACACATAACACTTTATTTTAGCAACTTTCTAAGATTGTATGGTACTCCTCTGCTTATCAATCTATCTTCCACACTCACCTTCAAACTGGAAGTGTGCTACAACAAAATCTCCAGATTCGCTACCAAGGCAAAATCCTCCTCTCATCACTGCACCTCCCTACACTCTTTAAATTGGCTTGAACTCCCTAATTAACTTGACTTCCTCCAAATTGTCACAGCCCACAAATTATTATTCCAACCTACTAGCTGCCCTGCATTATCTAATATCCTACAACCATATACCCCCTTAGGCCCCTTAGATCTACTCACCAAAACCTTATAATCATCCAAAAACCCAAGCGCCCAACTGGTCAGCTTCTACACTCCTTTTCCCTAGCCAAAAAATGGAATGCCGTGCCCTCTACTCTGAGGACCTGTGACAATCCACACACCTTCAAAACACAACTTCATTCTTACCTGTTTCTTCACAGGAAATGTAACTGCACTCTTCAACTCATACCTCCCAAGCTCTGCTCCTCCTTCTCTCCTGGCTAACCTTCATACCTTCCTAATTTTCTCATATACTTAGATTATAAATGTAACTAAACAGTAACATCCAGCCTTTATATTGTATGCCTGTCTTTCTCTTGAAACATTTTTAATAGTTTTGCTGTCTTTACTGAATGATACCTGTTTTGACTGTAATACTACCTGTTGATTGCTATACTACCTGTTGATTGCAATGCAAATATTTTTCTTGTAATTGTCTATGTAATGTAACTTTGTATTGTGGAGCTTTTCTCCCCGGGCCTCCACTGAAAATGGGCTCTCGAGCCCAGTGGACCTACCCTGTCACCAAACTGGAATAAATAAATAAATAAATATTTAAAGTGTGTCCCTGGTTTTGGGCCTTTGCTCCCTCCAAATAAATTTTGGCTTTTTCCAGATTTCTTGTGCTGTGACGTTGAGAGATTTAGTTGAGTATCAAGTGGATTTTAAAAGGAGCTGAGAGCTTCAGGGGAAGAGAAGTTAAATGCTACTTATGCTAAGTCATTTGCATTGTTAGTAGCACAACAGGTAGTATACTTGCTTTTGATGCAGAAGTCTGTGGGTTCTACTCCCACAGTATGCAGATAGATCGCTGATACTGTACTGTGTTGTACTTTAAAGGGAATGGATGCTGCAGCCCTATGAATGCCCTCCTTTGGAGGAGTTACCTAGTAACTATGTTTCTGTTATAGGTTTCCCATCCATTCCCCACTGCAAAATTACTAGCTTATCATTTTTTTAATGTAGCTTATGCAATTTATTCTTCAAGGGCAACAGGCACTTTATTTGTAGATGAAACAATGAAATATAAAATTGTTTGCTAGCAGCAATCTCTTCATTAGTTACAGATCACTTTAATATGGAATTATTTAGATGACTTAATTCTGCAGAGATTTTGCATATTTATTGATATTGGTGGATTGTAATGACAGAAGTTTGAGTAGCCTTTTATGGCTGAAATTTTCCGAAATGGGTAGTTTTGCCATTAATGGTTCATACATTTTGTTTCATTGCTTACTAGAAGACTGTTCCAAACTACAAATTTAAAACACATTCTAACAAGTGGTGCTGTATTATACAAGGAATATAATTTAATACAATCAGGAAAGTGAATCAAAGAATGCATACATGTATGCTTGCTCACAGGATGCAGGAGATCAAAATAGGGGAAGAGACCAGGGTTCCCCCAGGGTTCGGTGCTGAGACTTTTTCTGTTTGACATATACATTTCAAAAGTAAAAGGAAATATCAAAGGGCTTTGTCCAACTAAGTTTAAGATGACTGCAAGCTAGAAGCAGTTATTGAATCCCCAAATGACTTAACCATCATGCAGGAAGGTTTGTCCCAAACAATAACTGGTGCCAGAATCATGAATTGAAACTAAACTCCAAGAAATACATTATCATATCATTTGGGAAGTCATTTACTCCAAGGGACTGCCACATTGGCAATACCCCCTGAGAACTGACCCATTTGTTTGACATTTAGGAACTTGTGTGTACAGTGACCTAACATTTGACCAATATGTGCCTAAGTCATAAGAAAGTCTTTCTGTATTGCACAGCTTATAAACAAATTGATTGTGACTAGATCTAGAGATGTCATTGTCCCCCTGTACAAAGCCCTTATTAGGTCAATCATTTTGTATAATGCCCACTTTGGTATGTATCTGTCCAGACCTATGCAACAATTGGAATACCCACAGAGATACTTTACTAAAAGGATACAACTCCTAAACAATAAAACAATAGGTCTTGCATGGACCACCTCAAAAATGTATCACTATAATAATATAATAATAATAATATATATAATAATAATGTACTCCTACAGAGTACTTAGAGGTGACATGTCTGGCATACAAGGCATCCTCCGACCTAATACAGATGGACCTACTGAACATCAGCAAGTCAAATGGCATCAGAAATAAACTGAATGTTGTGGAGAGATGGATATATATATCACAGAGGCTACCACTGTTCCAGAACAGACTATCCATTCAAGTAAAACAAAGCTCATCCCTGTCCATATTCAAATGGAACTTGGATCTAAGGATGAGTAATAGAAAATGTACTCCAGGATTGCCCCTCGTGCCACTAATGGATAGAGGCAGTTCCTAAATGCTGCATCCCTTACATGGGTCCCCTCAAATTATCTATAGTACGATCACATTTATTCTGACTAGGGCTAATATACAATTAACAGCCATGGGATATGTAAGACCAATCAGGAAATGTTAATTCAAGCACAGAAAGGGAAATTGGCTAAACGTAAAATGTCTTCCAGGTGAATCTATGTTGTGGTAGTAAATAGTTTTACAAAATTGCCCTTTTTAGATCACTAAGTGCCCCTCTCACCCTCCGCCCCTCCCTAGTCTTCAACAGCTTCTGGCGTCTCTGGTGGTGTGACCAGTACTACTGTATGGTACAGAAACCTGGGCAGTAAAGACAGAACAGTTGAAGAAGCTAGAGGTGATGAAAATGAAGTGCCTGAGAAAGGTGGTAGGATGCACAATGTGGGACAGACAAAGGAATGAGGACATAAGAGCAGAAGCCAAAGTAGCTCCAATTGCAGAAAAGATCAAAGAGAACAGATTACGGTCATTTGGGCACATGTAGAAAAGCAGAAGACAATCTGGTGAGGAAGATTTGGTACAGACAGGAAGAAGGTAAGAGGAAGCGAGGATGTCCAGCAAAGAGGTGGATGGATTGTGTGAAAGAAGATCTGCGACAGTCAGGCATGAGTGTTGGAGAAGGCAGGAGTGTGGCACTGAATCGAGAGAGTTGGCAACAGTTAACATGATACCCCGACCCCATGTAGAGAAATGGGAAAAAGGGGGCTGATGATGATGATGATGATGATGATGATAATTAAAAGAATCAATGGTTCCATTCAATATCTGAATTAATTACAAAAGGTCTAACAGCTCTATACTTCAAAATACACCTTGCTTCTTTTTCTAATAAATGCTTAATTCAGGCAGGAAAAAATCTAAATCCTAGAACTATAAAAACAAAGAAATGCAAACTTGAAAAAATGCTTTTCTATACTGCTGTGGCTGAAAACTATCCTTGACCAATCCACCTCACTGGTTAACAAATGTAAAATAAATTTGATTAAATTATGGAATCACTCAGTATAAGGCTAGTCTAACTATGGGATTTTACTGTATAGAATTTTATTCTTGCTGTCTTCAGACCAGCTGACAGGCTGCATGATCAATATTGTACAGGTTCTGAATCAAGTCAATGAGATTTCATAAGGGTAGCCGAGGAAATAATCAGAATTAAAGCCATACTTAGTGTAATACTGAGTATTTTTTAGCCCAGTGGCATATAGGGGTAAAGACATGAGTATGGCCTGTGTAACCTGAGTTTATTTGCGACTAAGGCATTTATCAGCATTGTCAGGGAGGATGGGCAATGTATATATATATTCATATTCATAGATAACTATATATGTGTGTGTGTGTGTGTGTGTGTGTGTGTGTGTGTGTGTGTGTGTGTGTGTGTGTGTATATATATATATATATATATATATATATATATATATATATATATGGTTTACCATTGAAATGCCGAACCGACTAAGTGCGACTCGACTTGCGCGAAGGCTGAAGAGCGAATGTCACCACGGTCGAATCCAATTGTGCGAATGGCAGATCCTCGCCCCTGCGTGAGCCATGGTAGCATGGGTGTGGAGGTGTTGTGCGGCCGGTAATGTCGAACATCGAATGCCCGTCGGTTGTGAAAAACTTTTGTGGTTTCGGTTCGCGTAAATGCGTCGCAGAAGTGGCCGTTCGACTAAGTTCAATTGCAATTTCAATAGTAAACCTATATATATGTGTGTGTATATATACATATATATGTTTATATATATACACACACACACACACACACACATGGACACAAATACTAAGTGTCTACTATTCCTTTATACAGCGCTGCTACCTTTTGACCTTTACTTTAAAGTCCATTAGTTAACTGTAATGAACTGTACTGTGGTAGACTAACTCCTATAGAACATGAGTGAGTTGAGTGTATACCTCGTGCTATGTCTAAGTCCCTGCTATTAATTGCTCCAAGATCAAATGCAAAAATCATGAGATTTTCTCTCCTAGATCATAAAACAGTCCCGTAAATGTAACCATGAAAAAACTGGCAATAACCTATGAGTACCCTATTCAAGGTGCCAGGCATGTTTCGCCAGCCTTGAATCCAATCGTATAAAGTTAGCACTGTGTATTTATTACATGGCTTCATGAATAGCAGGGACTTAGACACAGCATGAGGGAACACACGGGAACAGTGTTTTAATTGAGGGAAAGGTTAACATTTAGCTGAGAATTAATTTTAGAACTGAGAGGTATTCTATGTTGGGAGACTGATAGCTGAGAAACTTACAATATTAGTTGTATTGTTCAGTCTAATTACTACTTCTCTCATTCACAAATCTATGAATACATGAATTGGAGGTACCTAATTCTCACCACCAATCACAAACATAAACCAACCCCACATATCAGCATCCAGGCCAGGACTAGCAGACCAATTATAAAGCCAGTTTATAAATCAGTTTTCTTAAAACTTTTATGAAAATATGTATAAATAAGAGAAATAGAATTATTCATGTCAATACTGTATGCGCTCACCTACCAAACTGTTGAAAAGAAATAATAAAAGCTTTCTTGAGGAACAAGGACAATACGCAACTGATTTTTAAGACTAAAGATTTACTACAGTGGATGTTTTAAGTTTTTAAACTGTGAAATTCAATTTTTATACGAATGTTGGACACTGTCTGACTTTACCTGGTGCTCTTCTGAGCTGCTGATTCTGGTGCAGAATCTTTCAACTCTATTTTTTAATTATTTTACCCCTTACCGTGGCACTGGTAACTAAGCAAGGAGAGCTTCAGGGGGCAAATTCCCGTAGTGGATTTATTTTTCGTTTACTCCACTTTAGTCCTTGATTTAAATCACTTTTCTCACCAAGGACTCCTGCTTAAGGAGTCTGTCGAATCCAGATGTTAGTAAAGGCAAGTCCATACACCTCCTTCCTATTTTTTCTTATGCTTTTTAAATAGACGAATGTCCATTCATTCCACCGTTTTGCCCTTTTAAGTCACACTAAGTCAGTTTCAATGTTTATTTCCTTTATCAGGACTTTTCTCTAAAAGCCATTTCTGGGGGCGTGGCCAAGGATGAACACAGGATAGCAGCAGATTTCTTCAGCTCCACCAATTTCATTACACTGACAGGAATTAATTACTTAAAAAATTAATTTTTGAAGTAATTTTCTTTCTAAATATGTTTGTTTTATATAGTTCTTGAACTATATCTAAAAAAGAAAGGAAATCTTAACAATATTCCTGTCAGAAATCACTTTGGAAATTTTCCTGTCAGTTTATCAGTCTGAAATGAGTTCCAGTAAGACAAATTCTCAAGACTCCAGCATCAAGAAAGAACTTCAGTCTCTGATAACTATAATCCAGCAACTTACTGCTAAGATGGATAAAATGGATACTAAAATAGACACCTTCATAGAAAAAAACTACAAAACAAATAGACTTGTTACATATAGACCTGCAACAACAGAAGATCCAGATGACAGGCATAGAAGAAGCTGTGAATGACATGGAAAATAGAATCCAAGAAGAGGAAATCAACATTGAGTTTCTGCTGAAACAAAATACACATTTACAAACAAAGCTGGATGACTTGGAAAATAGATCTAGGCAATAACATTAGGATTTTTGGACTGCCAGAAAATATTGAAGGTAACAATATTACTTTTTTTTAACAACATGGCTCCCTAAAACTTTAGACTTACCAGAAGCATTCTCTTTTGGTATCGAAAGAGCACATAGATCTATAGCTAATACTAACTCTAACAAAAATATCCTAGATCAGTTATAGTTAGATTTCTATCATCTTTGATAAAGAGATGGTTCTTAAATCTGCTTGGGCTAAAGCTCCTGTTAAGATTAATGAGACAACTGTGCATTTTGACAATGACTATTCTTCCATGGTAATAGCTAAAGAAAATTTTTTCTGCCACTAATAAGGGAGCTTAAAAAAAGCACAGTTTAAAACATACCTTCTGTTTCCTGCCAAGCTTAAAATCTTCCTTCCTGATGGTCCTAAATTTTTCGATGACTTAGACTCTGCTTTACTGTTTATCAAAAAATAAGATTTTGGATAAAATAGAGGAAATGGAATGGGCTAGTCCTTCATTAAAGAGACTGGCAAATGAAACTTCGTGGAAGACTTCAGAGAAGAAGAAGAGACTAAAAAACAAATGATTTGTTCTATGTTATTTCTCTCTCATCATTTTATTTCATTATTAATCTTTTTAAATATAGTTCCTGCATTTCCAAGAAGCCACAAATATTTTGAAAAAGATTTAATCAAAGTTATTCTCTGTGTGCAAAGAAATGTTTTGTTTCATAACCAGTCAAAATATCTGAAGATTTAATGGCAAGCTATGATTCAACTTGTTTCTCTTTCTGAAAAGGAGAAGTAAGGTCAGTAATTTGATACATTTTTTTCTTTATCTTTTTTTTTTTTTTCTTCTCCTTTTCTTCTTTTCTTTGTTTAAACAATGACATTCTATTTAGATTATGTAGTGGGTAAAGGGTGGGGGAGGGCAGGGAGAGAAGAGTAATGAAAATATGATTAATAGAATAATAACATATTTATTCCTCGTGAAAAGTTTATATGTTCTTCAAATGCTATTCCTAATTATACTTTCTTGGTTATACTGCTTATGCTTGTTTGTAAATAATTTGTCATGCTTTAACTAATAATAATTAGAACTAAATAATAGTAAATAATATGTTTTATTTTTAACTCTATTAATATAAACAGTAAGTAATATTCCATTGTATATACTTATTATAGCTTTCTCTTACATTTTTTTTATTTCTGCCTTACACCCTTTTATTTTCTACTCTCTTTTTCTTTTCTTTATTAATATATAGAAATGCTTTTGATCATATAGACACAGTAAATAATAAGATTTGCATAAAAATTGAGTTGGGACAAAAATATTGAGTTTTATTACTTATTAATAATTTTGGGCTTAATTTCACTTACATAGAGGCTGTAATAACCTGTAAAATACATTGTGAAGGTTTTGTCATGTTTAGATGCATTTACACTGCTAAATGAATGTTTGTCACTAGTTTTAATAAGTTTCCGCCAAAATGTTAAGAGAGACAATCTGGGATGTGGGCTGTCTCATGCACAGTGTCCATGAGCTACTTCAAAAGCTTCAACTCTCAGAATTCTCACAGAGAAGCTGAAAGCAGTTAGTCTAACATTTGACCTAGATATCACACTGACACATCACAGATTCAGGAATAACACTCTACCAGGAAATAGAAATGATGCAAATGCGACTATGTGAAGGAAAATGAACTCTTTAACATCTAAATGTGAGTTATTTTATATAATTACTTAAATATCTATGTTATAATTCATAAAATATGTCAGTTATAATGAGTTTAAATGATACAGTTTCTTGTAGTAAGTAAATGTCTTATTTTAGAAGGCATAGAAAATGAAACATTTATTCAAGTGTTTTGAAAATCTACTTAACAGCAGCTTAATAATCTGTGTTAAAAACTTATGTTCCAAACATATACATTACTATAACTCATTTAATTCATCTGATTGACAAGCATAAATAATTTTATAACTCTATTCTGGAAGAAATTGTCATGTGATATATTTTAAAGCAGTAGTATAGCATGGTTGTAAAATCTGGTTACTAAAATGTGTTTGCTGTGCATTATTTTGTATAAAGCAGACAGATTTGTTGTAGGGACAGCAAGTAGGATAGTGCTCAGCAAGGACACAACTCAGTGAGATCAGATGTATATATATATATATATATATATGTGTGTGTGTGTGTGTGTGTGTGTATGCATATGTATACATATATATGTATATATGTATGTGTGTGTGTGTATGTATATATATATATATATATATATGTGTGTGTGTGTGTGTGTGTGTGTGTGTGTGTGTGTATGTATATATATATATATATATATATATATATATATATATGTGTGTGTGTGTGTGTGTGTGTGTGTGTGTGTGTGTGTATGTATATATATATATATATATATATATATATATATATATATATATGTGTGTGTGTGTGTGTGTGTGTGTATGTATATATGTATATAAGTGTTTCTGAGAATCTGCATAACTATGCAGTATGATTTATAACAATTTCTATGAATACAATATTTTATTCTATTGACAATAATGAGTTTGAGTAAATGCTCATATACAAGCAATTCAAGGTTTTTTTTGGAAGCTGTTAATTGCATTTACATGACAGAAAATAGATGCATCTTAATATATGTAATGTCTGAATCATATTAGCCAAGGTTTTTGATTTAAATGAATGTTAGAACTTATTTTTCTCTCCTCTTGATTTCTAACATCAAGACTATTTGAATGCTATTTGAATACAAGTGTTTTATATTACATAGATGTATATAGTAGTATGAACAGTTTTTTTTTTAAAAAAAAGGTTTGTTTTAGTTTATATGATGCTGTTTTACCAAATGTGTAGTCTTGTCTTGCTAGATAATTGAATTGAAAACTGTTAACCTCAGTTAAATATAACTAGTGTTAAATTGATAAGGTGGTAGCTGAGGTTCTGCTGCTTAGGGTAGGAGGTTAACTTGAGTGGTAAATACTACTCTAAGTTGGAGTTTATAACTCCAGGCTGGATGCAGGGTTTAATCCTTACATTATTTTCACGTGTTCATTGTTATTTGTATATAGTTTTGACATACACAATATATTTTGTACATTCATTGTCACTACAAACAAAATTGAATCCTATACAAAATCCCATAAGAGATTCAATAAATACAGCTATATTTAAAGGTACACCTAAAGGAGGAGATGTAACATTACTTATCTTGTTATTTGTTATTTTGATCATAAGATTCTTAAGTTTTAAAAATGCCAAATGACATCTTTAAAAGGAATTTCTTTAAACATTAATGGATTGAATAATCCATGTAAAAGGGCAAGCCTAATAAGATACATTAATTTACATAAGGCCAACTTAGTCTTCCTGCAAGAAACCCATCTCTTGAAAAGATATTGATAAACTAGCCACAAACAAATATACAGTATTGGTTAGTTCAGAGCACACTCAGAAAAAGAGGAGTGGCTATTTTATGGAATAAAAGTATGCCCATTCCTAAAACCATTAAGTCTTATCAGGATGACAAAGGAATGTTTTGTATGGTTACAATACAAATTAATGGGAAGACTTACACTTTAATTAATGTATATTGGATACCTGGAATTGGTATTAATACAGTGAAACATCATCTTGATAAGATCATATCATTATCTATAGGAGATATTATTTTAGCTGGTGACTTTAATTGTATACTACATGAAAGTGATACTACCACTATAGGGAAAAGAAGAATTACATCTAATGCAAAACATTTAAAATATTTTGCTAATTCTTATCATTTGAATGATATTAATAATCAGATAGATTCAAAATCATTACCATACACCTTTTTCTAACAGATACAAAACTTATTCAAAAATAGATAGGGTCTTTATTTCTAACCAGATGGTAACAGATTTAATTAATTCCAAAATCATTTCATGCCCTATATCTGATCATAATTCAATTGTTTTTGAATTCATGATAAAAATACTCATAATGTTCAGATCAAAGGATACCAGCATACTTAACTCAACTAAAAGACTATAAAGAATATATACTTTCAGAAGTAAGACATTTTTTAGACATAAATAATACTCCTGAAGTCTCCATTGTTTATGTTTGGGATGCCTTAAAATCATATCTATATGGACAAAGTATCAGATGGTATAATAATAAAAGGAAATCTTGGGATAAGGAATTGTTAGATATTCAAAGTAAATTAGACTCTTATAAACATAATAATAAAGAAAATATTATGGACAAGAAAGTTATTGAAGAAATAAACAAACTAAATGAGAAATACAAAGAAATTTTAACTCATAAAGTTAAAATAACTTTAGAGAATACAAGTTTTGTCTTATTCAATAAGCCCCAAATACTTACATAGACTTAAAAATAAAACAAAAAGGTTGAATAAACAAAACCATATCAAAGAAATCTTTTCTCTAAGGAAAAGAAGAATGTTTCTAGTATACCAGAAATACTAGATGAATTTAGAAATCACTTTCACAAAATTAACCATAATAACATTAACATGGAACCTAAAGATAAAATAAAGGAGTTTATAACCACAAACATGAATAAAAGCTTAATAAACAACAGATTAAACTATTGGACAAGAGTATTTCATATACAGAAGTTATTACACAAATAAATAAGCTTAAATCAAACAAAGCACCGGCAATGATGGTATTATACCAGAGATATATAAAATCCTTTCTAAAAGTACATATTCATTAATACATAAGGTTTTATTTTGGCCCAAACTGATTTAATAACCCCTCATCTTGGCAATATACATTTATTTCACCAATTTTAAAACCTAATAAAGATCCAACTAGCTGCTCTTCATATCGGCTCATCTCATTACTTAATGTTGATTATAAAATGTTTATGAGTATTTTTGCTGATAGATTGAAGACAATCATTCCCAGCATTATAGATATAGATCAGACAGGCTTCATTGTAAATAGAAATACTTTTGATAATATAAGAAGAACTTTAACATTAATAGATTTTGCAAATAGGAAAAAGAAAGATTTAACACTTATTAGTCTTGATATAAGTTCAGCATTTGATTCTGTAAGTTGGGACTATCTGTTTACCTTAATGAAGTGCACAAACTTCTCAGATGCATTTGTAAATCTAATTGAGCATTTATACAAAGGAACGTTGGCTTATATTAAGGTAGGAACATAAGTTTCACAAAAAATACCCATTCTTAAAGGTACAAAACAAGGATGTCCACTTTCTCCACTATTATTCACTTTAGTAATGGAGCCTTGGGCTAATTTGATCAGAAACAGTACTGACATAGAGGGTTTTGAAATAGATGAAAATACAACATCCAAAATTCAACTTTTGCAGATGATGTTCTAATTATATCAGCAGGATCTAATTCTTCTATGCAGTCTCTATTTGATAAAATGATGAATTTTAAAAGTATTTCTGGTTTAATATTCAATGAAGAAAAACTAAAATACTACCTATATATACACGAAAAATATTCTCATTAGTGATTTTACTAAATATGCACCCAATTCAGGTCAGATAACTTATTTAGGTATAATACTATCTAAAGATATTAAATCTATTATATATAATAATTATAATACCTGTTTTCTTAATATACAAAATATTTTTAATACCTGGAATAATATGTTTTTACTATGGAGGAGAGACTTACAATTATTAAAATGATAATATTCCCCAAGATTTTATACTTAATACAATCAATAATACTTCCACCTACAAAAATAATTATCAAGAAACTGAATACACTAATGTTAAATTTCCTATGGGCACCTAAGAGACCTAGGATTGCATTAAAGAAACATACTAATAGCTGGTCTCATGGGCGTATTTCTTTTCCTGACTTTAATTTACATACTATCTCTTCTATTGTTAAAGTTATTACTTTATTAATAGATCAGTCATATGTCTAAAATGGAAAGATTATTGGAAGCTAATTAGTATGCACTTCATGAAAATCTCCTTAACACATAAAAATATGATTGTAAATAACTCCATGTTATGGTTACTAAAGGAATTTTGTACTTCACCTATTCCACCTAAACATATGGTTTGTTACCCATTAAATATTATTATTAGCTATCGTAACTTTATATTCATGCACCCTAAGTATAGGGAATGGAATTTTATTGTATTTCCTATAATGTATACTCAGGGTATGCTTTTGTCATCTACTTCTGAAGGAACTCATTTAGCTATAGATAATGATCTAAAGTACTGGTATCAGTTGATATCTGATAATAAAGTTAAAAATCTAGATTTCTTAAAACAAGAATTTGATCTAAGAGAAACTTGCTGGTTAGAGGTTCAGACCTTTAGACAACATCTCATTAATAAAATAGATCTAATGTCTATAACAGTTAAAGAATCTATTCCAACACTGATTGATTACTTGATATTAAATTTACAACATAAAGTTTCTGATAAAGGTAAACTTTCATACATACATAAAATTATCAGACAAGAAACTTTTTACAGTGTAGATTCATACTGGAATTATATCACTTCTATTAATGGGGACCCACCAAATCAACAAGATAAACAATATATATTGGAATCTGCTTATAGAACTACGTCTTCCATTGTCTGGAGACTTTATACATGGAAATTTTTACATAGATCTTTTATACACCTTTGATGATGAATAAAATAAATAATAAAGATAATTTATGTAAGAGATGTAATGTAGAAATTAATGCTGACTGGGCTCATATGTTTTATGACTGTATAAAATTGAAAGAATACTGGAAGTCAATTAATGAATTTTTGCAGGCTCTTTTTACAGATAATTTCATTATTTCTAAATCTCTTATATTATTCAACACACCTGTACCTCAAAGTGTTAAAAAGATTAAGCTTCCCTTGTTATGGTCTATTCTAGCAGTGGCTAGGAAAATAATAACTAGAAATTGGATTTCAGATACACCTCCTTCGTTCAATGAATTTAAAAATGTTATGAATATAGTGTGCCATATGGAAATAAACACAATTAGGACAAGAACAAATAGAAAAACATCTTATTATATTGTATGGGATAATTTACAAAATTTGTTAAAAAAATTCTAATTTCAGTAGCATGGTATTTTAGTTTAATTAATTGATCTGATTGTAGTGGATGTCTTTGTAAATACTTTAGTTGTTTTGTTGAATATTATAATAATACCTATTTTTAATTACTTGTATAAAATTGTTATGATATTTCTCTTATATGTTAAAACAATAAACCTGTTTTGAAAAAAATAAAAGCCATTTCTATGTTATTTTGTGTGGGAGGGTGGGGTAGAATATTTATCATACTTTCTGCAGATTAGTACCAGGTAAGAGACCATGCAGCCTACTGACAGGGATAGGTCAGCAATCAATGGTACAAACCAGTGCCTAAAATGTACCTCTGTAAATAACTTGCTTAGATATAGAAAATGCTAATGAAAAATAACCCTTTAATGTGCAAAAGAACACAAACTAAAATACATCACAAGTACACTTAGTGAAGGGGCAACATTTGAAGAGATGTATACAAATTTTGAAATTTTAGTTAACTATGGAGGTAGCAACATGAAGCCTCAAGTTAAAAAATGACATTTCCTAGCTACAGACTTGGGGGAATATAATGGTGTACAGTACATATATTTATCCTAATAACTAAGCAAAGATTTTTTTTCCTTCTGGCTCTGCTCTCCTTCTGAGCACAGAGTTTTACCCCAGTCTCTCTATTAAACTACTTGTGTTCCTTGGGGCAAGAGCCCTACATGCCATTCATTCCCCCTAGATCAAAGGGTGGAAATGGTTTAATCATCCAAGTGAGGAAATAGGTTTTTCTATCTAAGGCTCTATATTTCCTGTGTGTGCTTGCTGGTAGATGCTAAAGGGAGAGCACACAAGTGGTCAATAATGAGGGGTATCACCCCCTTTGCAAATAATGTAACCCTCAAAGGCTCTATCCCTTTGCAGCAATTCATCTCTGTGTATTCTTGTATCCACCAAGGATTCAAACCCGGTATGGACACTCTGGGTATAAATGCCCAACCGTTCCCTGAACAGAAGTGAGCAAGCATTGCTTCTTCATTCCTTAACCTCCACACACCTCCTTCACAGCCAAAGGCAACAAAATGAACTTGGGTCACATAGGCTGAAGTCAGGCCTTTAGACCTCTAGACCATGGGACTAGCTGTATACCCCACAGAGAATGTGGCTCCTTTCCAGATTTGGATGTACAAAAATGAAAGACACTGATATAAGCAGCACATGTCTCTGTGGCATAAGCTGTAGGTAAAGTCAGCTTAAACAGAGGCCACATAATTCAGGGTTCAAATCCAGTTTAGACATATGTTGGGGTTGGGGGTTGGTATAATGGTTAAGGTGTTCACCTCATAGACACAAAGGGCAGGGTTTGATTCTCATATTTGAAAGAGAAATTGGCTGGGCTTAAAATGACATACAGGGACAGCTAGCCTAGTACTTACCTAGGAACATATGAACATATAAAGCAATAAGACATACAGCATCAGCTTTTCAAAATTAATCTTCAGTACTTGGATTTCTTAGCAACGGTGGGAGTTGAATGGGAACGGCAGCTTCTTATAACAAAAGTGCAATGTTGTTGTTGTTGTTGTTGTGTCTTTCAGCTTATAACAAAAGTGCAATGTTTCATGTAATTCTGTCTTGATGTAAAACATGCAGTAACTCGCCTTATAAGGGAAATGACATCTCCTTTACTATTCCAGACATACAAATAAATTGTTTAAAAAAGTCAACTGCTTTAACCCCCAACCTCCCATGTCGACAAACTATTTTTCCTACATGTGCATTATGTGAATTTACAGCGAATAATTACATCGTATTACAGGGGAATCCTGCCCTTTAACCCCTCCCCCACAACTGTAACTGCAGTGACTGTGTAGACATGTCAATTATAAACTTAGTTTAACAATTTAGTGAAAAATATAAATATTCCCACAAAGGCCTATTACACAATGCAAAAATCAAGGTTAACCAATTAATAAAAGACTGCTTTTGCTAAGTAAAGCAATCAGCATGCACTGTTGAAATTTTACTGTATGGCATTATGATATTAATTCCAATAGCAAAGTGTGCATCAGATCTTTGTTTAATATGATAGACATAGTTGCATTTATTAACTGGGTATGCAGACTGATCTAATGTCCCTTATCAGCCATGGCCCGAGCCCATAATGCAGCAACATCTTCCATAAAAATATGTATATAAAGAAAGATAACACAATAACGATATGAAAGTTATCATCAAAAGTTTTCATGATCTTTAGGTGAAACAGGGAAGAGTATCACTGTAGCAATCCTTCAACAGTGAATTAAAACAGTGACTGAAATCCCTCAAGCAGGTGTTTATGATATCACTGGACTTATAAATGCGTAATATGGCTGACAGAATAGGGGTAGTTGAAGCTCTGTATGCAAGGCAGAGGTTGTCTCTATATAGCCCATATGATACTGTTCATTCTTAGTTCATGTGATAGTTTGTTCCATGATACAGGCCTTGGAAACTGCCTTTTTTCCCAAGAAACAGACAGAATACAGAATATTTAAAGGATGGTGTTCTCAGACTACTTGTTCTCCAAAAACAGGTGCTACCTCCCACAATTTCTCAGACAAGCATGGTCAATGACAATTACTCATCTGCTTGAAAACATCAATGTAGCTCTAGGCATGACTGAAAGCAAATTAGATTTAAACAAATACAGGCAGTGGAGTTCTCTTTCCTGAGAAACAGAAATAAAGCATCAAGACTTTTTGCAGATTGCATACGGTGGTGCATCGGTAGCATTGTTGCCTCACAGCAAGAGGTTCTCCTGTTCAATTCTTGGCTGGAGTGCGGGGAGTGCCTTCTGTGTGGAGTCTGCATGTCCTCCCCACGGATGAATGGGCATTCGAAAGACATGTGTAAATGGGCGTGCCTTCATTGAACATTGAGCTGGCACCTCAGCATTTGTGGAATTCTACTGCCAATCATTAGTGGACCGGAGTTCCGCTGTGGCGACCCCTAACCAGGAAAAGTCGAAAGACAACAACAACTTTTTGCGGACTGCATAGTGAGGTAACAGTGAGCAAGTTCATGGCCACAATAAGCAGTGCAAACTCAAATCATAACATTAAGTACAATAGCAAAATTTGCATCTTTGGTTAACATGTTAAACAATTTGTAAGCACAATTCATCTGGGACAAGATTTCTGCATTTTGCTCTGTGTGTACCGTCTACTGAAAAAGAATGTGTATGATTCATGAACAGACTTAGATACTAGTGTTCAGTCTGTTCAAACTTCACCCCTACAGAACCCTAGAAATCTGAAACCTGTTGTGAGGATCCAAAAACCATGACCCTAAAGGATCCTGAATTATAAATCTATGGAGAAAAAAAGCCTTTGTAAGACATCAAAAACCATGACTGCAGATTTGCTGGAGTTAACACAGATTTATAAAACAAGCAGATAGCCCCAAACAGCACAATTCTTTTGTAGCTCCTACTATAATGTTTTAGCAGAGAAAGCTGACCAGTACTATTATCACCTGCTCAGTTAGCAAGACTGACCCTGTGAATGCCAAAACATGACAACAATAATAGAGGTTAAAAAACTGAGCCTTGGGGGACCCTACCTTAAAGATCCCATCTTAAAGCACAGCAGAACCTGAAATAACTTTGAAAAGCAAATAAAAAAAAATGAAGAAAAACAACCTATGAGGCTATGTGTGGATAACTCCCCTCCCAACAGGTTATGCCCCACAGATTCAAAGATCCTTTTGTGTTCAAGGAAGAAACCTCTAGTAATAAAATCTTTGAACATACTGCCATACGTCTATCATCAATACAGTTTGTTACTGTGCTAAAACCAGTCCTAAACTTATGCTGTTATAATGAAAATATCAATCTGTAAATTCCAGCAGCTGTAACTATCCTTTCAGGGATTTTTCCTGGACGGCATAAAATTGGACTATCAGCCTAAAACCAGTAATCTGTGTGGGACTGTTTTTCTGAAGTGGAATAATCCTTGCATGCTTAAAGACAATGCAATTTTTAAGACAGAGATTGAAAATGTGAGCATGTGGTTTGGGAAGAAAGCAGGCTCCAGTAATAAAGCCTTTTTATACATATTGCCATATACCTGACCAGTAAATATAGGCTGTTACTATGCTAAAACCATACCTAAACATGTGATGTGGTAAGAGCGTACTTTGTGCAACCAAGAGCAGACCAGATGGCTTAGTGGTTAAGGTCTTTGTCTCCCATGCACAAGTTACAAGGTTTGATCCTGACCTCTGACTAATGCCTGTTTGGGGTTTGCATATTCTCCCTGTATCTCCCATGTCTGAAAAGGATGCTGAGTGTTTCCATCTCAAACTCACTAATGAAACACTCAACATGTTTTTCTGACATGGGAGAAACTTCACAGAGATACACGGAGAACATGCAAACTCCAAACAGGCATTGGTCGGAGGTCAGGATCAAACCTTGTAACTTGTGCATGGGAGGCAAAGACCTTAACCACTAAGCCATCTGGTCTGATCAAATGACAAATTCACCACCATAACAGGAACAGACAAGCAAAAACTGAGGGTGATGCTACTCAATACTAGAAGTTTAAATATCAAAATGCACTAACTCGAGGCACTCCTTAAAATGGAGAACATCGATATCTGTGCAGTGGCTGAGACCTGGTTCAAGGCTCCAGAGAGCACCCTTGCACTACCAGGCTATAACTCATTCCACACTTTTCGGCCATGTAACCTGGACCGGAACACCAAAGGTGGAGGTGTGTCCATATCCATTAAGGATATCCACATCTCCAGGCTAGTTGCTCAGCATAATGCATCTGAGGTTATTCAAGTGAAATTAACTCTGGGCAAAACTGCAATCCAAATTGTAGCTTGCTACAGGTCCCCCACCATGCCCCAGGATTCCCACTCCTCTTTTCTTGATGTACTGGAAAATATTAGGGTTCAACCAAACACCCTAATAATGGGCAATTTCAACTACCCCACCATTAACTGGGAAACTACGCATGTACCAACTCCTTCGCTCAATGCTTTCTGGAATTCATAAACTCCAATGCCCTGGATCAACTTATCCACACCCCTACCAGGGGCAACAATATCCTAGATCTAGTCATTACCAACATGAGTGACCGGTGTACCACACCTGAAGTCAACCCCTCATTGGTCCGATCCAACCATAAGCTAATCACCCTAGATATTCACATCCTGCCTCCACCCCCCATTAAGGAAACCACGGTAAAAGATTTCTCCAAAGCCAACTTTATGCTTCTTAAGACAGAAGTGGTGAACTACATGACACCCATGCAGATGGACAATACAGTTACGACTACTGAATCCTAAACAATTGCACTTTATAAGCACTTACACGAATGCATGGATCGTGCTATCCCAAACAGAGCCAAGATGCTATTCTCCAAAAAAAGGAAGCCAATCTGGTGGTCCCCTGCCATAAACAAACTGTACAACAGAAGGAAGAAACTGTTGCAAAAGAGAGTAAAATCCCATTAGTGGAGGAGCTCCCTGGTCAGCCTCAGTAAGAAGCGGCGATCCCTGATAAAATCCTCCAAAGCTAGTTACAAAAACAAAATCGCCACTGATTCTAAAGACAACCACAAAGCATTCTATAGCTATGTCAAGAATCTCAATGGCAACACTCAGATCTGCTCTGAGTTACAGCACAATAGCACTAAATATACAGACCCAACTGATATTGCCAACATCCTGGCAGATAGGTTCAGTGCTAACTTTACCCCCTCTCACCCCCTAAAGGGTCCATCTCTATACCGGACGAATGCAAAGTTCCTGTAATCACGGCTGCACACGTAAAAACCACACTCTCCAAAGCCAAGAACACAGCATTCATGGGACCAGACAACATCCCAGGCTGCGTTCTACATGAACTACAGAACGAACTGGTACCCCACCTAAGTACCATGTTCAGTCATAGCCTCACTTCAGGTTTTGTGCCCGCTGAATGGCACACAGCGATGGTTATCCCACTCCACAAGGGGGAAGCCACCACAGACCCCGGGAACTACCGCCCCATTAGCCTGACAAGCCTGGTCTGCAAGGCCATGGAACATATCATCATGGAACTTATAAACAAAGACATTGGTAATCTCCAAACTCTGGACCCCACCCAGTTCGGGTTTGTAAACGGCAGATCATGTCTCCTAAACCTGATAGACTTCTTTGAAGCAGTCACAAAAGCCGTAGACGAGGGTAAGGTGGTTCACACAGTCTATCTAGATCTTGCCAAGGCTTTTGACACCATCCCCCACTCTGGAATTATAGATAAACTCACTAAACTAGGTATAAATCCCTATGTCACAAGATGGGTTGCCAACTGGCTCACTGACAGAACCCACACTGTGAAAGTAGCAGACTCCAAATACGACTTCAGACCAGTGACAAGTGGAGTACCACAGGGTTCAGTCCTAGGTCCTCTCCTGTTTGGTATTTACTTCTCTGAAGTACAGACTAACACAGAAGGTCTTTGGCTAATGAAGTTCGCAGATGACTGCAAACTAGGAGCCATAATTGAAACTCCTAACAATGTGGACATCCTACAAAAGGGCCTCACTGAGACAGATGCCTGGTGTCAAAGCCATGGCCTGAAGCTCAATGCCAAAAAGTGCATTGTCATTTCCTTTGGTAAAAACTCTGTACCCATGAACTACAATATAGGCGGTAGTATACTTAACACCGAAAGTGTGATAAGAGACCTTGGGACACAGGTGGACAGTAGTCTCTCCTTTGATAATCACATTGCCACAGTAGTCAGGAAATCCTTCTACGTGGCACACCTCATCACAAAAGGTTTCTCATCCAGAAAAAAAGTGGTCATTGTTCCCCTCTACTCATCACTCATTAGACACATTATGGAGTACAATGCCCCTTTTGGTATGTACCTCACAAGACATCTACAACAACTGGAAAGGCCGCAGAAATACCTCACAAAGAGGATTACCGGCCTCAAACAGATGTCCTACGTAGACCGTCTCAAAAAACTCCAGCTTTACTCCATCACATATTGCCTACTCAGAGGTGATCTCTGCCTAACATACAAAGCTATGTCAAACCCAGAGCTGTTGGAATTGCCCCACTTAAAGAAATCCCAATCCATCCGAGCTACATGCTCTAGGGACCTAAACCTTGTCACCACAATAAACAGAACATGCCGGAGGGATAGATTCCTGTCCCAGAGACTTCCCATACTCTGGAATAAACTACCTATCTATATCAAACAAAGCTCCTTATTAGCACTCTTCAAGAAAAATCTTGATGATTGAATGGGAAATAGGAAATTCACCCAGGGATCACTTCTGTTGCTCTGCTTGACAGTGGCACAGGAAAATAATTTTCTTGGGTGGCAAAAGCCAGGGTACCTTTTTGGCTGGGCTTGTATAGGCCCTAGGGCCGATAGCCTAGTACCTACCTATGAACCTATAAACCTATGAATGGAGCTGTGGGCAGCAGCACAGACTCTACATGGTGCCCTATAGGGGAAGAGTTGTAAAAACCCAACCACTTTGGGCATCTAGTGTGGTGTGCAGTATCCTCATGATAGGAGAACATGGATCACAGACTGCACACCGTGGCAGGGTTAGCCACTTTACAGTGTAAGAAATGTCTCTAGGTGATTCGGTTATATTGACTAATGTCGCCAAAATGAGCATGGGTAGTTACCGGTGATAAGTGGGTTGAGGACCCGGCCTACTCTGACCCACGCCAGGGACCTGTGCTAATGGTAGGAGGGGTATATGTGCCCTTATTGGCCAGTGTATGTCTGCCATAAAGCCGAGCAGCCCTGGGTCAATAAGCTACTTGCTGGCCAGTGTCTAAGTTGCCCAGCCTGGGTTACCTGGGATAGCTCTGTTGAGCAAAAGCTGGACTTAAAACCAACCAACCTGCCAAACATGAACTGAGAATTGATACGCTTAATGTAGGTTCACTGACATGACACAGCTTGGAAGTGGATGACATGAAGCTACAAAGGAGGCTGGACATCCTATGTATCCAGGAGACAAGATGGAAGGGCAGTGCAGCAAAGCCACTTGGCTTGGGATCGAGAGTCTACTACTCAGGTGGGGGGCAGGCTAGAAATGGTGTAGGAACTGTGGTGAGAGAAAAGCTTTAGAATGCAGTAAGGGATATCATCAGAATTAATGACAGACTCGTGGCAGTCAGACTCTAGTGTAATGATAGGGCAGTATTCATAATCTCAGCCTATGCCCCACAGCAGGGCTGTGATAGTGAGGAAAAGAGTGCATTCAGACAGCAGTTGCAGGACCTACTAGATAAAGCAGGACAACATGAATTGGTGTTAATAATGGGTGACTTGAATGTAGATATCGGGACAGACAGAACAGGATATGAGGACTGCCTGGGTCCACATGTGTGAGGCAACACGAATAAAGAAGGAGATGCCATTCTAGACTTCTGTCTGGAAAGGCCGCAAAAATACCTCACTAAAAGAATCACAGGCCTAAAGCAGATGCCTTATGCTGACTGTCTAAAAAAACCTCCAGCTATACTCTGTCGCATATCATCTACTCAGAGGCGATCTCTGCTTAACATACAAGGCCATGTCAAACCCAGAGCTGTTGGACATGCCACACTTAAAGAAATCCCAATCCCTCAGAGCCACACGCTCCAGGGATCTAAACCTTGTCATCACAATGAACAAAACATGCTGGAGGGATAGGTTCCTGACCCTGAGACTCCCCACACTTTGGAATAGACTGCCCATATATGTCAAGCAGAGCGTCTCTTTGGCCCTGTTCAAAAGGACCCTTGAAGATTGGATGGGAGATATGAAATTCACCCTGGGGATCACGTCAGTCACCCTGCTAAACAGGGGTCCAGGGAAGTAAATATTGTGGGAAGAAATAGCCAGGGAATTGTTATGGCTAGGCTTGTATAGGCCCTAGGGCCGATACCCTTGTACCAACCTATGAACCTCAATGGCTTGATAGTAGCCAACACATGGTTCAGAAAGAGAGACGGTCACAAGATCACATACAAGAGTAGTCAACATGCAACTGAGGTAGACTTCTTCCTAGTACCCCAAGAAGAGGAGGAAATAGGTGGAGTTGAAAAAGAATGGCAGCGCTTAAAAACAGCATGTGTTAGAACTACAGAAAAGATATGTGGCCGAGCCAGGTATGGAAATAAGGTACATAAGGAAAGCTGGTGGTGGAATGCAGAAGTCCAGGAAGTCATCAAAAGAAAGAAGGAATGTAGGAAGAAGTGGGAGATAGAAAAGACTAACCCGGCTAGGAAGGAGTACTGGTTGGCTAACAAAGAATCTAAAAAATGTTGCAATAGCAAAGAATAGGGCATCGGAGGCACTCTACCAACTTCTGGAAAGTGACTCAGTAAGTGGCAAAAAGCAACTATATCAGGTTGCAAGGCAAAGACAGAAAGATAAAGAAGATAATCAGACACCCTTCATAAGGGACGCCAGCAACAACCTGCTCACCAGCCCAGAGGACATCAAAGGCAGATGGAATGAGTATTTCCAGCAGCTTCTGAATGAAGAAAACTCCACAGAAGCTGTACTGCCCCAAAAACAGCCTAAGATGAGAGAAGAAAAGGAGCCCACCTTAGAAGAAGTAAAAACAGAACTAAGGAAGATGAGGTCACGGAAAGCAGCAGGATCAGATGAGGTAACAGCAGATATGCTAAATATGCTGGGTGAGATGGGGAGAAATGGCTCCTGAGGGTACTAATAGCAGTGTGGAGAGAAAGGCGTATCCCAGATGACTGGAGAATAAGCATACTCATGCCAGTGTACAAGAACAAAGGGGACGTCCCCATACAGAGGCATCAAACTCCTATCACATTGCATGAAAGTTCTGGAGACGGTGACTGATAAACGGGTACACAGAGTTGTAGAATGTAAGATGGGAGATGAGCAGTTTGGATTCAGATCAGGATGCAGCATGTCATAGAGATAGAAGGGAAGATAGTAGAACAGGTAAACAGCTTCAAGTATCTGGGAAGGGTAGTTGAGGAGAAGAGTAGTCTGAATGAAGAGGTCAAAGCTAGAATCAGATGGGCTGTAGCCAGCTGGCATAGAGTACCAGGTGTACTCAATGCCACAATAATGCCAAAAAAAGCTGAAAAGTAAGGTGTACAAGACAGTAGTGCAACCAGTACTACTGTATGGTACAGAAACCTGGACAGTAAAAGCAGAACAGTTGAAGAAGTTAGAGGTGATGGAAATGAAGTGCCTGAGAAAGGTGATAGGATATACATATACGTACACCCCCCCCCCCCACACACACACACACATAGCCTCATCACCCAAAAAAATATACTTGGATAAATATGGCCCAAGAGTCAACTACTGATAAATGAGGTTCTAGATCTGTTTACTTACACAATAAAATCTTAACAGCTGTTTAATGCCCTAAGAATGTTTAGGCATTCCACTCTGAGGACCGTGTAAGTTGCATAGTTGGTCTTCTTTCTGCTTTTCCTGGTTAGGGGTCACCACAGCAGAACTCCGGTCTGCTAATGATTGGCAGTGGATTTTTATGGTGCCGAATTGCCAGCCCGACAGCCATCCTTTAAAGAAGGCTCACCATTCACATACGCACCTACCTGCATGCCTTTAAATGTCACTCAACTGTGGGGAGGACATGCAGACTCTACACAGAAGCGCTCCAGCTGAGAATTGAACGGGAAAACCTCTTGCTGTAAGGTGACAATGCTAACAGCTGCACCACCATGGCCTTCTTTAGTTGCATAATTGGTGAAGGGCTATAAAGACTAATGGCAGAGACACACTGAACTGTGCAGGTGCAACTTTCACTCAATTGTTTCTACAGTATTCAGGAATGAGGATTACACCTACATGGTACAAAGCATGCTCCAATGCCAACAAATATTACTTAAGTGAACAGGGACTGCACAACTAATATGTAGTGGTTTATTTCATTAAAATTATTATAAAGTGACACCCACAAAAGCAGGACATAAAAGTGTGTAAACCAACCTACCACTGCAACATTCTACTCGCATCTTACATGAGTCTACTCATTTAAAGCAATATGGCTACTCTGTAATATACTATGAATGCACAGACATCAACTCTACCCACAACCTAATTAAGCAAAATAGTTAACTATGAGCCAAGTATACTATGCAACAGTCAGGTGACTCAGGTATTCAATGTATTTTATGTATAACAAGCAGATGGTTGGAGTTACATTTGTAACACCGTGGACAAAAGTGACATTTTGTGTTCTTCACCGACTTTCAGTTACACCTACTGTCGGTATTTAATAATTTCAGTTTTTTTTGTGTATAATGCATCCTTTCTACCATTTAAATAAAAAGGTAGTACTAGTAGAAAGAAAACTGACAAAGATCACAACTTTCCTTCTGGCAGATGGAACAATAATGTCAGTTGTTTATCAAGTAGTGCACTTGCCTTTGATGCTGGAAAACCAGACCACTGTGAATCTTATTCCTACATGAGGTGCCTGTGATTCATTTTCCTTTTCTGCAGTGCATCATAAGGCAGTGCCATCCTACAAATCAGGTACTGAATCGAAGTACCACCTGCCGGAGCTAGTGGTAGGTCATGTGGGCATACGAAATCCCATAGCACTTATTGAAACTAATAGGGGTGCTTCATTTGCAATTCCAACTCAGTATTACAAACATAAACATAACATTAAAAATAAACATATATATAAATGCATTCAAGCTTCCATCCTACAGCCAAAAATATTTTATTTTTTTCAACATAGTCTTTATATCCCATTTCTTACTATAACTCTTCTTACTTAACTTTCCATACTGAACCACACCCATGAAAAAATTATCTATCCCATTTGTCTGCTCTTTCTCTTCCATATCGTGCTGTATTTGGACTTACTTGTTTCACCTTGCCATAATTTTAATGCATCAAAACTTTTTTTCTCACAGATGACATATAAAGTCCCACTGCTTTTTCTACCCATAAAAAGGACAAAGTCTTTATTCCCCCTGTTTGCACTTCAAAAGTGATGCAACTTAAAACTTATTTAACAGCCTCCTCCACAGCACATCATGCCATTCCCACACACCTCCTAATCTTCCAGTTAAATTTCACCAAGGATCTATCCGATAGAAGCCATTTATAATTTTCTAATACCAGTTTCCTCTTTTTTGGCAATGTTTCTAAACTCAACTTGCATAATGATTTTTTTTCTTTACCTATTCACCATTAACTTATTTTTCTGTACACCAACAAATTATCAGAATTATCAATATTTTGTTAGAAGAAGATTCCCTAACAAATTTTATTTCTCATATATAGCTACACTCACAATTGAGTATACATGTAATTATATCAAATAAACTACTAAAATAAATAGTCCAAGTTCCTCTTTATTTTTTTCCACTATAAACTGTACCCTTTCTTAATGGGATTCCACTTAGGGCCACATATTATCCATAACACGATTACTAATAACTTCCTTTCTCTGTCTGTTGGTAGACATGAACACTTTTTCCATATATGTCAACTTTCTCAACAATACTGAATGTATGAAATATATATTTTTAGTAAACATTAGCCTAAATGCGCTTCATAAATTTACTATCATATTTACTTTCTGATATATCTCTTCCTATTGCTGTTGAATCACTTTGTTTTTCTCCTTATGCAATGTCTAATAGTGACAAGACTAGATGAATTTCCATGGTGCCGTAGTCCACTTTCTCATATTCAGTATAAGTACCACTTTGGGTATCCCCAGAAATAGGGCATAGGCCTTGTAAGACTGACCAGTCAAACAAAAAAGACCATGAATAAAATAAAAATGAAGAATTGCAGATAAATGTTAACAAATGAAAGGTTTATTTTATGTGAGACAGTTAATGTCAACTGCATACAAACATAGAATAATTCAGCATATGGCTGTAATAGTTATTTAATTATAAAAGAACACTTCGGTTAATTCACCCAAACCTCTTTAGTACCATTACTGCATATTACACAATGCGGCAGTTGGTACAGAGATTTAAGGCTAAAAGCCATTAATGAGCGACTTCCTGTGTAACAGGGTTTGATTCCCTCTGGCTTCATCTACTTACTGTGTGACCTTGAGCAACTCACTTAACCAGACAATGTTTCAGGGCAATTTCTTTGGGCTAGGCTCATTAATGGTCTCTGAGACTGTATGACTTTTAACTACCTATGAACCTATTATTAGAAATCACAGCAGTGGTTACTTGTACTGACCAAGGGGGTGCTCTGTGAAAACAGTGTAGTTACCAGTTAAGGTGTACAAAGCATCCCAGGTGCATTAATTGCTATGAATATTAACAAACATCAACTAAAGAATGATGTCTATGTAAGCATCACAGATTGCTGGTGACACGAAATGGAACACCACAGAAGATAAGAGTATGAGAACTGCTGCTATATAACATAATGCCATTAAATTAGTTGTAATATTCAAAACAATAACAACAGAAAATACAGAAACATAATTTTTTCACAATTCAGTATTTAATGTGATAAAGGAATATGTATGTATTAGTGATGGCTCTAAGCAGATAACACTGAATTTTTTTTCTAGATAGTAAGAGGTTCATATGTAAGTACTAGGCTAGCTGCCCTTACCAGGCCATTTTAAGCCGAGACAGTTTCCCTTTTTCTGTTTGAATTACTCAAACTCATTTAGTTAGAGATTGGCCTTACCCATCCCATGGTCAATAATTATATATTAACCCTAATGAGAATAACTGGAATCATACAATAGATAATTTGAGGGGACCCATGCATGGAGTAAACCATTTAAGAGCTGCCGTTGCCCATCAATAGTACAAGGGGCAGCCATTGGGGTATAGATCCAAGCTGTGCACGAATATGAACAGGGATGAACTTTGTTTTACAAGGATGGGGAATCTGTTCCAGAGCAGTGATGTCCTCTGTGAGATATACCTGTCCCTCCAAACCATTCTGTTGATGTTGTAGAAGAGGTTTAGAGTATTTCTGATGCCATTTGACTTGCTGATGTGCTGTAAATCCATCACTACTGGGTCAGGCAGAGGATGCTTTGTATGCCAGACACAGCTCACTTCTTAGCAGTCTGTATGATACTGCGTATAGTGGCAGGGCTTTGAATCAATCCATGTAGGACATGTTGCTTAGGTCTTGTATCCTTTTAATAAGGTATCTATGTGGGCATTCTAGTTGTTGCATGTATCTGGACAGATACATGCCAAAGGGGGCATTATATTCAATGACTGGCCTAATGAGGGCTGAGTAAAGGGGGGCAATGACATCCCTAGATCTAGAAACAATCCCGTGGTTAATAAGTTGTGCTATATGAAAGGACTTTCTTACAACAATTGACACATGCTCATCTAAATGTAGGTCATTGTCCACATAAGTTCCCATATCATGAACAACTGGGTTAACTGTTAGGGGCATATTGTCAGTGTGGTAGTTCCCTGGAGCAGATAGCTTCTCAAAGGACACAATAATGCTTTTTTTGGCATTTAATTTTAGTCAATGATTTTTGCACTGGTTATTTATTTAGGCAAACTTTCCTGCAGGATGGCCAAGTCATTTGGGGATTCTGTGACTTCTACAGAGCTTGCAGTCATCTGCAAACTTAGGCAACCAGAGCCCTTTAGTATTGGCTTTTACTTCAGAAAAGTAGATGGCAAACAGGAAAGCTCCCAGTACAAAACCCTGGGAGATCCACAGATGACTAGTCTTTTTGTGGAGTTAACTTCCACTATTTTGATTTACTGTGCCCTCTCTGGGAGCCAGTTGGCAGTCCAGCAGGTAACTGACACAGGGTTTTGTTCCCAGTTTATTTAGCTTTTATTGAGTCAAAAGCTTTGGTCAGGTCAAGGTATGCTTATTTACTTAAAGTTGTAGGCACTTCATGCTTAGGTTTGAAATGCTGATGCTTTTATGGTGGGGGTTCAGGGGTGGTAGCACCCCCCTCTCCCCTTGCTAGATGTGGACATTACTGTTATTTTAAGGTAGCATTTGTTCTTCCAGGACAGTAAAATACAGTGGGAATTTCACTGTACTGTTAATGTTTTGAAAACATAAAAACAAGAATGTGTAGGAAAGCTGCACGGAAAAAATATGTGTATAGATCATACTAGAAAAGATAAAAATAGTAAAGCTGATTATCAACAATATTATGGCCCTTGGGCTAGGATCATGTGTAGTAGTAGTATCCGGATAAAAAAGTACTTTCTTCCATTATTTATTTATTTTAAATACTGAATTATGCATAGCATTCTATTCACAGCATGCAGCTAGAGAATATGGAGAAATATCATAAGCAGGAGTTATGACAAGAAAGAGAACAGTGCGCCACTTCTGATGGAAAATGGGAGGTGCACTCATAAGTATTCAATTCACTTTTAGGGTTACGGAGGGAATTTTAGGGGCTAAATTGTTCAGATTGAGGTACCGAATTATGCTGTACATAGTTGCTGGCATGGCTGGGATGTCTTTGCTGAGTGGCAGGCTGATTTAGAAGATTTTTCAGAGAAAAGAATTTACTTTTTTCTCAGACTATAATGGGAACAAGTCTTAATCTGAACTTTTCCTATATTTTTGGTGTAACAGAGTATAATGGTGTCTATTTGAAGGATCTTTATTAATGCAGACAAAGGTTTGTTTACGATGTTCATTGTGCACTTGAGTTGCAGCGCGTAGAATCTGTTTAAAGCACACATGCCCACTCCTTTGTGCAGAACACTTGGAATAAGTAAGGTGTATCTTTAGCAAAGCACAGTAGTGGTTTTAAAATGTCAGGCGCAGAATTACAAGTGTATATAGTTATGAACAGAATCTTGCTTTGTTTAGACCTGCTGTCTTTACAGGTTATGTTTCTAAGGAATATTCTGGAATAGAAAGTGCTGACTTGACTACAATACTTCTGGAGAAATATTTAGGCTTATGACATTATTTGTTGGTGACTTTTTCAAAGAATGGAAAAAAAAGTCAGACTGTGTACTAGGCATATTAAAATACTTTGTTGTAAAAGGTGATATACTACCATAGTTTTTCATATATTAATGTATTGGTGTATTATAGTTCCCTGCTGTATTCAGAAAAAAGTTTTCTGGGTTACCCTTCTGTGCTGTGAAATAAACAACTAGTAAGTAGCCCTAACTATTGTGCTTTTAGTTCCTGTTTGACAGTTTAGCTCTCATCTGTAGTCTCCTACTTTTACTTTAATTCTTGGCATACTTTAATTTGGCATGATTACATTACACATTTGCCATGCTTATGCCATACCAAGGAGCAGCTTGCTACTGTACACCTCCGTGTATCTTCATTTGAACAATTGCCTTTTATGGTTACTAGGCAGTTTTAGGGTTAGGGATAGTATATTCACATAGTACATTTAAATTGCTGACATTGTGTGGGCATAACTCATATTCACACTGCAAGTAAGATATGCAAATGAGTTATATCTGCATGCTAAATATATATGTGTATATATATATGTATATGTATATATATATATATATATATATATATATATATATATATATATATATATATATATATATATATATATATACATTGTGTAAAAATATACCCCAACAGAATGGTATACCAGTACAAAAGTGCATGCCCAGTTCCCTTAGTTGCATTACTCTAATAACATGGTGTAATGTGCCTTAGTGTTAACATCCCACTATCAGTTGCTCAAAGACATACCCATATCTGCATGAAAACAGTGTGGTGTTGCTTTGATAACATGGTGGACTCGGAAATCTAGGCTTAGGGGCAGTGCTTCAGAGACAGGGTTTTAGGTTGAGGGCCATGGGCCATGTTTTAGGATCAGTTTAAGTTTTAAGTTTAATTTTAAGATTACTGTTTTGGGGATAGTATTTTACTTTATTTGAATTTATTAACCAGGGTAAAGCACTGATCACAAAAGACCAATTTCAGTCTCAGGCCAATGCAAAATAATTAAGAGAAGCAAAGAAACAAAAACTTATATATATATATATATATATATATATATATATATATATATACAGTAAGATAATTAGGATGACTATACAATACAGGCAGAAAAAAATGCTGTATATAGCATGGATAACAGCAATCATACAAGTGTAGAACTATGCAAAAGTGTGTGTGTGCATGTACGTATGTAGGGTTTACTATCAAAATGTTGAATGGAAAAATAATTTCTGTTTGACACATCGAATACAAAAAATGAAAGTCAAAATGTAGAACAAGTCACAATGTCGAATCAACTGAACAAATTCAGCAGGTTTGACATTGTTGCCGAACAGATCACGTGATGTCCATATAGAAGCTCAGGTAAAGGAAACTCCTATACCTAACATCACATTTTTGCAGGGGGGCAAGCATCCTGCACTCCCCACACCCCCTGCTAACTATATTTTCCAACTATGAGATTGCACTACAGTGAGGAAAGGGATGAATTTCCCAAACCGCACTGTACTGCGATCTCTGTACAGTTCTTCAAGTTTATATATAAACTTTCGAACACTGAGATATTCAGCCAGATGGAAATTCAAACATCTCTGTTTCGAGCTTTCCGTCTGCGGGCATCTCAACTATGTGTGTGTATGTATGTATGTATATATATATATATATATATATATATATATATATATATATATATATATATATAATATATATATATAGGTTCATAGGTTCATACTAGGCTATCTGCCCTAGGGCATTTATAAGCCTAGCCAGAGTGTGCTTGGCTTTCGCCACCCATTTTAAATTAATTTTGCTATGCCCTTTTTTGAGGTTAGTATACTGTGCCTCTGTCTAACAGTGACACAGAAGTGATACCCGGGGTAAACCTACGATCCCCCATCCACTCATCAAGATTCCTCTTGAAAAGAGTCAATGAGGGACTCTATATATACTCACTAGCATCACTACCCCTTACAACAATCTTAAGAATTTACGCTCCTCAAACAAAATACTTATCAATACTTGCAAAGCCAACAACTTGACAGGAGACTCCCTCTTCTCTAATGCTGTTGGAAAGCACTGGAATCTTTTACCCACTGAACTCATATCTCTGTCTTCATTAACTCTATTTAAACAGAAGCTAAAACTATTCCTCCATACCAATGGCTATGCCCCTGTACTAACCCTGACTAACTTTCCTCCCTTACATTAATGAATACTCCTCACCTTTATAGAATTATCCTTAAGATACCAAAGACTATGGCATGACAATTCATATATGTGTATATAGTAACATCTCTTGTATAATTACCTATTATTATTTGAGTTATGCTTATGATGATTACTGTACTTTATATTACCAACAGCTGTTTACTTTGGACTGTTGCAACTTTTTATACTGTATATTGTATCTGTCTTGGAGGTTATCTCCCCATATTTTTGTATATGTCTTGGAGCTCTTCTCCCTGGGCCTCTACTGAAAATGGACATGTATCCAGTTAGACTAGCCCAGTCAACAAATGTAAAATAAAATATACTTATATATATATATATATATATATATATATATATTTGTATATTTAACTAGGCACACATACATTCATTTAAGTGCATTGCAATAAAGGTAACTCAGGTTAACTGCATTTGCTAGTGATATCATTCAAATTTGTTAGGAGGTAGACAGATGGAGTGGAACAAGATTGCTAGGTAATGTGTCCAAAGTGGTGGTATTTGTATGAAGCATCATTGTGAAGATAGTGTTTAAGATGTGTGGAATTTTGGGCAAGAAAATATTTATTTGAGATTGGCAGGGATAGATTTGCATAATTTTGGATCTACTATTTTGAGATTCATTACAGCTTAAAGGACCTGGGCAGCTTTGATTTCTGGGGCTGTAGGAAAACTGAAGACCATAACAGTAGCTCATATTTTTGTCTGAGACCTATTTTAAATTTCTGTAGTGTTGTGCCAGTGCAGATTCTGTTGGTGATTGAATTATTATGAAGTGTCTTTTTGAGGTATACACTGCCTATTGCTATTGTGGAGTATTTTAAAAGAAATGGGGACATTTTTGTTAGCTCAGAACAGTAGTGGGCTAATATTTTCCTAGTGTTCTCTGAGTGAAGGTTGGAGTTAAAGGATGGATCTATCAAAATTCTTATGTATTTGAATGAAAAGCAGTTTTCTAAAGCAGTGTTGAAAAGATCAAAGATTAATAATGGTGAGTACGGTTTTGTTTAGCTTGGTCCCAAAGATCACTGTTTTTATTTTGGAAGTGCTAAGCGTAAGAAAGTCAGTCAGAAGTTCTTTCTAAAGAATTAAGGATTCATTAGATCAGAACAGAATAATATTATTAGCATAAAGAAGTAAAGGGAGGTCCAGGGATAGTTATGTTGATGGAGAAGACATGGGAAACAAGGATGGAGCCTTACAGTACTTCTTGTTTGAGTTTGGTTAACAGTAAGAAGGAAGAGTTGCCTTTTACACAGAAGTTAGGAGATAGTTGTGGAACCAGCATTTAACCTCTGGACTGTCTGCGTCAAGCAGGTGTAGTACATTGTGATCTACTAGATCAAAGGTTAAGGTCAAGTTGATAAATATAGCACTGGAATGTTTCCCTTTGTCCAGTCCTTTGAGAATTTTGTCTGCATGGATCCAAACTGTTGTTAGTGTGTTGAAACCTGACCAAAATCCATACTGTTGGCATGCAAGGAAGTTGTACTTGGTGATGTAGTTGCAATTTGGGTGTATTAGTTTCTGTACAATTTTTTGCTGTTGTAGGATGGATGGATACTGGATGATAATGAGAGAGTGGAGGGGCAGTTTGTTTTGGGAGGGGGTTAACTATTGTTACTTTCTATACAGCTGGCAAGATGTTCTGTGTTAGGCAGGTTATACATGTGCAATAATGTATTCTCTACAATAACAGATGAACCAAAGGTGCAGACCATCTGAGTCTGTGAATGTTTAGTTGTTCTTGTAGAGGCTGATTTCTTTGCTTTTTATGTCCGAAATAAAAAAAGGATGTAAGAGGGGACCAGGAAGATAGCTGCAGTGAGTTGTGTATAGTATTGGAAGTTGCTAAGTTCTGACAGGAAATCTGACGGAGAAAAAATGCTTAAAGTGTTGTGACTGGATGAAGGATCATTTATTCCTGTTAGTCTGACTTCTTTCAAATGGTTTAGTGTGAGTGAGTTTTATTATATTTTTATCTGTTGGGTTTTATGGCATCTGACATATTGCTGGGAAAGGCATCTTAGTTGGGTATTTTCTAGTTTCAGGGCTGGGGTAACTTTCCAATTTTGCTATGCTTTCTCTCGAGTTTAAGTAGTGTTTTGTTAGCTTAGAGGTGAACCAGTCTATTGTTGGCTTGTAAAGTCTATGGAGCAATGGAAAACAAGTGTCTTGTAGATTTTTGACGGTGTTAATGACAGCTTTTACTGCAACTTGGCTTTGTTAATGAAGCCGTGAAGTCTAACTTAAGCTTTAATGAGCTGGAATCAGATTTTGAGCTGAAAGAGATAAGTTGGGGGGGGGGGGTTTGGACTGGGAAGTATAGCTGAAAGCTTATTAGGAAGTGATTGCTTACTGATGGTGTGTGAATTGGGGTAACCGAGACTACAGAAAGTACTTTTAATATACAGTTCTATTAAAGAGGACTTGTTTGTTTTGCAGTTTGGGGCAAGTGGGTTGTTGCACCCATTGTTTTGGATTTCAGTCAGTGAGGAGGTCTATGACATCATTATAGATAGAGTTGCACTTAAAACTTATCAAGTGGTAAGAAGTCAGTAATGTGTTTATTTGTGTGGTGAGGATTTTGTGTAAAAAAGCTTTTAGAATTAAGCAGCAAGGGGTGTGAGGTAGGCCACTATGAGGCTGAAAGCTTTGTTATTTTTATTGAGTATTTTGACAAGTAGCCAGTTTAGAATGGAGTCAAAAGGTGGGCATGCCAGAAGTAGGACTTGAACATTTACGTGGACTTTGTAAAAATGTGGAACACTGGATAGTCATCATTATCTTCTTAAGGCTGTTCCTGTGAGGGGTCGCCACAGCAGATCACCTGTTTCCATTTCTTCCTGTCCTCTGCATCTTGCTCTTTCACACTAACCACCTGCATGTCCTCTCTAACCACATCCATAAACCCTATCTTAGGCCTTCCTCTTTTCCTGTTACCTGGTAGCTTCATCCTTAGCATCTTTTTCCCAATATACTCAGCATCCCTCCTCAGCACATGTCCAAACCAACATAATCTTGCCTCTCTGGCTTTGTCTCCAAACCTTCCAACCTGGGCTGACCCTCTAATATACTTATTCCTAATCCTGTCCACCCTCGTCACACCCAGTGCAAATCTTAACATCTTTAACTCTGCCACATCCAGCTCAAACTCCTACCTTTTTGTCAATGCCACTGTCTCCAACCCATATAACATAGCTGGTCTCACTATCCTCTTGTAGACCTTCCCTTTCACTCTTACAGGTACTCGTTTGTCACAAATCACTCCTGACACTCTTCTCCACCCACTCCATCCTGCTTGTACTTTCTTCTTCACCTCTCTTCCACACTCACTGTTACTCTGAACTATTGACCCCAAGTATTTAAACTCATCCACCTTTGCAACCTCTACTCCTTGCATCCTCACCATTCCTCTATCCTCCCTCTCATTCACACACATATATTCTGTCTTAGTCCTGCTGACCTTCATTCCTCTTCACTCTAGAGCATATCTCCATCTCGCCAGGGTCTCCCTCCACATTTTCCCTACTCTCACTACAGATCACAATGTCATCCGCAAACATCATAGTCCACGGGGACTCCTGTCTGATCTCATCTGTCAACCTGTCCATCACCATTGCAAATAAGAAATGGCTCAGAGCTGATCCTTGATGTAACCCCACCTCCACCTTAAACGCATCCGTCACTCCCACCGCTGACCTCACTGCTGTCACTCTACCCTCGTACATATCCTGTACCACTCTTACATACTTTTCTGACACTCCTGACTTCCTCATACAATACCACAACTCCTCTCTAGGCACCCTGCCATATGCTTTCTCGAAGTCTACAAAAACACAATGCAACTCCTTTTGACATTCTCTGTACTTCTCCATCAACACTCTCAGAGCAAACATTGCATCTGTAGTGCTCTTTCCCAGCATGAAACCATACTGCTGATCACTATTCATCACGACCCTTCTTAACCTAGCTTTCACTACTCTTTCCCATAACTTCATGCTGTGACTGATCAATTTAATCCCTCTGTAGTTACTACAGCTCTGCACATCACCCTTATTCTTAAAAATCGGTACCAAAACACTTTTTCTCCATTCCTCAGGCATCCTCTCACTTTCCAAGATTTCATTAAACAATCTGGTTAAAAACTCCACTGCCATTTCACCTAAACACCTCCATGCTTCCACGGGGGTATGTCATCTGAGCCAACAGCCTTTCCATTCTTCATTCTCTTCACAGCTATCCTTACTTCCTCCTTGCTAATCCATTGTACTTCATGATACACTATCCCTACATCATCCAACCTTCTCTCCCTCTCATTCTCTTCATTCATCAACCCCTCAAAGTACTCTTTCCATCTCCTCAACACACTCTCCTCGCTTGTGAGTATGTTTCCCTCATTATCCTTTATCACCTTTACCTGCTGCACATCTTTCCTAGCTCGGTCCCTCTGTCTAGCCAATCGGTACAGGTCCTTTTCTCCCTCCTTAGTGTCCAACCTTTTGTACAACTCTTCATATGCCCTATCCTTAGCCTTCGCCACCTCTATCTTTGCCATGCACCTCATCTCATTATACTTCTGTCTACTTTCATCTCTCTGACAATTCCACTTCTTCTTTGCCAACCTCTTTGTCTGTATCCTCATTCCACCACTATGTCTCCGTGTCGTCCTTCCTCTGTCCAGATGTGATACCAAGCACATTTCTAACCGTCTCCCTTACTAGCTCTGCTGTAGTTACCCAGCTATTTTGTAACTCTTCACTGCCACCCAGTGCCTGTCTTAACTCATCCCTGAACTCCACCTCACAATTACCCTTTTTCAATTTCCACGATTTGATCCTTGGTGCTGCCCTCATACTCCTCCTCTTCTTGATCACCAACGTCATCCAACAAACCACCATCCTATGCTGCCTAACTACACTTTCTCCGGTCACCACTTTTCAGTCTCCAATCTCCTTCAAACTGGCCCTCCTACATAAGATATAATCCACCTGTGTGCATCTTCCTCCACTCTTGTATGTCACCCTATGCTCCTCCTTCTTGTTAAAATACGTATTCACCACAGCCATGTCCATCCTTTTCGCAAGATCCACTACCATCTGACCTTCTGCATTCCTTTGTTTAACACTATACCTACCCATAACTTCCTCATCCCCTCTGTTCCCTTCACCAACATGCCCATTGAAATCTGCTCCAATCACCACTCTCACACCCTTGGGTACAGTCATCACCACTTCATCCAGTTCACTCCAAAAATATTTTTTCTCATCCACTGCACACCCAACGTGTGGAGCATATGCACTAACAACATTCATCAATACACCATCAATTTCCAGCTGGATAGTATTAAGTAAGAAGTCTAAGTAACAAGTAAGTCTAAGTGGTACTTGTATGAGCGGAGGAAGTGTAAGTGAATCAGTGCCAAATTGTGTGTTGGGGGTGGCATTTATATCTTTCAAGTCAAGTGTCTCATTTTAAGGCCAGAATCCTAAAGCTTTTACCCTTACTGTTAAGCGTTTTACGTTTGGGGAACTCGCATTACTTTCAACAGAATACTAAAAACTACCACCAATAGCACTTAACCTTTTTTCTCCTAAAATTTGGGGCAATGGCCCAAAAGCTAAGAGCTTTGTACAACTATACATTTAAAGATGAAAAGTAAATAATGGCTTGAATTACGTCACTATTCAGTCACGAGCTTTACGAGATATGGGTAAAATTACCCAGTACGTTCCTGAAAAGGAGGGACACCGGAGAAGTGTCTCACAAGCAAGCGTAACTCATTTGCTTAATATACATTTTTTTACTAAGATAAGTTGCATGTGTGCAGTTTTCCTATTTGCTACTCAACCTTGGAAATAAGTGTTCACGTATAACACATTTGACAACTCTTCACTTTAGTGAGATGAAAACGAATCATCTGTAGTGGCCAAGCGTCTTTTAAAAGGTACCAACAAGCAGCTAAAATTATATTAACAAGTCTACAAAATATGTGCCCTACACCTATCCCATACGCTTCACAATCTATATATAGCACTCGGGTGTGGTGTGAATTGAAAGTTCACGGCCTACAAAGCTTCCGGAAGTGTACCTGATAAATAATTAAAACTACTAATCACAACTGCAATAACTCAGATCTAACACCCCCCGAGCTCGTACATTTCTCCAACTGTATTCTTTTATAACCACTGTAAACAAACGAAAAACATTAGGAAAAAAAATCGGCTCTTAAAAAAAAAAAAAAAAAAAGACTACTTCCATGACGTAACGTCACGCCCACTTTGTTACCGGGAGCCCTCCTATATTAAGGCGTGTTAAAATGCAAAGCAGTCTGGGTTGCGTAGTTCACTTGTTCAAGTTGTGTCTATCTCACTCTTACAGAAAACTACTGGACAGCGGATGTTAGATTTATGTTTAAACCCAGCCTTCCGCGTTTGCGTGTACGTTGTTTGCAATGAGACAGCAACCCAAACAACAGTGGCTACTGCTCGGTGCTTGTGGATCAGCTGATCGTTATTAACAACAACAGACGATGGGGCGTTGAATGCTGTGCAGTTTCAACGTTATGGATGTTGTTTTTCTTTGTTTTATTTGAAACATATAGTTAGAGGCCAGTTCGAACCTCAGGGTTTGTTGGTAGCAGTAGATCCCAGGGATACTCTGCTTCTATTCTTTCCCAGAGATACTCTGCTTCTATTCTCTCATAGAAGTAAGACAGAATGTGCTTTGGGGTGTACTTTATGGCTCTTTCCTTTAAACCTTGGTAGAAGACAAAATATGGAGTAGAATGTTTCCTGTGCTGTGGGGAATTTTTCAAGTTTGAAAGTTTTTTTATTATTGTACCTTTTTAGTTCGCTCATAATAAGTTGGTAAATATTTTGTATAAAATAGGGTAATCACGTGGTGTATATTTTATTTGTAGTTATATTAATGTTGATTTTTTTAATTTTGTTTATTTAGTTAAGTGAAACAAAACAGCACCGAAACGTTGCTTTAAAAGCAAAAGCATTTGTAGTTCTGTTATAATACGTAAAAACAGTAGCTGAAGTTTTTTTTTTCTATAAGCCACATAGTCATTGAGTCGCTCCTTAAGACACAGTCATTACTTTACAAGTTGTGTTTATAAGTTAAGAAAATACATCTGACAGGCAGATATCTAGTTTATCTTGATAAGTGCTGTTTTCTAGAGTCTAAACAATGATGTATTTTTGGGTTTACTAATAACAATAATTTATCTTGTACACGTGGTATTCTTCATTCTGGGGTACTTCGGACCAGTATTTTCAAATGCATTGTGGTGCTGAACAGCAGGCATCTGTATTAAAGCGCATCCCCGTTCTCTATTTGAAAAAACAAATCATCACCACAAAATAGCCTGAACAAATTAGAAGTATATAATTAATGTCATCCATTAGGATGATTTTGATTGACTTCTTTCCAGAAGAAATTTACTGCTGCAGTCAAATACAAATATAGGGTGCAACTGTTGTTTTCCAGTTTTACATTGCAGTGTTTTGGGTATTTTTTTTTTTTTTTTTTACAAAACTGTAGTTTAATAATTAAAAATCAGATATTTTGCATATCTAGACTGCAGTTTAAAATGAGTGCTCAGACTACTGTGGCAGATAAAGGTTTGAATACAACTCTCACTTGCCAGGAGAGTTATGCCTGTAGCGGAACAGAGGAAGCCATTTATGAGTGTGATGAATGTAAGAGCATGCAATGTCAGACTTGTGAGCAGGAATTACATAAGCAGGAGAGGTTTAAGAACCATGAACGTGTCCGTGTTGGTCCTGGCCATGTACCTTTCTGTGACCATTGCAAGAATGGCAGTGGTGCACAGTTAAGAGCAGTAGTAAGGTGCTTGGGATGTAAAATCAATTTGTGTCTAGAGTGCCAAAAGAGAAGCCATTCTTCAATAAATAAAAAGAAACACATTCTAAGTAATTACCATAACAGTAAAACTCAAGATTCACAGGATGAGGAGATGGACGAGGAAACAAGGAGAAAAAAAATGACTGAGAAGATTAAAAGTTTTCTTCTTGTTGATGAAACTGAAGAGGTGCAGGTAAGGACACAATTTGGAGGTTAGTATTATGGTGGTCCGTTAGTAATCATTGTGTGTGTTTATGTATATGTGTCTGTATATGCATAAAACACACAGTTATTGATGAATGTCTGACAGTTATATCGTTTTGTATATTAACACTGTTATTCTTTTCTGCAGTCTAGTGCAGCACTCTTAGTTAACTTTTTACTTTTGTCATCACATTACCTCTGTAGTTGTTGGTCAGTCTGATGCATACCAATAATTTGTACTCCACAATAGTACTCACAACTGCACTCCTTAGTTATATCATCATATCTAAAATTTACTGTTTAAATGCACCTAATTGCAGCCTACTTTAACCACTTTCACTGTTTTTCGACAATTAGTTCATTCTCTCTTCTACACAGTCTTACTTGGGGGGGCTGTTTACTTTAAATCCTTATCACATGTCCTGTTCTCTTGTCATCACTGCATAGATTTTGCGTTTGTTCTGCCAGGTATACTTGTAGTTTGTTTTATGTTTGTACCCCTTAGCATCTTATCTGTACTTTCTGTTCATGATGCTGAATATATATAAAATGTGTGTGTGTGTGTAAATGTTTCTGTTTTAATCCTTCTTGTGCCATTATCCTCTAAGTAATTTTGACTATTTTATGTAGAATTCTTTATGTACACCATGATTCTTTTTTGTATTCTGTGTAGTAAAGTATGCATATATTTGTCTTCCAAGGCCTTCGTGTTTATTCCAGTAAACTAATGGAAGTAAATAAAGTGCATCTTTCATTTTAACACTGCAGGTTCCGTGTTTAACTGGATTAACACCCTGCATAGTGTGCTTTAGTACAGAATATCATCATGCTGCACAGAGGTTCATTATGACGGTAGAGACCTACCTTACATCTCCAGGGTTCAGTCCTGTCTTCCACATATTTGCTTGTCTCTTTTTGGGGGCATTGTGGTAACTGCCTTTTAGGGTTTGCATTTTCTTAATGTCTGTGTTTTTGTTCTGGGTACTCCAGTTTGCTTCCATTTACCACAAACATTTTGACTGTACTAGAGTGTCCATTTATTAAGATATTGTTTATGTTTCTGTAGCCTGGCATTTGTCTGAAAAAATGTTTGTGAACCAGCCCGCTTACCATGTTAACAAATTATATCACAAATTTCTTGTGTTACACCTTAAAGCTATAATTTTCTGTAGTAAAGTACATTTTATAGTGTGTAATTCTTTCATTATGAAGTAGCTTTACAGATTTGAGACGAGATTGGCTATTGAGCTACGGACACAGATCTAACTGCATTTTAGATCAGCTAGTCCCAATATTAAAAACAGCTGAATCAACTAGCCACAAAGAATAAAAAGTGTTATTGTTATTGGGCATTTGTTATTAGGTGGTCTTACTACACCTGTGACCAATTTTCAAGAGAGACCTAAAAAATTTATACAGACCAGAGAAAAGTTAGCTAAAGGACTCTGAAGAGACTTGCCTTACTTCTAAGCAAGTGAGGGTGTTTTCCTTTGCATGCACAAAACACTACAAACAGCTGTTATTAATGTGCCACAATGTTTGTTAATGAACAACCATGCAAGATATCTGTCTTTGTGGAAGCTTGTTCTGCAGCGAATAGGGGTCGCTGAAACTAGCAGATTGGCAGAAGTGTGTATTTATTTATTGATGGTGCTTTTTGCTGCAGGGGTAGTATGATGAGAAGGGAAGGGGTTCCTACATTGAAAGTAATTGTGTTCAGTATTTGTTTTCATTTCAAAGAAAATATTTAAGAAATTTGGGGAAGTACGTAGGAGGAAAAAGCAGTTTGTTCAATAACTTTGATTTAAACAACTTGTATTATGTATGTGTGAAATTAGTAACTGATATTTAAAATGGAAGGAGTTAACAAAGGAGGTTTAGGTGATGGAGAAGGTTTATCTCCACTCATATTGGATATTGGAGGACTTGTGGAATGCACAGCATTTCCAATATGGTTTGTGTGTGTTGGTAAATAAAGGCATGTTTTCATGCAGGACAGTCAAAAACGTTTTCACTGTAGGTTCGAATGGCACATTAAAATGATTGTGGTAATTACCAGATATAGTATTTGCAGAACAGAAAGAGATATCAGTAATCTGAGAACTATTTTGTTTTGCACAATGTGTGATGTAAATGACCATTTATTTATTGAATATTAAAAACATCAGCGAGACATAGACCTGAAGGTATTGAAGTGATGTAAGCTGAATATACTAAAACAGTACAAAGGCAAAATTATGCAGAGCACTATAATTGGAAGCAAAATATTGGGGTGTAAATGAGAGGAATAATGTGGGGGATTAGAATATGCTGTTCTTCCTGAAAGTGTTTTTGGACTGGGCAACGAAAGAAGATGTTTTTGTTCTCTAAAGGACTTTTAGATTGGGGAGGTTACATACACTTAAGAAAATCCAAATACCTGAACATTTGAAACCTCAAACATGTTCTGTGACTTAAGGAGTAGAAAGAAGTTACATGATGTCTGAGGATGAGTCCAGTATGTCTGACGTTTTGTGGAGGTTTATTTATTGAAACTTGAAGTAGATGATGAAGTTCAGTGAAGTTTTTGTACTTGACAATAAATATTAAAAAAATAGATGACTGAGGAAATTATTAAGATGGTAAGTTTGTTTATATTTATTGAACAAGATGATCTGTGTCATACAAGAGCACTTTTCAGCAGAGGTCTTAGGAGAAAAGCTGTGTTTGTTATAAAGATTAGTAGTTTTGCAAATTGTCTTACTATTAATAAACGTAAATAATATTTACAGTGTTACAATGTATAAAGGAATGCAGGATGTCATACATTATGAGATGAGCAGTTAAGATTTTTACAAACGTACATTATGAGATATGCAGGTACAGTTTTTAGAAACATATATATGTAAGTACAGTTTTAACAAGCATGCTGTGGGACAGTCAGGAAGAAGCTTTCAAGATTATGTACAAATTCACAAATTGGAAGTCTTATAACGGCGAGGAAAAATTTAGAGTGGAATCATTAGAGGTAGAAAGGCTTATATTGTGTACTTAAGTTCTGTGGAGGGGTCAGTTACATAGTCTGTCATGGAGGCAGAGTGAAATGCTTTGAGGACGTTTGGTTTGGATTTGATTAGTCTGAATTTTATAGCCAAGCTGTTTTATAGCAGTGATAATACTTGGGGATAAGTGGACTTGCCAAGTGCGTTTTGTGTTTTAACGATGGATCCCAATGCTTTTTTCTTGTGATTGCAGCTGTCTGTGAAGTTTGTACTGTTCATTAAGGTAGCTATGGATAAGCATTTTTTTGTATTGGCATAGAAGGGAGTGAGTCAGCTTTAAATGAGAGCATTTGATGAGAGTGAGAAGTTCTGACTACTGTAGCTTGTATAGGGCTGTGCATAGTGGTGGATTCCGAAGGGCTGAGCAGTGGCAGGTCTGGCTCTGTAGTAGCACTGGATGAGCTTTGTTAGTTGAAGTGTTTGGAGATTAGTAAATACAGTGGAGGTGTTTGTTACTGTAGGTAGGAGACAAGTAGTGCCAGTGGTATAATGGCTAGAGTCTACTGAGTTTTTGACCCTATGTAAGTAACCAAGCTTCGGATTAATCTTTTTGATGGTGTGTTAAATGTAGTATATGTCATATTTGACTTTACTGTTTAATTATAATTCTTAACAATTTGCATGTAAGGTCGGTTTTGTTTTTATATTTTGCTGTTTTCACACGTTCAGCTGAGAGGAGATTTCCAGATAAGTGTTTTAGTTTTAAACTTTAGCAGGGGGTTTATGTTGGTTATGGGTACAGTGTGAAGCAGAAAAGCTTAATTATTGTTAGAGTGAGATGAGTGAGGAGGAGTGGGCTAAGGCAGGAGTGGTACTTGCTAGTTCCATTACTGAAATAAGAATTAAAAGCTGTAACAGTTTCATTTTCTGGTTGTTTAGGCAGCAAGTTCGGCTGAGAGATTTTGTCAAGTTTGAGTAGGTTGTTGATAGTGGAGCAGGATAGTTCTGATATTTTGTTTTTTTGGATACTGTTCTTTTTTGTCTTTACTGCTTCCTTTCAGTTTCAAAGTGTTCTGTGTGGTTTCTGATCTATTCTTGTGCTGTTTTTGTCTAGAAGTTTCTTTGTAGAGAAAGTCAACCAGGATGCTGGTATAATGTTTAGGTTTTTTTTTTTCTTTTGGGGACCAGCTTGTTTAGTATGTCTGGTAATATATTATTGAAAGTGGAAGTTACATAATTTAACAAGAGATTTTTGAGGATACTGTAATTGAATTAGTTCAAAGTAGCTCTGAAAACGTCTGGATTAAGCTTGGTTAAGTTGTCAACAAATTTGTGCTGTAGGGGGAGGTTTTGACTTTTCATAGGATCTGATTATGTAAGTAGTGTTATGGACCCTTGGGGAGTCTGGAAGTGCTTCAAATTGCTGTATATTCTCTGGATTTGTGGTCAGTATCCAGTCTAGGTAAAAAGTATTGGCTTTATTATTTGATTTATTTATGGATTCAGTTGTGTAAAGATGTATGGATTCTTGCTATGTCTTTGTGGATTGTTGGTATAGTTTTCCCAGTTAATATTAGTATTTCTTGGGATGTTTTTTTTTCTTGTGTCTTTGAGGATACCCAGTTTAATACGTTATTAAATAGGAAATTATTATTAAGTGGTGATATGTATAGTGCTCTTATGCATATGAATTTATGTGGATTGAGATGAAGGAAAGAGATAATAATCTTGTACCTACGTATAAGTATTTCAGGCACGGGCATTAATGACTTACTGTCATATTTGTAGGTTATTTCTATATACGGTGACCAGGCCTCCATGTTTTTTGTTTTTGCAGTTTAGCCTTAGGATATTCTTTCCTTGGGGTTTTGTTTCATTAGCATCATATAGTTTGTCAAATTCCGGGTGTAGTTAAAGAATGGCTTGTGATTATCCTTGGTTAAGGAGGCTGTTTTTGCTTTGTAATTAGCTTTGGAGGACTTCACAAGATCTCTGATTTGTTTTTTATTTTAAGCTGGAGAGGGATTTCTTCCTCTGCTGAGATAGTTCCCTCTTATTCTTGGACATTACTTTCTTTCTCTTACTGTATAGCTTTTTTATACTAAGGGTCCACCAGGGTGGCTTGTTTCTGCAAGACCTGGTTTGTTGTAATGTTTTAATATGGGTTTTTTTATTTATTTTTATTTTTATTTTACATTTGTTGACCGGGCTAGTCCAGCTGGATAATTTCCATTTTCAGTGGAGGCCCGGGGAGAAAAGCTCCACAATTAAAACAAGGTTAAACATTTAAGCAACAATGCATACATTTTAGTGTAGTAGAAAATACAGCGAAAAAAATCAGGTAAAAATCAAATAGCCTAAGCTATATATTCATATATTTTTTTTTTTTTTTTTTTTTTTAGAACAGTACAGTAATTTAGTCATTTGAAATAGCAGGGAAAGATAGTGATTTTTACGTAGGGAGGCATGGCTGAAGAGCGAAGAAGTCATTTAGTCTGGATTGGTACAGGAGCAGAGCCAGAAGTTGTTAAGATGTAATAGAAGTTGTTTTTTGAAAAGTTGAAAGGAGTCTAGTGAGGTAATGTGTGAGGGAGGTTATTCCATATTTTCCCTATGGAGTTTGAAAATAGACAGTTACCTGCTGAATTTGTAATTCTAGTTGTGGTGACTTGTATCTTTTCGGCAGATCGCAATTGTTTCAAGTTTTTGTAGGGAGTAAGGAGGTTACTGAGAGCTGGTGTTTTTGTTGGTTGATAAAGAATGTTATGTGTAATTAAGAGTTGTTGATAGATAAGCTTGTTAGGTAGTTCTAACCATTGTAATTGTTTTAAGTTATTACAGTGGTGAGTTCTGTACTGGGATTCTGTGGCAAAACGGGCTATATTATGATAGGATGTAGTTAGTTGTTTCAGGTTACCTTTAGAGAGATTGGTGTAAATAGAGGAAGCATACAGTAGGGTGGAGATAAGATGTGATTGAGCTAAGGTGGTCCGTGCTTCTGGAGTAAGGAAGGGTTTTATTCTGTACAGTGAACCTATCTTTTATTTACTGCTTTTATAGTGTTATTGATATGACAATCATAGTTAAGATTATTATCAATAGTAACACCAAGCAGTTTGGTAGTAGAGTCTGGGGAGATAAGAGAATTGTCAGCTGCAGTAATAGTAAAATTTAGTTGAGGAGATTTGTGGGTAGGTGAGAATAGTAATAGTTTTGTTTTCTTGGAGTTGAGAAGGAGACATCTTTTTGAGAACCATTGTTCAACGGTTGAAAAGGTAGATTGTGTGAGTGACTGGAGTTCAGATTGGGTGGGAGCTGTACAGATGATGGTAGAATCATCTGCATATTGTATGCAGGTAGTGTTATGGATAGATGATTGAAGATCATTAATAAAGATAGAGAATAAGAGTGGGCCTAATATTGATCCTTGAGGTACTCCTAAGGAGATAGGTAGTAGAGCAGATTGAGAATTTTTCCAGAGTACTGCTTGTTGGTTTTCAAGGTAGGATGAGAACCACTTTAAGGAGAAAAAATCCAAGGCAAGTGAGTTTAGTATGTGTAGGAGAAGTTTATGGTTGACCATGTCGAAGGCTTTTGACAGGTCTAGGAAAAGCGAAGCAGTTAGTTTGTTATTATTACGGTTACAGTTTATTGTGTTAGTAAAGGAAAGTAGTGCAGTGGTCGTACTATGTGAGGGTCTAAATCCATGTTGAGTGTTTGCTAGTAGGTTATTTTGAAGGAGATGGTTAAGTAGTTGTTTGTGTATACATTTTTCCATGATTTTAGCTAGTGGCGATAATAGTGCTATTGGGTAGTTAGAGAGGTCAGTGGATTTGCCTCCTTTATGTAAGGGTATGATGTGTGATATCTTCCAAATTGCTGGAAAATCACTTTCTTTTATGGATCTGTTTATTAGGATCGAAACAGGGTAGGCTATAGCTTTTGCTGCTACCTGAAGGAATTCAGCAGGAAGCTTATCTGCTGAGGGGGTAGTGGGTTTAAGTTTTTGTAAGAGAGCTTGTATGTAGGAGGTGGGTATGGGTTGAAGTTGAAGGGAAGGAATGACGTTGTTGGTGTTACTTAAGATCAGTTGGGAAGCATCGGGATAAATGGCTTGCTAGTGTTTGTATGGAAGTAGTAAAGAAGCTATTGAAGTTATTGGCTATTAAAGAGGGATTATCAGGGTCTAGATTCTGTGGGTTAGGTGTTACTATTTTACCTGGGGTAAGTAGATGATTGATAGTAGACCAGAACCTTTTTGGTTCTTTTTTTGTGGATTGCTGAAGTTCTACATAGTAGTTCTTTTTGTCTGAAATAATAGCATTTTTGGTTTTGTTTCTCAGCTGTGTAAAGGTTGGATAGTCTGTTGGGTTTCTAGAGGAGGGCCATTTCTTCCAAGATTTATTTTTAAGCCTGATCTTTTGTTTAGTATTAGAGGTACGCCAGGGTGCTTTTCTGGTCTTTATTCTAATGGTACGACTTGGGGCATGGTGGTTTAGGATTGTAAGGAATGCTGAGTTGAAATATTCTATGGCTTTGTTGTGAGAGGTGCTTTAGAGGGTCCAATTGTATTGTGAGAGTTCTGTTTGAAATCTTTGGGGATTAAATTGTTTCTTTGAATATAGTGTTCTATGTGAGGTAGGTAAGTTTTGATGAGTTTTAGCTCTAATGACATATGTGAGGGAGTGATCGCTAAGGTCATCAGGAAGGATGCCAGTTTTGTAGCTTTGTGAGGGGAGTTTGTAAGAACCCAGTCTAAGGTGGTTTCTTTTTGCTTGTTTTATTTATTCTAGTGGCACTATCAATTAGTTGTTTGAAACCAAAAAGGTTTAAATGGGAAGTAGGGTTAGCATTGTTACAAGATTTCCAGTCAATGTTAAAGTCTCCAAGAAGTAGTGTTTCTTGGGGAGGTAATTTGAGAGTTGTTCAAGAAGTTGTTCTAATGTGGGATATTATTTCCTGGAGGCAGATAAGCACAAATGATGTTTATTGATTTAGTAGTATTAATTTGAACTCTAGAGCAGATTATTTCGACATTATTGTTTTGGGTAAGAGCAAGGTCAAGAAGAGTAAGCTTCAGGTTAGATTTATATAGGATAGCTACTCCACCTCCTTTCTTGGAGGTGCGATCAAGTCTAACAATGTTATATCCAGGTGGGGTAATTTCAATATCTTTAATAGATGGTTTTACCCAGGTTTCTGATAAGCATAGAATGTCAAAGTTGTGTACTTCTAGTAGGGCGTGTATTTGACTAACTTTATTACAGATACTGCGTATATTTAGGTGGGCCAAGGATAGTATGTTTGTAGTTATAGTTGATGGAGGAAGGAGAGCTTTTATATGGTGACTGTGTGTTTCAGTAGTTGTAGGTTGAGGGCCTGGATTGGGGTGTATGTCACCGTCCTGTAGTAGATGGAGTAGTAGACCATAGTTTTTGGATATGTGTTTTAGAGATGTGTCAAATACTTTCTTTGATTTAGTTTTTAGTAGTTTACAATGAAATAGTCTATGGTATTTGGGAAGTAGATATATGGTTTGTGATGAGGTAGGTAAATAGGATGAAGGTAGGTATGTTGTAGGTGTACTAGTATGTTTTGAGGGAAGTGAGAGAGAAATAGTTAAGGAGTTTTCATAGGAGGTTAAGAAGTAGGTAGTAATGAGAAGGAATAATAGTAAGAAGGTGATAGGTAGTTTAAGTTGTGAGTGGAGGATAGTTGTAGACATGATAAGATAGTTGTATGTGAAGTAGGGTTTCCTGATATGTTGTAGAGGGGTGTGTGGTGGGAGTAGGGGGTAGAGTGGAAGGGGCTGTAATGGTATAGGACTTTAGTGAGATAATGGTGGGTTGGTTAAAGTGGTATGTAGGTGTGACTAAGTGAAGGAAGTTACACAATCTGTGAGACTGTGAATTGGATAGGATAGCAGTAGTAGGAGGTGTGGCTTGTAGAAATATAAATGTAGGACCCCTGGGGGTGGGTGGGATATGGGGGTAGGGTGGGAGCGGAGCGGCACACAAAGTAGACCAGAGGAGAGTGGAAAAAGTATCAGGGAAGGAAGGGGGAAGCAAGGCAAGAGAAAGTATCCTCGGGGGAGAGGATGAGACAGAGAGGTAAAGGAGGAAAAGGATTAGTATAAGGAGGAGAGAATAAAAGTGTAAGGCAGAAGTCAGTACTAATATCCCAAATAGGGATGAGAAAAGTATAACATCTAGTGGACAAAGTAGTAGTGCAGTAAGCAAACAAGGGAGCTACCAGGCGTGGAGCTGTACTAGAAGGGAGAGAGGATAGCCTATGTGGCCATCCGAGGAGACTGTGAGGGAAATGAAGGAGTAAGGAGGGGTAGCTGCTGGCTGCTTAGCTAGTGGCAGTCTGAAAGTTTAGCAGGAACATTTAGTTAAACCGTAATATAGCATGACTAGGTAGACATACTCTCTTTTCCTGGTGGTAGAGGGTGGTAGAAGAAGACAATGTCCTGACCGAGTCCAAGGGTATTCTGTGGGGAACACCCTAATAGTGAAATTAGAGGATACAACCCAGGCAAAGACACAGGGTCGTGGAGGGATAGCTGTTAGAGGAGGGAGAGGACAAAAGATAATGTTAGAGTACAATATTAACATACAGGGTTACAAATTCAGAGTCAAAATGCAATAAAGACAGGTTATGCAACTGGTAAGCAAAACAACGTTACACATAGTTGATATAACTCTTTAGGATGTACATATTAATGGTGAAAAGTACATTTCAAATAAATAACTGTATAGCTAATAATATATAGAGCCTAGTGTTACAGCAAATCACCACACACACCAGAGTAATGCAGTGAACGCATTCACGTTAACATAAACAATTCAATTGAAACACTTTCCGGTCTCTTTAGGAGGTATAGATGGTGTAAATAGCAAGTCATAACACGGAACGCTATTGCGTATACAGAAATATGATATGTGAAAGCAATAGGTGTGAGGACTAGGATAGGAGCAGTCCCAATGTAAGGCAAACCTAATAACTAAATGCATTCACTTCTAAGTTAGCAACAAAGTCAAGAGCAGTCACTTTAAAAGCTAGCCAAACTATCTAAAATTATTCACGTTTGCACAGCCCGTAAGTACTCATAGGTTGGAACAGCACAGGGTTTTTGGAATGCATGCTGTATTTTCTTTCTAATTTTTGTTTTTGATTAAGTGCAGTGGAGTCATTAACGTCCATATAAATTGCCATTTATTTATACTGTGATGGTGGTGCTGCGGTAGCGTTGTCGCCTCACAGTAAGACCTTGTCCTGTTCGATTCTCAGCTAAAGGGTCTTCTGTGTGGAGGCATGCGTGACTGGGCGTACCTTCGTTGAAGGTTATGCGTCAAGGCTGGCAACTCTGTATGTAAAAATCTACTGCCAATCATTAGCGGACCGGAGTTCCGCTGTGGCGACCCCTAACCGGGAAAAAGCCTAAAGTTACAACATAAATTGCCATTTATTTAGGCAGGTGTGACTGGCCATGATTTGTATAAATGTACTAAATGTCTGCTCAAGCCATGCACAGCTATGTGATAGTGAGGGAACATGGGGAGACATAAAATATCCAAATCAGGACATGCTGCACTTAAATGCAGCTAACTGTGCTTTAGAGTAGGTAAAGGAGTAGTGCTGCGACAAGGCAAGTGGAAATTGCTGTGGAATGAATGCCATACTCTAGCCCAGACTCCTACTTGTAGATTAGCTACACTCCACATGTTGTATTATTTTATTTATTTATTACAGTTTGTTGACCAGGACAGTCCACTGAGCCTGGAAGAGCCCATTTTCAGTGGAGGCCCAGGGAGAAAAGCTCCACAGGGTATAGACAGTTTTACAATAGTTATACAAAAATTAAAGTAGTAGAACAACAAAAAATATAGAGATATTATACAATTTGTTAAAAAGACATTTCAAATCCTAGGTAATGATTTAGAAAAGTGAGATTCATGTAGTTTAAACATATTAAAAGTACAGGCATTTCAGATGAAAAAAAACATGTAAATAAAACATTTATGTACAGATATTTTTTTTTAAGTTAGAAATATGAGCAGAAGTCAGAGAGAAGTAGGTGAGGTGGGAGAGGTAAAATGTGGTATATAGTGGAGAATGGGAGTTGGTTGGGGGAGTTGAGGTATAGGGTAGGAGAGGAAGTAGAGGCAAAGGGTAAGAGAGCACAGTGATAGAAGTTTGAGGTATATAGTGCATGGGAGATGGTGTTAGAGTTTATGTGGTAGGGGTACAGGAACATTCCCACTTTGAAAGGAGGTGAGATTGGAGAAGAGTTTTGAAGTTTGAGTGGCTCTGAGTATTTCAAAGGGTGGTAGCGGGAGAATTCCAGAGTTTAGCTAAGGAGCAGGATAATAGGTGGCCAGGGGGTCGACGAGACTTGTATATGTTTAGAAGATTTTGGTTTTCTGATCTTAGAGAGCAGTTGGGAATGTAGGGGGTTAAAGAGGTGGACAGAGCAGGACAACTAGAAGGTTTGAATATGAGCTTGTGAGCAGTAGTATGTCTAAGGGGTAGTTAGGAAGTTCAAACCATTTCAGGTAGTGGAGCGAGACAGTGATGCGATGAGTTTCTGGAGTTGGTGGCAAATTTGGAGATTTTATTGTAACAGGCTTCCAACTTGGCCTGTAAGCTTAGCTGAAGATTAGTGAATAGGGGGGTGCTGTACATAAGAGAGGGAAGAAGGTAAGTAGAGATAAGGGTGTGTCTGGTGGAGAGGGTAAGGTAATGATTGTGTCTGTATAGGAGACCTAGATTTTGGTGAGTTTTCTTGATATTAGTTTGGATATGGATATCAAATGTTAGATTTGTCATCAATTATGACACCAAGCAGTTTGGTATGTGATACTGTATCTATTGTGATACTGTATCTATGGGGCTATTTTGAGCAGTCACTGTAAAATAGGTTGTTTCTCTATTGGTGTTTTTGGATGGGGAGAAGATCATTAACTTTGTTTTATTGGAATTTAAGATGAGGTAATTGCTATGCATGCATGGTTTGGTATTGAAGAAGGCTAACTGAGTTCTCAGAAGTAGGTCGGAGGGGGTGTCTGCTGTACAAATAATGGTCGAATTGTCAGCATATTGAATTAGTGTGGCATTGGAGAGAGACTGGTTGAAGGTGTTAATGAAAATGTTAGAGGAGGGGCCCTAGGATGGAACTCTGGTAGGGGTGTGTAGAAAGGGAGTGAGTTTTTCCATTTGACTGCTTGCTGTCTTTCAAGGAGGTAGCTGGTGGGGGGGGGAGAAGTTAAGAGAGGAGAGTTGGGATAATAGTAAGGGATGAGAAAATGTATCAAAGGCTTTGGAGAGGTCAAGAAACAGAGTAGAAACTATTTTGCCAGAGTCGTGAGCAAGGTTTATGGAGTCTAGGAAGGAGAGGAGGGTCATGATGGTACTATGCCCAGGACGGAAACCATGTTGTATATGGGTTAGTAGGTTGTTTTGGGTCATATAGGACATCATTTGGGATTAAAGACATTTCTCCATGATTTTTGATAGTGGTGTGATTTTTGGATGTGTGTGATTTGTCTCTGTTTGTGATTTTGTTTTCTATTCTCACATCTGAAACCTAAAACAGTACATCTGTATAAGAGACTGATCATTGTACTTTGGTCCCTTGGGAGGACAGTAGGCAGTGTTGTAGAAAGATTTGTAGCTATTGAGTATTTTCAGCTTTAATGTTGTGGTGTTCACATGTGCGGACACATGTTATACACGTAAGAACTAAGGAAAGGAGTGCATAGGAAGAATAGAAAAAATAGGAAAGAACAACCAGAGGACCACTGAATATGAGAACATGTAGGAATTTTGCAGGATGGGGGAAAGGCGGATAACTTCTTCTTTTTTTTTTTTTTTTTTGTTTAAATGTATGTATTTTTGTGGAATAAGTTATGCAGAGTTTAGCAGCTGTATTGCCTATCTGGCTGATAATAGTAGCAGGCATAACAGCAATTCCTGGATGTGTAGACAGCTCTGGGGAGGTGCACAATATTATGAAAAAGTACTGTATTGTAAGTTTTTCCTCCTTAGGTTGTGCACCTTCACAGTGGAATTCGGCAAAGGCTAGCAGTGTTTAAAGATGTTTGTCATGTGTTTCATATTTGTCCATTTCTTCTGGCAACAAGATAGCCACAATATCAAGACAGCTTATCCTTGTACACAACTGTCATAGCTGTAGTGCAGCTGTAGCCTGTGTAATTCACATGGTGGCGGATGTAGCCTGTGTAATCCACATGGTGGTCTAAGCTGGTGTACAGCATTTCTGTATCGACGTACAGCTGTTCCTCATAACATAGTAAGGTAGTATTGTTTCACTGATGTCCTAGGTGTTTTGTTGTATTGGCATGCTTGCCATACCATTTACCTGCATGTTCATTCTAACAAATAGATGTTCGTATGCATGTACGCCTGCTGTAAGTATTCCCGTGTCTGTGCTTGCATGTGTTGCATGGCATAGTCATGTGGCTATCTCTCTGGTGATAGTACTGTATAAGTAGGTTATGGATTGGTCTGTTTCTGTCATCCTGTCTGTCACAGTAGTATAAGTAGGTTATGGCTTGGTCTGTTTCTGTCATCCTGTCTGTCACAGTAGTATACAGCGTGTAGCTCTGTCTTGTGTGTTCGCAAGTGACTGAACATCTGACTGAGTAGGTGGGTGGAAGAGGTTGGCTGAGAGACAAACACCCACAGGATAAAGCTTTGGGTACCAGCAGTTGGGATCCATGGATGACTGTTGTTGGGGTGAGGGGGTACTGACCATAGTTTATAGTACGAAGCATAACAGACAGTGAATCATGACATAAACGATATGTGGGGTGTTAATCGCAATTTTCTCCAGTCTTGTAAGTGTGTCACATCCTGCTACACCATGTCAGGGCAAAGGCTTAGGAGGAGCTGCTCAGGAGAAGCAGAGCCAAAGGAAATGTTGGTGTCCCCTAGTTGGGACAGTGTGTTAATGCAATTGTCACTGGAGCACTGGGCACAAGTTTGAGGATGAATCCACTTCTGTGCATCTCATTGGATGATGTAGCAGGTTAACACATCATTCTGCATATTTCTGTATTGTAGTACTAAACATATTGATATTCTATTTTTTCTTCTGAATTGCTGGAAGCTACTTTTTCTAGTTGATTTTCCTTCAGGCTCACTATATTTCTTCTTTGCTGAAATCCAGCCGGTGTACTTACTAGCCACAGTGCCATCATCACTGTCCACACTGGCAGTGCTACATGAGGTTGAGCTAGAGTATATAGCAGAAGTGGCTGTCTAGATAGGCATCACAGGGTACACAGTCCTCACCATTGTCTGAATATATACAGTGCTTTGACACTCTGCATTAAGGATGGGCACAACATTTGGCCCCAAGTGGCAGAACACCTCATGAGCAAATACCATCCAAGTCATAATTGCACAGTCATGTTCAATACTTGATAGGGAGGACTTGCAGGTCACGGTCATGTAGTGGCATCTCCACTCCTTCATTAAATGCCCATCATTTTGAGATTTCAGTCACTACCTCTTGTGATATATTTCACTGCCCATCGTGTGTAGGCAGACATGCTGTTATGTCTGTGTACACCATTGCACATGGAGGTCATTGGACTCACTCTGCCCTTCCTTCTGTGAGGCAAATCTGGGAATGTTTGCACAGTATAGCCCGATAATGCACTAACCAACATTGCTTGATGCTAGCATTGCATGAAGCATGCTTATGTTGTTTGACAATGCACTGATATTGCTTCCTTATCCTGACTCATTGGTTTGGACTGTACATCACCTCACCATACTGATAGGTCACCCTGTCTCAGTAATATTTTCACTGGTACCAGATGCCACCTCACACACATCTACAAGACTTGGCAGTATTAGCAGAATTGCTATTGCTGCTGCAAGCATTTTTGCTTTCTGCAACTCCGAAATTTATACAATGCTTTGCCCTTCTGTAATGAGAGTCACATTATTGTAACATTTCCTTTGCACAGGACCACAAATTGTGACCTTGCTCAGCTGGCATGTGTTAGCATGTCATTAGTACCTAGTTTTCCTACCCTTTTTCATTTGTATCTCATTTTTCAGACATTTGTATCTCCATGTTGAAATGTGCTCATACTTAATGGCATTTTCAATCTTTTTATTTTTATCAAACAAAATGTTTTCTCCTTTAATTTTTTTTTTTTTTAAACCTCGTTAGTAAGTCATAGATGCAATTGTGACATAGATAAAACTACAGAAAAGAAAACAAACCATAGATGTATTCCTCTTTGTTCTGAAAGAGTGTACATGTTTAACAATTCAACAGTACATAAATGGCTCACTTCCTGCATTGGTTTAACCTCACTCCTCCTCCTGAACATTATACTGCATGTATTGTTCCTACATATTCCATTATTTTAAGTAATTAGCTCCTTTTCTTTTATGACAATCTCGCCTCCAGTTCTTTTGCTTTCTTTATGATCTTCAGTTACACTTGACTTAGTTTCTGTTTTCTAGTAATTGCATTTTGGCAGCCAGTAGCATTAAACTTAGTAAAATGTTCCTATGTCTAGGCAATTCATTTCCTGTGTTGCAGCTCAAAAAGAACCATTTCCTTAGTTAAGACCATTTGCTCTCCCAACGTTTCTGACGAAGTACTCTAAAATGAGTTTTTAAAAACATGCTCATTGCACTCTCAAAAAACATGTTCTCAGTTGTTTCTCTTTCATCTACTTCAAGACTTCCATTCAAAAATCATAAACCTTCTGCACTTTGTTGCACACTTGTGAGCCATACAGCTGTCCTGCCATTGTTCCTTTGTAAACTGGGAAGAGAGACCAGAAAGGCAGTCTTTTGAAGCTTTGATATTTAACAGCTGTCATGCTGCATTTTATATGCTGTATTAATTATCCCTTTGTAACAGCAGCTTCTGTTCTAGACTCAACTATTGGGGAAAATCTTCCATTAATTTTATGTTTCTGAGGAAAATTTGTTTCATTTCTGACTGAAATGCATGGTTTAGCTAGGAAACTTATTTTTATTTGCACTATCATTGCATTTCTAAGGAATAATTTATGTAGCTGCTTATGTGGACATTTTGTGTGAAAAATTATATTTATTTTTGTCAGAAATTTTACCCGTATTTTGATATACATTAACAGAAAAGAAAACAAACTTAATATTTTTATCCATTTACATGCATTATACTTCCCAAATATCTTTTTCTGTAATTGCCAGTAGTCCAACATTATGTAAATTGCAGAATTCTTTCTTTCCTTTAAACCTCACTCCTGCTCCTGAACATGATACTGCAAATGTTGTTCCTGTAATTTACATTTATTTCTGTGTAATTTGATTCCCTTTTGTAAAGATCCCTCTTCCAGTTCTTTTATCTCTCTCTTTTTTTTTTATTTATAATATTCAGTCCTTCAAATACAGTCTCTTTATACTTTTTCCATCTTCTCACCATTGCTTTTTTGGCATACATCAAATTAAACTTAAGGTCTTACTTTACATAGGCAGTTCAGATCCTGTGTCCCAGCTGAAAAAAAATCATGTTCTTAGGTGCAGACATTTGCTCATACAATATTTCTGACAGAGTACACAGTAGAGAATTTTTCAAATCTTCCAACTCACTGCACGTACAAAACACATTCCCAGTTGGCCCTTTCTTCCCCATCACCCCTCTAACATTTGCTGTCCACCTGAGGAAAAATTTTTTGAAGCTGCTTGGTGCAGACACTATGCAGACAGTTCAAATATCCTTAACCTTCTTGACTTTGCATACTTAGGAACCATACACAAGTCCTTCCATTCTTCCCTGGTAAATTGCTTTTCCAGTCTCTCTCCCCACTTTAACATCCTCTGATTGATTCTTATAGTTATCATGCTGTATTATATATGCCCTATTGATCATCCATTTTTAACAGCAGCTTTGGTGCTAGGTTTGAATAAAACCCCCGCCAGAGCAAGTCTTTCACTTAAGATTCCCCTATCTCTTTGCTTATGCTCTATCAATCCCTGTTAGGGAAGGCTGTCTTTAGCCTGTTGTCCAAATGTTGTCTTGGCCTCATCTCCCTCTGTTACCTTTCCCTCTCGCTAGTTATTTTCTCCCAGTACTTTCATTTCTTTGTCCGTTTTCTCCAGTAAATTCCAGCCCCCTTTTACCCGTTTTCTTTGCCTGTACTTAATCATCCCTTTTGGCAAAATCTCCTGTCTTCATCCTCGTGTTGGTTTAGTTCTCAGAATAACTTCTGCTACTTTATGAATGCAATAGTATGTATCGTGCAGCAGACTGAGTTGTCGCCTCACAGCAAGAAGTTCCCTGGTTTGATTCGTGGCTGGGGTGCCTTCTCTGTGGAGTCTGCATGTCCTCCCTGTTTTCAAATGGGTGTTCTTTGAGTTGTCTGGTTTCCTGTCACATTCCAAAGACAAAGCAGTAGGTGGATTGGACACTCTAAATTGGTCATTTTTGTGATTGTTTATGTGCGAGTGTAAAGTGTGAATGAACTACAGCGGCAGGGCTAGTCACCCGGTGGTGTAAGCCTTGGCTCTAGATGATTGTTGCTGTTGAAGTGACACCCTGACCCCATGTGCAAAAATGAAGAAAAGGAGTTGTGGCTGGAAGGATGGATTTACACCTCTAATAGTTTAATTCCGTCTTCTCATTTGCTTTTATAAGCAAGAATGCTGTAGATTTTTTTTAATTTTTATTCAGATTTCTAAAACAGAATTACATCTTAATGGTTATACATATAATAATCTGATCCAGAATAATCCACATTACAAATACTTTTAATGCTAGCCCTATAATTTTGAATCTTCAAGCTAAAACTTTTTGACTGTTTACTTATGGTCAGGATGTATCAGATGTTAACATTTCCTCTAGAAAACTAAAGTGCTTTAGTGTCTTACTATAGTAAAGATGTATTGGTTATTAAAGGATAGAGAGAAAATGTTCTTCTGGAGGGGACTCTAGATGGAAGGTAGATTGTGTCTGAAGAGTATTTCATGAAACTAATGTTATTACTGCATGTGAGTAATGCTTGATTCTGAGGGCTCTTGTATTTTCATTGCGGTGCAGCATGAATTTAAAACTGGTTCAGGACATAACAGTGAAGTCATACTTTGGACTTAAATTATGTACTGCAGTAAATTCTGCCTTGAAGACTTCCCTAAGGATATCTTGCATATCTTAAATTTAGCAGATTGCAATGCTTTATTGATCTTGTAATGTAACATGATTGCAGTAATTCTTTCAAATCTTCAAGTCATCATGGCAGTTTTTATAGAAGTATCTTTCAGACAGGATGAAAAATTGTACAACCGAACCAAGTGAAACCCCGCATATCTTTGATACCAAACCTCCTAATCCTATTGCATGTTAGATTATGTAAAAAATATATAAACCTGTGACACCTTTTTGTTTATTTACTTTCTGCATTTTGTTAAGCTGGTAAAACTCATTTGGCTGCTGGACATCACCTCTTAGTGCAAAAAATCTGGACAAAGCCAGAAATAATGGGGGTGGAAGGGGTGGGGGCAAATGCCCAAAATAGGGATATATTTTAAATATTGCTCATGTAAACTTAGAAAATTGCTATAATACATTTTGCATTAACCTGGATTTTGTAAAGGATGTGAAGTCTGAATCATTAGTTAGTGGCTTCAGTCCTTGGTGATTTACTTGAAAACCACCATTTTTTTTTTAATTTTCAAACCAAAAATATGAGGTGAAAAATTGGACAGTTGAGAGGTATGCCACCGTCTGTCTTTTAAAAGAACATCAATGGTTTTGTTTGTACTGGCTGCTGGGAATTTGGTCAGAACACCAAAAAAACTCTCATTATTCGTCAGCTGTTGCCACGAGATCTTAATAACTACCAGAGTAACCAAACCCCGATTTACTGTCTCACCTGACTATCTTTACATTAAGAGTGCAGAAACATAAATATTAGTACGTACTGCCTCGCAGGTCTCTTAATGTGCAGTTTTTTTTTTTTTTTTTATTTAGTCAGACAGCGTTTTCCTGTTGAGCAACACTGTATTGTAAGAGTGAGCAAAGAAAAGTCACTGTTGTGTGAACTTTGGTACCATTTTACAACACTGCAGCTTTCTGTGTGCCTAAGTCATTGTAGTCCTAAGAACTGTAATCTGTTTTTCTGACTTATAACCTCTGTGACTAAGCCAAAAAAAAAAAAAAAGTACCTGCTTAGATAACTGTGATAAAGAATAAAAAAATGGTGAAATAAGTTGGTCTTTTGCAGTGGTTTATAGCTAGTAGAACAAAAGTTATAAGCAGTCCTTAAAATAACCCTTCAGGGCAGCAAACTTTATATTCAGTTTTGAAATGGAGTGTGGTTCTTCATATAATACCAGCAGATAAGGTTTGAGTAGCCATGTCATTGAGTAGGGGAAGGCACAAGACCAATTCATATGCTTTGATTGCATCTGCAAAGATTGCACTAGTAAACTGGGCAACTTAAGTGCCTTGGATGAATTTAAATTAGAAGAAGATGGGTCTTGTAAATTTGCTAAGAAACAATGTTCATCACAAAGTACCCCATACATTTTTAGGTATTCTCAGATCTGTCCAGAAGTATAAGGTTCAAGGATGTGGGATAGGAGCTAGGAGGGATGCCGAGTGGTAATTGCACATGCCCTGTTGCTAGTCTGAGCTGGGAATGAGAACAGTTGTTGCTGTTTATGAGCAGGAGAAAGTGCAGCAGAGAAGGAGGCTGCAGTCCACCGTAATGCAGAGAGAAGCCCTGACTTTCAGATCACGTGTGTTTGATTAGCGACATGGGTGCTGGATGGGCTGGGGTAATAGAAGTCAGTGTTCGCTGCTGACTCGCCCATCGTGGGGTGGTGGCTGTGGCTAATAACCACTTGGGTGACACATCATGGGAGTAGCATGTGTTACACCTGTGATGTGCAAGTCCACAGGACCCAGTAACTGGTCCACTCTCTACTCCATGACTCTGATGGGGTTCCTTCAGCAGGAACATACAGGGTTGCAAGATTATTGCTGTGGCCCATGGATGCTCTGCCCTCTTCCTAGAGAACAGTTGGGCCAATTGGGTGCATGCAGTGGAGCTTTTGGGTAAGATCCTTTGGAAGAGGGGAAAGGAATGGGTTAAAAATTGTTAAGGAGTTTTGCAGTGAGGTGCCTACTCATTTGGATGAAGTGTGGTGTTGCTTGTCACTACCTGCTTTTCTGTGTTTCTGGAGTTTATATAGCTGCTTCAAATTTGATTTTTGAGAGAATTTTCTGTAAGCATGTAAGTGGAATATTGCTTGAATGTGGGATAATAAGCAATAACCCACGCCTGGGTGTGGGTAATGCTGGATTCACCCATGGTTGGTGTGGTTTGGTCATGAGGGCGAAGCCCGAGTGATTAAATAAAGACAACTGTGGGTAAATCCAGCATTACCCACACCAAGAAGTGCATTATTGCTATTTATACAATGACATTATTTAAGAAAAAATACTTTACTTAAATAATGTCCTTGTATAATGGCACCGTGCTGTCCTTCTGCCACTGGACACCTCCGCTTTCCCATTGCTGATGTACTGCGCATGCGTTTGGAACTTGCGTTCCCATGCATAACCATTACATCAGTGCCCAGGAAAGTTAGCAACGAAGAAAAGATCTCTGTTGCTACGCTTTTTTTTTTTTTTTTTTAACCCCTTAAAATTAAAGAATATATCAACGGAAAAAAGTCTGGGCGATCGGACCTTTTTCCGTTGTATATTCTCAACGGGCACACTGATTGGGCTGGCCAGTCAGTATGCTCGTTTTACGATGTTACCGGCCAGTCATTGTATAATTTTTAATTAAGGTAGTGTGATGGTAGAATGAAGCTAGCACATGTGAGGAGTGACCTCTGGAATTGTAGACTGTGTTTGTCATTCATAGTGTTTGAACCTGAATTGTCATTAGGGCATTTTATGTTAAGTTTTATTGTTATGCTTTCCAACTAAAGTTTGTGTAGACATTTCGGGGATTGGTGAAAATGGGCATTTTCTGAAAATGAAGTAGCCTTTTTTTGTATGTATGTATTTCTAATTTTAGGTTGATAGCCTAGTACTTACCTATGAATCTATCTGCCCAAGGGCATTTATAAGCCTAGCCAGTATGTGTTGGCTTTCAGCACCCCCTTAGATTAGCTCCCTGTGCCTCTGTCCAGCAGAGCCATCAGTACCTTGTGCCACTATCCAGCAGAGCCACTGTGTGGCTCTCTGGAATTTTTTTTTTTTTTTTTTTTTTAGGTGGAGCATGTCCATCAATTCTGGGTTGGACATGGCCTTGTATGTCAGGCCGAGATCACCTCTGAGTAAGCGGTATGCAACCAAGTACAGCTGGATTTTCTTGAGTTGGGCTGCATAGGGCATCTGTTTGAGGCCAGTAATCCTCTTGGTGGGGTACTTTTGTGGTCTTTCCAGCTGTTGCAAGTGTCTTGTAAGGTACATCCCAAATGGGGCGTTGTATTCTATGATGAGTCTAATGAGTGATGAGTAGAGAGGCACAATAACCTCTTTTGTTCTAGATGCAAACCCTTTTGTGATTAGGTGGGCCACATAGAAGGATTTTCTAACCACCTTGGCAGTATGATTATCAGAGGAGAGGTTACTATCTACTTGGGTCCCCAGATCCCTTATTACAGTTTGTATTTAGTGGACTACCACCTATGTAGTAGTTTGTGGGTACTTTGTTTTTCCAAAGGGGATGACTATGCACTTTTTGACATTTAGCTTGAGGCCATGATTTTGACACCAGTTATCCGTCTCAGTGAGACCAATCTGGAATGTGTCTGTATCAGCCGGAGAATCAATTATGGCCCCTAGTTTGCAGTCGTCTACGAACTTGGTCAGCCATAGTCCACCTATGCTTGCCTGTACCTCTGAGAAGTATATACCGAACAGGAGGGGTCCTAGGACTGAGCCCTGGGGGATGCCACTTGTAACCAGTTTAGAGTAGGACATAGAGGCTGCAACTCTCACCATGTGGGTTCTATCCATGAGCCAGTCGGCAACCCATCTCGTGACGTAGGGGTTTATGTTCAAGCTGATGATCTTGTCTATAATACTAGAATGGGGAATGGTGTCGAAAGCCTTTGCAAGGTCTAGGTAGGCTGTGTGGACCTCCTTTCCTTCGTCTAATGCCTTGGTAACTGTCTCAAAGAAGTCCACCAGGTTTAGGAGGTATGATCTGCCCTTAACAAAGCCAAACTGGGCAGGGTCCAAGGTTTGGAGGTTCCCAATGTCTCTGTTAATGAGTTACATGATGATGCGTTCCATAGCCTTGCAGACCACGCTAGTCAGGCTTATAGGGCGATAGTTCCCGGGGTCCGTTGTGGCTCCACCTTTGTAGAGCGGGATAACTGTTGTAGTGCACCACTCTGGGTACATATCCTGTAGAGAGGCTGAGTTTAACAGTGTGTTTAGGTGAGGGGTTAGTTCATTTTGGAGCTGTTGTAAGACACAGCCTGGGACGCCGTCCGGTTCCATTGAAGCTGTGTTTTTGGCTTTGAATAGGGCTGTTTTAACCTGTGTGTTGGTGATTGATGGGGCCCTACATTTTTATGGGCCCTTTAGGGGGTGAGAAGGGGGTGAAGTTTGCACTAAACCTTTCTGCCAGAATGTTGGCAATATCAGTCTGTTTAGTGTATTTTGTGCCATTCTGCATTAACTCAGAGCAGATCTGAGAGTTTCCACTTAGGTTGTTGACATAGCTAAATAACGCTTTGTGGTTATATTTGGAGTCCTTGGCAATTTTTCTTTCCAAACTAGCCTTGGATGATTTAATGAGGGATCGTAGTTTCTTGCTGATACTGATCAGGGATGTCTTTTCTTCTTGGGATTTTACTCTCTTCTGTACTAGTTTCCTCCTTCTGTTGTATAGCTTGTTTATAGCAGGATGATTTAATGAGGGATCGTAGTTTCTTGCTGATACTGATCAGGGATGTCTTTCCTTCTTGGGATTTTACTCTCTTCTGTACTAGTTTTCTCCTCCTGTTGTATAGCTTGTTTATGGCAGGGGTCCACCAGACTGGTTTCCTTTTCTTGGAGGAGTGAGTCTTGGTTTTACTTGGGATAGCACGATCTATGCATTCCTGCAGATGCTCATAGAGTGCCTTTGTAAAGGTTTCAGCAGCTTGGACAGCATTGCCCTTTAGCATGGGGGCTGTGAACCTTCCCGCCTCGGTCTTTAAGTACCGTGAAGTTTGGTTTTGAAAAGTTTTTCACTGTGGTTTCCTTGATTGGGGGTGGGGGCGGAATGTGGATATCCAGAATGATTAGTCTATGGTCTGATGTAACCAGCGAGGGGTTGACCTCCGGTGTGGAACACCGGTCGCCCATGGTGATTACCAGGTCCAATATGTTGTTCCCTCTGGTGGGGGTGTTGACCAGTTGATCCAGGGCGTTCGAGTTTATAAATTTTAGGAAGCGTTGGGCAAGGGAGTACTTGAGTAGTTCTCCCAGTTTATGTTTGGGTAATTGAAATCACCCAGTATTAGGGTGTTAGGTAGGACCTTAATATTTCCCAGTGTCTCCAGAAATGCGGAATGGGGGTACTGGGCCATGGTGGGTGATCTGTAGCAAGCTACAATTTGGATTGCAGTTTTGCCCGTTGTTAGTTGCACATGGATGATCTCTGATGCTTTGTGCTGCGCCACTAACCTGGAGGTGTGGGTATCCTTGATGAATATGGATACACCCCTGCCGTTTGTGTTTCGGTCCTGGTTCTGTGGCCGAAAGGTATGGTATGAGTTATAGCCTAGTAGTGCTGGGGTGCTCTCAGGAGCCTTAAACCAGGTTTCTGTTACCACACAAATGTCAATGTTCTCCATACTGAGGCGTGCCTCGAGTGCATGCATTTTGAGCGTTAGACTTCTGGCGTTGAGTAGCATTACCCTCAGTTTTTAGTTACTTGTGCTGTTTATGGTGATGGGTTTGTCTTTTGTGCCTTGTCTATAAAAAAGGCACTATGGGGGCGGCAAGAGCTTTAGCCAGTATGCGAAAGCCTAAGGGCGACAGGTGCAAGCCATCTTGTTGAAATTGATCATTTTTTCTTTATACTGTGGCATATTTCTTGGTGAGGGCAGGATGCTACTCCAGGGTCAGGGTCATACCAGCCTGGGCTACATGATCAGAGAGCTCTTCCATGTCTCTCTTCATGTAGTCCAGGGAGGTACGTCTCGGGTCATTCACACCAGTGCAGTGCTTCTTTGTCTTTGTGTTGTTGACCAACCTAATTCCACTAGGCAATGCATATCAGTACACACTTTCTGGTTACAGTTTCTCCTCAAATGTAAAACTATCAGTACTTAATGAACCATTTGAATAGGGTCAGTGAGGGGCTCTGCCTAACATGGATTGGGATTTTGTTCCAGAGTGAGGGGAGCCTCTGGGATATGAATCTGTCCCTCCAGCATGTCCTATTTATTTCTGTGCTGAGGTTCAAGTCCCTGGAGCGTGTAGGATTAGGTTTTCTTGAGGTGGAGCATGTCCATCAATTCTGGGTTGGTCATGGCTTTATACGTCAGACACAGATTGCCTCTGAATAGGCGGTACGCAACTGATTAGAGCTGGAGTTTCTTTAGCCGAACTGCATAGGGCATCTGTTTGAGTTCCTTGATCCTCTTGGTGTGGTACTTTTGGGGTCTTTCCAGTTGCTGCAGGTGTTGGGTAAGGTACATCCCAAATGGGGCATTGTATTCAATTATGGGCCTGATAAGTGATGAGTAGAGGGGAACAATAACCTCTCTTGATCTAGATGTGAACCCTTTTGGGATAAGGTGGGCTGTATAGAAGGTCTTTCTAACTACTTTCGCAGTGTGATTGTCAAAGGAGAGATTACTATCTACTTGGGTCCGAAGTCCCTATTTACTTCCGTACTTAATGGATTACCACCTATGTGGTAATTTGTGGGCACTTTGTTTTTCCCAAAGGGGATGACAATGCACTTTTTGGCATTTAGCTTTAGGCCATGGCTCTGGTACCAGTTATCCGTCTTTGTGAGACCCTTTTGGAGGATGCTCGTGTCAGCCGGAGAGTCGATTATGGCACCCAGTTTGCCGTCATCTTGTGATATAGGGGTTGATATTTAAGCTGGTGAGCTTATTTATGATGCCCAAGTGGGGTATTGTTGAAGGCTTTTGCGAGGTTCAGGTAGGCTGTGTGGACTACCTTCCCTTCATCTATGGCTTTGGTAACAGTTTCAAAGAAGTCGACCAGGTTCAAGAGGCAAGATTTGCCCTTGACAAAGCCAAATTGGGTAGGATCCAGTGCCTGGAGGTTCCCAATGTCTTTGTTTATGATTTCCATGATGATACGCTTCATAGCCTTGCAGACCAGGCTAGTCAGGCTTATAGGGCGATAGTTTCTGGGGTCCTTTGTGGCACCACCTTTGTGGAGCAGGACCACTGTTGCTGTACGCCATTCCTTGGGTACATATCCTGTAGTAAGGCTGAGATTGAACAGTGTCTTTATGTGAGGGTTTAGTTCTTCTTGGAGCTCATGTAAGATGCCGCCCGGGACACCATCTGGTCCCATTGATGCTGTGTTTTTTGCTTCGGAGAGGGCAGCTCTCACCTGTGCATCTGTGATCACAGGGAGGCTGCTTTCTGTTGGGATAGACATTTGCTCTTTTGGAGGGAAAGGGGGAGAGAAGTTTGCACTGAACCTTTCTGCCAGGATGTTGGCAATGTCTGTGGGTTCAGTGTATTTTTTTGTCATTTTGCAGTAACTCAGAGCGTATCTGGGAGTTGCCTCTCAGGTTCTTGACATAACTAAAGAAGGCCTTGTGATTATCTTTAGTGTCTTGTGCAATTTTTCTTTCGAAGCTGGCCTTAGATGATTTTATGAGGGATCGTAGTTTCTTGCTAGTACTGATCAGAGATGCCTTCCCTTTTTAGGATTTTGCTCTCTCATGTAGTAGCTTCCTCCTTCTGTTATATAGCTTATTTATGGCTAGGGTCCACCAGACAGGTCTCCTGCCTTTGGAGGCGTGAGTATTGGTTTTATTTGGGATAGCATGCTCCATGCATTCCTGTAGGTGCCCATAGAATGCTTTTGTAAAGGATTCTATGTTTTGGGCTGTATTTCCACTGGCCCGGGGCCTTTGAAGGATTCCACCTTGGTTTTGAGAAGTGTGAAGTTTGCTTTTGAGAAGTTCTTCACCGTGGTTTCTATGGCTGGGGGTGGGGACGAAATATGGATGTCCAGTGAGATTAATTTATGGTCTGATCTTACCAATGAGGGGTATACCTCTGTTGTGGAACATAGAGACCCCCATGTTGGTTATGACCAGGTCCAATATGTGACAAGTTGTTCCATAGCATTTGAGTTTATAATTTCTAGGAATCGTTGGGTGAGGGTGTTTGGGCTTGAGTAGTTTTCCGAATCAATGTTTGGGTAGTTGAAGTCACCCAATATTATGGTGTTTGGAGAGACCTTCATATTTTCCAGTGTTCTCAGGAAAGCCAAGTGGGGTTCCTGTGTTTTGGGAGGGTGGTTTGTAGCAGGCTACAAACTGAAAGGCAGTTTTGCCCACTGTTAGTTGCACATGGATGGTCTCCGATGCTTTGTGCAGTGCTACTAACTTGGAGGTGTGAGTATCTTTGATGAATATGTATACTCCCCCTCCTTTTGTGGTTCAGTCAGAGTTTTGTGGCCGAAAAGCATGGTATGAAGTATAACCTGGTAGTGCTGGGGTGCTTTCGGGAGCCTTGAACCAGGTTTGTGTTACTGCACAAATATCGATATTCTCCATACTGAGGAGAGACTCGAGTGCGTGCATCTTGAGGTTTAGACTTCTGGCGTTTAGCAGCATTACCCTTAGTTTTTTTTTCTTTGTGTTGTCTATGGAGGTGGGTTTGCCTAAAAAAGGCACTATGGGGGAGGCAAGAGCCTTTGCCAGTATTCGAAAACCCAGGGGTGACAGGTGCAAGACTTCCCTAGTGAAGCAACGTGGCTTGTCGAGCATGTCATTCCAGGCTGACAGACACTGGATCCCCTTTCAATGATACCAATACTTTAGCCAATTGTTAAAATTGGTCATTTTGTCTTTATACTGTGGCATCATTCTTGGTGAGGGCAAGATGCTACTCAAGGTCATGGTCATACCGGCCTGGGCTACATGATCAGGGAGCTCCTCAATGTCTCTTTTCATGTAGTCCAGGGAGGTACGTCTCGGGTTATTCACACCAGCATCGACAATGAGTGTTGCAATTAAGTAAGTTTGGCTGAGTAGGGAATGTGATGAGTTTTGGTAAGTTGCATGTTGGAAATAAGTGTGGTTGAGACAACATATAAAGCTATGTCAAACCCAGAGCTGTTGGACATGCTACACCTAAAGAATTCCCAATCCCTCCGAGCTACACGCTCTAGGGACCAAACCTTGTCACCACAATAAACAAGACATGCTGGAGGGATAGATTCCTATCCCAGAGACTTCCCATTCTCTGGAACAGGCTACCCATCTATGTCAAGCAAAGTTCTTCATTAGCACTCCTCAAGAAAAATCTTGATGTGTGGATGGGAAATAGGAAATACACCCCAGGGATCACTTCTGTGTCTCTCCTCGTCAGTGGCACAGGAAAATAACTTTCTTGGGTGGCGTAAGCCAGGGAACCTTATTGGCTAGGCTTGCATAGGCCTTTGGGCCGTTAGCCTAGTACCTACCTATGAACACTGTCTCATTATTCTTATAGATATCAAATTCTTAGTGTAAGTGAGTAATAGTCCTAAGAGTGTTACTGTTACGTTAGTGGATGTAGGGGTGATGCATAGGTGGAGGCAAATTTTACCTTTCTTTGCCTTCTTGTGATGTGTTCCCCATAGAAGTTGAGAGGGAGTAGGCAGGTGCTTTGTGTGCTGTGCTTAGCCTGTTAGCAATAAGTAGTTGTGCCCTATTGCCCCCACACCCTTCTTTGCTAGGGCAGTCCTTCTTGAAGGCCTGAGTTTGAAAGCCGGATTTGAGAAACATAGAATTGTAATATGCAGAATTGCTTAAGACCTGAGAGTAGAGTTTTTGTAGCCATAGTTCGGTGCATGTGTACTTCCTTTAATGCAGCTTGCTTTCAGGTGATCCAAATTGGACTGAAAACTAGGATTTTTGGTTGGCTCCAAAATACTTTTAATTTTGTTTACCAGGTTACAACACTGTTTGCAGTTGGTGAATTTCAGGTTTAGATAGGGCAGAATTGCAAAAATATAAACAACTGCAAAGCAACAATAGAGCTTTGCTGCACTTGTAAATGTAGACTGTATGTATCGAGCTTTGGTTGATTTTACAATGAAGAACAGGAAAACGTGTCTGTAATTGTGTGGGGCTGTAAAGGTTTCTTACATGCCAGTTAGTTGCAGAGCCACATGGGAAGTTGATGAATCAGGAAGCTTTGGCACTTTAACAAAGATACATGAATTGAATTATATGCGAGAAACTCGTAATAAACCTAAATATTGTAAGTGCAGGAGGAGAGAAAAGAGAAGGTGGTGACTGCTAGAGAAGTAGGTTAACTGGAGATGGTGTGTGTTAGAAGGGATAGAGACATGATAACCTTGTATACCATATTAATGAGACTATATATGGAGTCGGAAACAAAAAATGACGTTTAGAAAGAATGACTTTTTGTGTACACAGTAAGTAGGCTTTTATTGGAGAAGGTATTTATATGAGGAGGAAATAGTTAAGAGACATAATTTTTATTTTAGCCAGCATATCTCTAGTTGGTTAGTTAGTTCATTAATTTTTAGGTATTGAAAAGGCAGACTGGAATCTTTGGCCTGTTTAAGGTGAGCTGCACAGAAACTTAGTAATGAATAAAAAAAAAAAAAAAAGACTGCTTCATCATCTTTTGCCCCAGGCTGCAATGTTCAGGTTGTTCCGGTGATCAATAGAAAATCTCTCTAGTGCGCTTTTGCTAGAAAACAGAATGTGCTCAAATCAGAAACAAAGGAACACTCTGGAATCCTCGATCAAGTAGCAAAATCTCGGTTCCTTTATTGTGAGACAGATTAGTTCTGCTAGCATTAAAAGATCCTTATTTTGTCTGTTTTACTTTATGTGGTCAGATTTTCATCAGCTGTGTTGTTCTTCCTTAAATGTGCCAACACTGTCCTCCTGCCTGTTTTTTAGAAGGTACTTGACCTAGGTGTATAGCACGATCTGTGGCATTCTGTTGCAAGGTACTTAGCTAGGCATACAGCAGTCTATGGCAGTGGTATGTGCCTGCTTCAGTTTCTTTTGCTGTCTTAATACTGCAGGAGTGCTCGTGTAATCTTTGCCTGTGTAGTGGCTAAGGCTGTTTTCAAAGAGTAAAATTGCGTTTGTGATATGGATTTGCTTCATTTTTACCACATTAGGCTGTTTCTAACTTGCTTCCTCTAAATTTTGTTAAGTAAGGAAAGGAAAGGCAATGACTAAAAGAGAAGGAAAAACGTATTAAGCTTGACAAAGGAGGAACTTTATGGAAGTTGGTAGAAAAGAATGTGTATATCCCCAGGTACTGCAACTGAGAAAGATTATTAGACTGACTATTCCCAGAAGCGGGGACAAACAAATCATCCTCTTAAGTACTGGAAGTCTTCTGACTTACTCCTATGCTTTTCTGCTATAAAAGAGCAAAGCAGCAGCGTTGTTGGTATGCAAGTTGCGGTCCTCTATATTATATAATTTGTCTATGGTGCTTTTTGTCTATGGTGCTTTTTGGTGGAAGAGCCTAGTACATCCATGGTAATTAAGCTAGGTATTCCCACTATGCTTACTCCAAATGTTTCCACATCTCTGGCAAGCATCATGCATGCTAGAAATGAAGAATACTTTTATTCTAAGAACACACAGAAAAACAGCAGAGAGCTGTATTGATACCTACATCTAACGAATATCAGTCTCTCTCTCTCTCTTTTTATGGAAAGGTGCAAACCTTTCTTGGCACCAATGAAGGTGTTCTAAAAACAGTCAAGAAAAGAAGCCTTTAACCCTTTTTCTTCTGGCAACGAAGAGGAATTTTATTTAACCTTCATAGACTCTGCTAATTTTATAAACTCTGAAAGTGATAATTCCTCGTACGTCACTTTCACCCACCAAAGGATAAGAGGAGGATATTTTTTTTCTATTTCTTTTTTTTTTTTTTTTCAGTTGGACTGTGAAGTCATACCAGCTTCAAGATAGAGGAAAATGATTACTATTCTGGAATATAGAAACCTTTACTCTTGTTACCTTTTAAAATGTCCTTTTTTCCCCAAACATCTTTATTGAATTACATCCATATAAAAGTAATCACACTATATGACAAACATTTTGCTTCACATATATTGCTATATATTTTATAACCTAAGCAACATTACATAAATAACTTTCAAAATGTCCTTAAGGTTAGTAGTCTGAACCCTGACGTGGCAACAGTTTTACCAGTAAAGACTGCTAAAATGCATTTTTGACTGATCAGAGTTAAGTGTACCAACCATGGTCTTACCTCAGATGGTCTTACTTGTGTCTTGTTAATTACTGCTGTATAATATTACTAAGTAAAATATAAATTCATCATTTGCAGAGGTCTGTGTTCCCTGTTCCCCTTGATTCAGAGGCTGTCTTCTGTTATCCCCTTCAGTCTCTCTCCGTCTCAAAATATGTACACACATGCTAACTCTGAGGTTGCATAAACTTGAAGGAAGGGAAAAATATATTCCTGTTTCTTCTGAGTTTGCACAAATCATGTCTCCATCTCTCTAAAGGATGTTTGTATGGTTTGGTTTTTACAATTACAATAAATGGTAAATGTTTTTTTTAAGTCTGGCTTCATTGGATGATAACATTTAATTGTTACAACCTTCACAGGGAAATACATTTTGTATGTTGCACATAGAATGTGGTAAGCTGGATATGTAGATGGTGAAAATGCATACAGATGTGTTTTTTCATACACAGCTGTATAGATTATGTATGCATGTGACTGTGTGTGTGCGCGTGTGTAAACCACACACACACACGACCAACATTGATTATCCTGTGGAAGAATGGCATGCCTTAAGAAAATTTACCCAGATGAAAGTTGTTCAGGAAGAAGGTAAATGTTAAAATTCCGATTTAATATTATAGTGACCCATCTTCACAGATCTGCAGTTGTGGTACGTATTTTAAACAGTTGTAATTACTGCCTATATCCTGGGACAAGACTGAATGCATCCACTGGAGCAAACCCATTACACAGTTAACCGATGGATGAAGAAATGAAAGAATAAAGAAAGAAATGATGGTTTTACATGCAGATAGAGCACATTGAAGTGACTGTTACTAAAGTATTGGGCCTGATTCTGGGTCCACATTTTTGGAAGGAGATGAACCACATGGTTGTGTTAAGGAATGTGCAGGTTAAAGTGGCATTGGATTTTATATTGGAAATCCATTATGAAGGAGTTCAGGGGTATACTAATTTAGTTTGATAGAAAAGAGGATGAGCAAACAATATTAACACCTGATAGAGTATTGGACAAGTTTATTTTGAAAATGTTTTCCCTGTATAATCATTTTTGTTTTTCTCTAAGGTATCTGGTGAAGAAGAGTTCATACAGAAGCTGGGCTGCAAACCTGATGACAACCTAAAAGTGGTGTCAATATTTGGTAACACTGGTGATGGCAAATCTCATACTCTCAATCATACATTCTTCTATGGCCGTGAGGTTTTCAAGACGTCCCCAACTCAGGAATCTTGTACGATTGGAGTCTGGGCTGCATATGACCCTGTGCATAGCATCATTGTGGTAGACACTGAGGGCTTGCTAGGGGCCACAGTAAACCTTAGTCAAAGGACACGTTTGCTTCTCAAGGTGCTGGCAGTCTCTGATATTATTATATACAGGACACATGCAGACAGACTGCACAATGACCTTTTTAAGTTTCTAGGTGATGCATCTGAAGCTTATCTGAAACACTTCACCAAAGAGCTGAAAGCCACAACTGCACGATGTGGACTGGATGTTCCCTTATCCACTTTAGGACCAGGGCTTATCATTTTCCATGAGACTGTACACACCAAGCTTCTTGGGGACGGTAAGTTGTGCAGACTGTTTTTATACACATTGGTCTAATTGCCAGTTAAATTTGTTGTCATGATGTGGGTGAAGCAGTTATAGGTGCAGCATCATTTGGGCTCGGGAATATTTGTGAGTTTCTTGGAGGGGTCCGTATTGGATAAAGATGACGGTGTAACAGAAGTACACGTCCTATAGTAGTGAATTTTACACCTGTGACCAGTGAAGTATGAGCAGTATTTAAAACTGTGCATATCAGCATTTGCAATACTATTTCAAGCACTTTTGTGAAGGGTCTTTGACCTCTGCAACCACAACATAGGGCCCATGTTTCTTAAACCTCTGGTATGTGCATCCTGCTAACTGAGGTTGCTTTACCTTGGACTAAAAGGAGTTCTCTGTTGTACCAGGTTATACCTTAGTATATGCAAACAGATGGAATTTTAAAGCACAGTGCCCTGGTACACAACAGATTTTGTGACCTTTGGGTCATCTCTTGATGACTGTCCTCTTAATTATGTAGACCAGAAAGAAGACAATCGGGGGGGGGGGGGGTATCCCCATCAGGGGAAAGGTGCTGACTTCTGAAAGGAGAAGCAAGCTAAAGTTATTACTGTCTGGATAGAATGTGACGCTGTTTTTATTGTTATCTGTTTCTACCATTGAAAGTGAAGTTATTTTGGTGTTCACTGTTGCTGAATTTGGCAGGAGAACTCCTTTGTTGTCTAGATGTCTCTGTAAGTTCTGTTTTGTTTTTAATCTACTTTGTTCTAGTCCCTTTTGTAAGGAGCACAGAATCCGAGTGTAAATGTGTGCTGTACTGTGGAATAAATGCCGATTAGGTGAATTTATTTTCACTGGAACTGGAGCGTTTCTTTTTTGACCTTCATTTGTCAGTAAGTATAATTTTAAAGTCACAAAACTGACTCCAGTGACTGCTTAGATTGTCCCAAATATCAGTATGTACTGCTACCATGATAAGATGCTACTATTGCTGACCCATGAAATTGAATAATTGCTTTGTAAACCTAACTTTCCATAACACAGGACAGATGTAGATCAGGTCATAGCACAAAAAGACATTACTAACTTTTATAAGTTATGCTCATGAAAAATAAGATTGAGGTGAAATTGTTACATTTCTGTTTGTAGAAGTATTTGGTACAGTTTCACATCACATGTTATGTAGGCTCAAGGAAGTGGGTCTCACTAACAACAATGCAGTCAGTTGGGTTAAATGTTACCTCAGCCACCAAACACAATGAATATGCTGGGTAGATTAATTATAAAACCCTTGAGCAAACAACATTGTGTGTCACTAGGTTCAGTCTTAGGACCATTACTTTTTATATATGTAAAAAACATACAGCCTCTCTTTCAGCAAATATAATCATCTATGCAGACAACTCTGTATTAATATGTGCAGGCTATTCAGTCAAATGACTCCCATTTGATGATCTACATCATTGTTTAAAAAAAAATGAAAAATGGCTTCAGCAATCTAAACTACTAAATTCATAGAAAACTAAGCTAATGGTATTTTCTCCTCCAACCCAGCAATCAAAATACTGTGACAAAGAAATATTATTGGTTGATAATATTAGAAACAAGCTTGTACAAAACTCAGAACTGCTAGGTATAATACTGGACCACAAATTTTTCATTTAGCATATCCAGTACATTGTTCAGAAAGCTAGCCATAAACATCTTTATAAAGTCAGACCTTTTTCTGTTAGACCATACATGCAAGACCATAGTAGCTCAGACCTATCTCCGTCCTAGCCTCCTGGATACCTTGTCTGCTCTGACAGACGGTTCTCTCGGTTAGTCAGACTGGAGCAGTCATATAATAAGCTTGCAAAGTTTGCATGTAACCACATTAACTGAACATATCTCTGTCTTCCACTTGAGTCCCTTAATTGTCTGGAGCTACATAACCTGTTAAACTATACTCACATTAACACTGCTCCCAGCATCTTCTACAGCCCAGACACCTGGTCTGCCACCAGCCAGTTATTAAACTGGTGCTGTTCTCCCACCAAACTGTTTTCTGAACCAATGCCTAGTGTGTACTCAAATGTAAAGATTTACTCAGAAATGTAACAATCATAACAGTGTAAACCTGTTTACTCTCTCTACAAACCTCAGAAATGTCTCATGTACTGTTTTAACACCTGATAACAAAACAGTCCTGCACTTTTAACACCCACGTTACTAATCTCTCTTCTTCTAATAATTTCCTGTATGTATTTTAAAATCCCAGTGAAATTATACCTGTCAGCAAAACAGTCCTGCTCCAATACCAACATCGTTACTAAGTCCACTTCTTGTATAGGCAAATCAAGTAAGTATCGTAAAATCTGGAGCATTTCTCCCCGGGCCTCCGCTGAAAACAGGCTCTGTGGAACCTAGTCAGACATTCCCGGTCAACAAATGTTAAATAAATAAAATAAAATAAAATAAAAAAATCTTAACACTTTAACCAGTTTACATGTCTCAATTGAATAATAACTGGTTGGATAAAACATACATTAATATTTCAGAGTGAATGTATGTATAACTATGGTTCAGTGTTCTGTAGTGTATTTTATTGCTAGGTCATACTAATTGCCTGTGATGAAGGCTGTAGAGTAGAACTTTTCATCTTGGCCTCTGCTAAAAAGGGGCTGTGCCCTATTGCACTTTTCTGGTAACCAATGGCTGATATATAAAGGTTGGGGACTTCCAAGATAGCTTCACATTGGTAAACACATTAATGTCCTTTCTCCCAGTGAGAAAACAGAAACTGAGAAATAGTAAGATTGGGTAAGATTCAGTTACTGGCTGGTAATTACACTTCCTGGATGCCGGCATAGAAGAAAATTAGAGAACCTGAAAGAAAATCGGCCAGAAAATAGTAAACACTGACTGGGAAGAATCATGCACCTGTTAAAAAAAAAATGCACCTGTTAAAAAAAAAAAGAAAAAAAAAAAGCAGTTTAAACTTCAGTTTTGGTTCAAGAAATGGCTTCCAGTAATTTTGAGAAAAAAAATAATTGAATGTACTGAGAGATGATTAAATATAAATTAAACATTGAAGGAATATATCAGCTCAAATAACAAAGGGCTGGAAAAATAGAAACTTTAACTAGCTCTTCGGATGAACTGATAAAACTGCAAAAATCAGAGGCTGAATTGAAGAAAACCAAATAGCTGGGTAACTACAGCAGAGCTAGTAAGGGAGACTGCTAGAAAGGTGCTTGGTATCACATCTGGACAGAGGAAGGACGACAAGGATACATGGTGGTGGAATGAGGAAGTACAGGAGAGTATACAGAGAAAGAGGTTGGCAAAGAAGAAGTGGGATTGTCAGAGAGATGAAAGTAGGCAAGAATATAAGGAGATGAAGTGCATGGCAAAGAGAGAGGTGGCGAAGGCTAAGGATAAGGCACATGAGTTGTATGAAAGGTTGGACACTAAGGAGGGAGAAAAGGACCTGTACCGATTGGCTAGACAGAGGGACCAAGTTAGGAAAGATGTGCAGCAGGTAAAGGTGATAAAGGATAATGAGGGAAACATACTCACAAGCGAGGAGAGTGTGTTAAGGAGATGGAAAGAGTACTTTGAGGGGTTGATGAATGAAGAGAATGTGAGGGAGAGAAGGTTGGATGATGTAGGGATAGTGAATCATGAAGTACAATGGATTAGCAAGGAGGAAGTAAGGATAGCTATGAAGAGAGTGAAGAATGGAATGGCTGTTGGCCCTGATGACATACCTGTGGAAGCATGGAGGTGTTTAGGTGAAATGGCAGTGGAGTTTTTAACCAGATTGTTTAATGAAATCTTGGAAAGTGAGAGGATGCCTGAGGAATGGAGAAAGTGTTTTGGTACCGATTTTTAAGAATAAGGACGATGTGCAGAGCTGTAGTAACTACAGAGGGATTAAATTGATCAGTCACAGCATGAAGTTATGGGAAAGAGTAGTGGAAGCAAGGTTAAGAAGGGACGTGATGATTAATCAGCAGTATGGTTTCATGCCAGGAAAGGGCACTACAGATGCGATCTTTGCTCTGAGAGTGTTGATGGAGAAGTAGAGAATGTCTGAAGGAGTTGCATTGTGTTTTTGTAGACTTAGAGAAAGCATATGACAGGGTGCTTAGAGAGGAGCTGTGGTATGGTATGAGGAAGTCGGGAGTGTCGGAAAAGTATGTAAGAGTGGTACAGGATATGTACGAGGGTAGTGTGACAGCGGTGAGGTCTGCGGTGGGAGTTAAGGATGCGTTTGAGGTGGAGGTGGGGTTACATCAAGGATCAGCTCTGAGCCCTTTCTTATTTGCAATGGTGATGGACAGGTTGACAGACGAGATCAGACAGGAGTCCCCGTGGACTATAATGTTTGCAGATGACATTGTGATCTGTAGTGAGAGTAGGGAACAGGTGGAGACGACCCTGGAGGGATGGAGCTATGCTCTAGAGAGAAGAGGAATGTAGGTCAGCAGGACTAAGACAGAATACATCTGTGTTAATGAGAAGGAGGATAGAGGAATGATGAGGATGCAAGGAGTAGAGGTGGCAAAGGTGGATGAGTTTAAATACTTGGGGTCAATAGTTCAGAGTAACGGTGAGTGTGGAAGAGAGGTGAAGAAGAGAGTACAGGCAGGATGGAGTGGGTGCAGAAGAGTGTCAGGAGTGATTTGTGACAGACGGGTACCTGTAAGAGAGAAAGGGTTCATACTAGGCTATCTGCCCTAGGGCATTTATAAGCCTAGCCAGAGTGTGTGTGGCTTTCACCACCCCTTAGGATGAGAATACTATACCCATTAGTTTGCTGTGCCTCTGTCCAGCAGTGATACAGAGATGATTCCCGGGGTAAACCTACGATCTCCCATCCACTCGTCAAGATTTCTCTTGAACAGAGTCAGTGAGGGGTTCTGCCTCACATGGACTGGGATTCTGTTCCATAGTGTAGGGAGTCTCTGGGTGATGAATCTGTCCCTCCAGCACGTCCTATTTATATCCGTGTTGAGGTTTAAGTCTCTTGCTCTCGTGGCTCTGGTGGATTTGGATTTTTTGAGGTGGAGCATGTCCATTAATTCCGGGTTGGACATGGCCTTGTATGTCAGGCACAGATCACCTCTGAGCAGATGGTATGCGACTGAATAGAGCTGGAGTTTCTTCAGTCGGGCATCGTATGACATATGTTTGAGCCCCTTTATCCTTTTGGTGAGGAACTTTTGGGGTCTTTCCAACTGCTGCAGGTGTCTGGTAAGGTACATTCCGAATGGGGCGTTGTACTCAATCATTGGTCTGATACGTGAAGAGTACATGGGTACAATGACCTCTCCTGATCTGGATGTGAATCCCTTCATGATCAGGTGGGCAATGTAGAAGGTCTTCCTAACCACTTTGGCAATGTGAGTGTCAAAAGAGAGGTTGCTGTCAACTTGGGTCCCCAGGTCCCTGATAACTTCTTCCGTGTTTAATGGATTACCACCTATGTGGTAATTAGGGGTTACCTTGTTTTTCCCAAAGGGTATGACTATACATTTTTGGCATTTAGCTTAAGGCCATGGCTCTGGCACCAGTTATCCATTTCTATGAGACCTCTCTGGAGGATGTCTGTGTCTGATGGAGTGTCAATTATGGTGCCCAGTTTGCAGTCATCTGCAAATTTTGTCAGCCACAATCCCCTATGTTTGCCTGCACTTCAGAAAAATAAATGCCGAACAAGAGGGGCCCAGGACTGAGCCCTGTGGGACACCGCTCGTGACCGGCTTAGAGTCTGACATGGCACCAGCAACTCTAACCCTGTGTGTTCTGTCCTTGAGCCAGTTTGCAACCCATCTTGTGACATATGGGTTTACATCTAAGCTGGTGAGCTTTTCTATGATGCCCGAGTGGGGTATTGTGTCAACGCTTTTGCTAGGTCAAGGTAGGCTGTGTGAACTGCCTTACCCTCATCAATGGCCTTGGTGACTGTTTCAAAAGTCGACCAAGTTCAAGAAGCAGGATCTGCCCTTGACAAAGCCAAATTGGGTAGGATCCAGTGTCTGTAGGTCCCCAATGTCTTTATTTATGAGTTCCATTATGATCCTCTCCATAGCTTTGCAGACCAGGCTCGTCAAGCTTATGGGGCGGTAATTTCCAGGGTCTGTAGAAGCACCGCCTTTGTGGAGTGGGACCACAGTTGCCGTACGCCATTCTTTGGGTGCGTATCCTGTAGTAAGGCTAAGATTAAACAGCAGCCTTATGTGTGGGTTTAGTTCCTCATTGAGTTCATGTAGCACACAGCCGGGGACACCGTCCGGTCCCATTGATGCTGTGTTTTTTGCTTTAGAGAGAGCAGCTCTCACCTGGGCATCTGAGATGTTTGGGAGGCTAGACTCTGGTGGGATAGATATTTCTCCTTTTGGGGGGGGGGGAGAAATTTGCACTGAACCTGTCTGCCAGTATGTTGGCAATGTCTGTGGGTTCAGTGATTTTTTTTTATCATTTTGGACTAATTCTGAGCATATCTGGGAGTTTCCACCCAGGTTTCTAACATAGCTAAAGAAGGCTTTATGATTGTCTTTTGTGTCATTAGCGATTTTTCTCTCAAAGTTGGCCTTGGATGATTTTATGAGTGATCGTAGTTTTTTGCTAGTATTGATCAGAGATGCCTTCCCTTTTAGGGATTTTGCTCTGTCATGTAGTAGCTTTCTCCTCTTATTGTAGAGTTTGTTTATGGCTGGGGTCCACCAGACCGGGCGCCTGCCTTTGGTGGAAAGGGTCTTGATTTTATTAGGGATTGCTTGATCCATACATTCCTGGAGGTGCTCGTAGAAGGCATTTGTAAAGGTTTCAGCAGCGTGGGTTGTGGTTTCCATTGGCTCGGGGGCCTTGAAGGATACCACTCCAGTCTTAAGAAGTGTGAAGTTTGCTTTTGGGAAGTTCTTCACTGTGGTCTTTTTGCTGGGGTGGGGCGGGATGTGGATCTCCAGTGAGATTAATTTATGGTCTGATCTCACCAATGAGGGATATACTTCCGGTGTGGAGCATTTTGTCCCCATGTTTGTGATGATCAGGTCTAGTATATTTTCTCCTCTTGTGGGAATGGTGACTAGTTGTTCCATAGCATTTGAGTTTATGAACTCAAGGAACCTTTGGGCTAGGGTGTTGGGGCTTGAGTAATGTTCCCAGTCTATGTTTGGGTAGTTGAAGTCACCCAATATGATGGTGTTTGGAGAGACATTCATACTCCACAGTGTCTTCAGGAAGGCTGTGTGGGTTTCCTGAGTTTGGGAAGGTGGTCTGTAGCATGTTACAAACTGTAGGGCAGTTTTACCTATGGTTAATTGCACTTGGATGTTCTCGATGCTTCGTGCGTTGCCACTAACCTGGAGGTGTGGGTATCCTTTATGAATATGGATACTCCCCCTCCTTTTGTGGTTCGGTCCGGATTTTGGGGCCGGAACGCATGATATGAGGTATAACCTGATAGTGTTGGGGTGCTCTCAGGAGCCTTGAACCAGGTTTCAGTCACAGCACAGACATCAATGTTCTCCATACTGAGGAGGGCTTCGAGGGCGTGCATCTTGAGGTTTAGACTTCTGGCATTGAGCAGTATTACCCTTAGTTTTTCTCCATTTTTGTTTTCTAGGGCGGTAGGTTTATCATTTGAGCCTTGCCTAAAAAGGCACTATGGGGTGGCAAGAGCCTTTGCCAATATCCGGAAGCCCAGGGTGACAGGTGCAAGCCGTCCCTTGAAGCAGCGTGGCTTGTGAAGCATGTCATCCCAGGCAGACAGACATTAGATCCCCTTAAAATGACACCAGTAATTAAGCCAATTATTAAAGCTGATCATTTTGTCTCTGTATTGTGGCATCATTCTTGGTGAGGGTAGGATACTGCTTAGGGTCAGGGTCATACCGGCCTGGGCTACATAATCTGAGAGCTCCTCTATGTCTCTTTTCATGTAGTCCAGGGAGGTACGTCTCAGGTCGTTCACACCGGCATGGACAATGACTGAGTCATACTTGTACTTGCTGTGGAGTGACCTGAGTGCTTGTGTTATGCGGCGGATTCTAGCGCCTGACAGGCAGCTTACTGTGATCTTTTCCTTGTTCAGTCTGGTGAGTGGGACGTCAGTGTGTCTGACTATGGAGTCACCATAACAAGTGTGTCTGGCATTGTGTTTGGCCTTAAGGGCTGTGACTGTTTAGCACACTGACTTTGAGAACTATGTGTTGCATGTCTTATGTCTTGAGGTGGCAGTTGCTTGGGTGTCTGCTTTGGAGGCCTCTGTAGTTTTGGTAGATTTTGATCAGTGCCTCCGTGTATGCTTTTGTGTGTTTATGTGTTTGTTTTGCAGTTGTGATAGTTCTATGTGAAACTGGGTTTGTGGTGTGCGTGGTTTCCTTCTCCTCCTGTCTGGTCTTGCCAGTCCTGAGTTGAGAGAGCTCAGCCTCCAGTTTGGCTATATAGTTGCATCTCTCACATGTATTTGTGTTTTGTGGGAGAAGGAGTGGGTTGTCTGTGTACATGAGGCAATTGTAACATTGCCTCAAGATGCCCAGATTCACCAGCTGAACAGGAGAGGACGCTAGCAACTGACCCTTCGACATGCTAGAAAAAGTGAAAAAGTTTGCTGTGTAACTGAGTCAGAAGGGACCTATAGGGAAATGGGTACTCAAGGGGATTCTAGGCTAATGTAGTACTTTGTTTAGTATACAAGTACTTTACCTATATAAAAATGCTTTAGGAGCAAGTGCTGAGCTTTTGAGATAGAGAATAGACTGTTTAGATTGCAAGTAGAGAAGTTCTAAGGGAAAAATTGAAGAGCAGACTTTACGGAGCCAGAAATACTTTAACCTTTGTTTAACCGGCGCTGCCCGATGGTGCTCTATGGGCAACTCCACGCAAAAGCGCGCTAAAGCGGGCCTCATAGCAGGGGGCTGAAAAGAGCCAGGAATTGACCCAAAACGGCCAATAGACTACAAGTTTCTGGCTGGAACCACTGCTCTAGGGACAAATAGGCTGCTCAGTGCTCCCCACTCCCACTGGTGAACAAAGAAGCTTCCCTTTATCCAAATAAGGATATGTAATAGCACAGGAACCAAGCCAAAGCCCAGAGATCAGCAAACTCTGAAGACTGGACTATTCTAGTTCAGTAAGGGGGGAAAACAAGATTTTTTTTTTTTTTTTTTTGCAGAAAACAGAGGAAAAACAGACAGTAAATGCTTTTAAACGGCTAGCACACTTGAGTGTGTTAGCCTACAGGTAAAATTAAGCAACAAATAACTTTTTAAAAGTGCAAAACAGTTAATCAACACAAAACAGTTTAAATAGAATGCAGAGCTGTATAAACAGGCGAAAATGCAGTCGCTAAGCAGTAAATAATCAAAAAGCCAGAAAAAAATACTTAAATCAGGAAAAAGTCACTTTTGCTCTCTGCTGCTTGTAGAACTCTGCAGGACACCACGAGGAGCTGTGCTGAGTTGAATACAAGCCAAAAAGCTGCCTAAAGTGGGCTTTATTACAGGGGGCTGAAAAGAGCTAGGAACTGACCCAAAATGGCCAATAGACTACAAGTTTCTGGCTGGAACCACTCCTCTAGGGACAAACAGGCTGCTCAGTGCTCCCCACTCCCACTGGTGAACAAAGACGCTTCCTTTTATCCAAATAAGGATATGGAATAGCACAGGAACCAAGACAAAGCCCAGAGGTCAGCAAACTCTGAAGACTGGACTATTCTAGTTCAGTAAGGCGGGAAAACAAGTTTTTTTTTTTTTTTTTTTTAAGGTCTACAAGAGGGTAGTGAGACCAGCTATGTTATATGGGTTGGAGACAGTGGCATTGACAAAAAGGCAGGCGTTTGAGCTGGATGTGGCAGAATTAAAGATGTTAAGATTTGCACTGGGTGTGACAAGGGTGGACAGGATCAGGAATAAGTATATTGAGGGTCAGCCCAGGTTGGAAGGTTTGGAGACAAAGCCAGAGAGGCACAATTACATTGGTTTGGACGTGCTGAGGAGGGATGGTAATTGTATTGGGAAAAAGATGCTAAGGATGAAGCTACCAGGTAACAGGAAAAGAGGAAGGCCTAAGATAAGGTTTATGGATGTGGTGAGAGAGGACATGCAGGTGGTTGGTGTGACAGAGCAAGATGCAGAGGACAGGAAGAAATGGAAACAGGTGATCTGCTGTGGCAACCCCTAACAGGAACAGCCGAAAGAAGATGATGACTGCCTGAGTATGAGGCTTCTCATGAAGACCTAATTCAAAGCATGGTAGAGTTAGAAGACAAGGCACATACAAAATCAAAGATGTTTTGCTGTACCAGAGAGACTGTAAGGAACCAACTGTATATTAATTTTAGTAAAGCAGAAATAAATAACTGGACTGGTTCACAGCAGTGTTTGTTAATAAAAGGTGCACATTGAATGTATGCTCCAAACCTGGCCGTGAGAAAGCAGCCAGGGCCTATATTAGTAAAGCTGGGAATTGGGGTATGATGGGAGGCAGGAATGACATTCAAGCTGCTGTGTCCAGCTGTTTTGAGAGTACTTTTCTTGGAGGATCAAATACACAGACATTTCTTGATGCATAACAAGCTAAGAAGTAAATAAAAAGTTTATTCAAAAAAATAAATAAATAAATATCCAGAGAGCAGAAGGGGCCTCCACTTCTCTTTCTTATGACAATAAAACTCATGAAGAGACTTTGTTGGAGAAATCTTTTCCAGTGTTCCAAAGGAAAATGTTGAGAGACAGAAAAAAACCTACAGGTATTTACTAGAAAGAAATAGGTGTACCTTGGACGTTTGCTGGAGTCTGGTGCTTGGGAGGTCGGCAATAATTTAAGCAACCCTGAAATTGGTGAATAAACAGGAGACCAATCATCTGTCACATTTGTGAAATATGTCTTTACAAGAAAAATTGGATGACAAAGACTGAACCTCTGACTTTCTTTAATGTGGGTGAACTGTAAAGCATATACCCACGTTATTTCATTAATGTTTATAAAGACACTAAAGGGGAAAAAGAAGTAGCAATAAGTAAAATAGCTTTTGTTTAATATGTACAAAACATTTCACAATAAAAGCTATATTACACTTTAAAGCATCTTTGTATGGTGTGCATTCAAGGGTATTTTAAATGTGTGTGGGGGGAGTATTTTCAATAACTGTTGTATAGGTTAAATGTATTGTGAGCAAGTACCTTTTTAGTTGTAAGAAATGTATGCTTCACAATATAAAGAGAAGTGAGGCTGAACTGCAGCAAGTTTAAATTAATGCTGAGATCTCAGGCTGCTTGGGCGGGCTGGAGTGAAATGTGAACATGTACTGATTATATGTAGAGTTAATATGGTAATTTCCATTGTTTTTACAAGGTTGGATATATAGATTGATGTCCTTGGCTTTTTTTTTTATTAGCAAGTAGGTTTGAAAAAACAAAGACAATAGTGAGAGCCATGAAAGCTTCTTGCATTTGCAAAATTAGCTTTTTATCAGCAAATGTTGTTAGAGAAAAGAAGTCTGTATCTGAAGGCAGTTATCCATTGGAATTGTGTACATTCTCTTCTGAGTGAAATTTACAAAGATTCCTTCGTACGTCTGAAAAATTTATTGGCTGTTTTTTTTTTTCTTATTGTTGACTACTTTTATATGGGAATGAGCTTTCTGCAGGTGCAAGCCGTGAATGCCAAGAGTTCTGAGTATTCTTTGAAAATTTAAAGGGATACAGTGGCAAGCTGTTCATTGAAAAGTAATGTGTAAAATTGAGAAGTGAGTAAGAGTAGCTTCCTCAGCAGCCTTAATACTTTAATGCATTTAATAGAACAGTGCATTATTAGTTTCATTTAAAGGTAGCCAGTCCACTTTTTCTTATGGCTAACTTGTTTTTTTATTTTACATATCTGGGAGGGAATAGAGATAGGAAAAGAACAGACAACAATCTCTAAGTGGGAACATAGGCTATGACATGTACTTTAGCATGAGTAACATACAATGTGAGAGTGTTCAATCTCGCCGTTTGTTCTTACACATGGGTTCGGAGCCGATCCTCGGCTCCGTGTCGGCCGCTTGCAAGCTCTGCATCGAGAAGCTTGAGATCACCTAATACCCACAATCCCCCTCTGCCTTTACCTCAGATCTAGTTTGCCGCTGCAGCGTTTGCATCACTGGGTCGAGCTCGAGCACCTAAGATAAGATTAAGAATTTATTCTTGTATTTTTCTTGGTACTTTTATTATATAAAGTTTGTTAGTTATATATTGTGTGTGTGTGGTAAGGTTGAGGGATTCTCGGTTCCGTTAAGTTTGTTAAAACTTATTTAGAGTTCTCCTCGGGGCCTACCACCCCTTACTTGGATTTGACTACCGGATTGACTACCTTACTGGATTCGACAATTTCACCGGACTTGACTTCTTTTACTGGATTTGACCTTTCAATTTTTATTAGTGACATGTCTGAAAAGGCTAAATCGGGGTTTAAGCGTTGCCAATGTGGGCAAAAGATGTCAGTAACTGACAATCATAGTTCCTGCGTCTACTGTCTTGGCCCTCTCCATCTGCAAGAAGACTGCTCTATTTGTCATTCTTTCAGTGGGAGGGTCATGACAGATAGGCAGGAAACTAATGGATAGAGGTTTGTTAAAACCTTCCTTTCAAGAGGCTCTGGATGCTTCTGACCAGGCATCCAAATCCTCGAAGGAATCGAAGACGTCGGAGCCCAAGTCTTCGGCCCGAGCTCTTCAGCTAAAGTTAGATCACCGGTTCCACAGACTTCGGGCCGGTGTTCAACTGTTGTCAGTTTCCGAAGGCCGAGTCTTGGAACCGTGATGGAGCTCCTCCCCGACACTGTTGAGGTCGGCTCCATCTTCGATTCCTTCGACCCGTTCTTCCAGGCCCCTCTCCGACACCGATGTTGACCGTGTGGTGCAGAAATTACTGGAGAATACGGCCTTATCCAAACTTATCTCGGTTTCCACCCAATTGGTGTTGAAACTTGAAGGCCTTCCATTATCTCCATCCCTTCCTCCTCCGAGACCTGTCCAGTCTTTGGAGCCGGAAGAGGTTGATCTACTGATTGTGGAGCCCTCGGTGCCAGAACCGGAGCCGAAGATCCATCCTTGGTTCCGGGGCCGAGAGTCGAACCGATGTTTCGGTTCCGACTCTTCCTCTCGGGGCCTCTGCTCGGATCGATTCGGCTCCGTCCTCGGGGTCGATGCCTTCGGTGCCTGTTTCGGGGATTCTTCCCATTTCTTCGGAACCGGGAGATACCTCGACTCGGGACCCGGGGGCCTTCGATCTCATGAGGAAGGTGTTGTCTACCCAGACAACTACATCAGTAGAAGCAGCCTCTCCTCCCCATAAAGGACCCGTTATCTTCCTCTGCACCAACGGCTACATCCAAGCGTCGATCACCGGTGTCTCAGCCACCCCTGGAGGGTGCCCCCTCTTCCTCGGAGGCTTCTTCGGATGCCCCCCCCCCCCGAAGAAGTCCCTAGGAAAAGATTGTGTAAGAGGAGACACTTAGATTCTCCACAAGAATCTTTGACATCCGATACTGACTTGGATGAGTCAGAAGGGTCCCCAAAGTCACCTTCAGAAGATGTCTCCTTTTCTGACATCTTGGAGATCCTAAAGCAGAGAGGTGATTGGCAGTCCCTCCCCCCTTCTGAGGATGAGTCAGTCTTGCTGAAGGCATTCGGTGCTCGCCCTTCCTCCTCCTGGGTCACTCCGCCCTTCGATGAGTTAATGGAGCTAATTGCTCGAAGGGCGTGGGAGACACCTGACACGAGTGAACCAGTCCCTAGGAAGCCTAATAAGTACATCACTGCACCCCAAGACAAGGCTTACCTCACAAAGGGAGTTCCAGTGGACGCCATGGTGATGGCAGCGGCCACGAAAAAGGAGATGTCGGAATCTTCCTCATCTGTCCATCCGCCTAACAAAGATTCCAGGACTATGGACAGATACGAGAAGCGCATTTTTAGTTCAGCGGCTTTTTCTATGCGATCCCTGAACTATTTGACCCATTTTACACGTCTACAGAGGGATCTAATCAAAGAGCTGGGAGATACCCTCCAGGGTACTACAGATGCTGCTGTTTCAGAGAAAGTTACAGCACATCTCAATACCCTTACATCCATTGTTAACTCATCCATGAGGCTGATATCATACGCAGCCGAGGGATCGAGTAGGGCAGCAGCTTCAGCGATTGTTCTTCGCAGACAATCCTGGATGCGCTTATGTTCATTTGCGGAAGCCTTCAAGTCTTCCTTTACTAACGCCCCATTTGATGGTGCCACTCTCTTTGGCCCCAAAGTAAAGGAGACCCTTACCCGATGTGAACGGGAGGGAAAGACTCTTGGGTTTTCCCCTGGGGTTGGTTCCCAATTTGCCTTTTCCCACCCCAAAAAAACGGGTTTTTTTGGAACCAATGCCTAGTGTTACTCAAATGTAAAGATTTACCAAAATGTAACAATCATAACAGTGTAAACCTGTTTACTCTCTACAAACCTCAGAAATGTCTCATGTACTGTTTTAACACCTGATAACAAAACAGTCCTGCACTTTTAACACCCACGTTACTAATCTCTCTTCTTCTAATAATTTCCTGTATGTATTTTAAAATCCCAGTGAAATGATACCTGTCAGCAAAACAGTCCTGCTCCTATACCAACATCGTTACTAAGTCCACTTCTTGTATAGGCAAATCAAGTAAGTATCGTAAAATCTGGAGCATTTCTCCCCGGGCCTCCGCTGACAACAGGCTCTGTGGAACCTAGTCAGACATTCCCGGTCAACAAATGTTAAATAAATAAAATAAAATAAAAAATCTTAACACTTTCACCAGTTTACATGTCTCAAATTGAATAATAACTGGTTGGATAAAACATACATTAATATTTCAGAGTGAATGTATGTATAACTATGGTTCAGTGTTCTGTAGTTTATTTTATTGCTAGGTCATACTACTTGCCTGTGATGAAGGCTGTAGAGTAGAACTTTTCATCTTAGCCTCTGCTAAAAAGGGGCTGTGCCCTATTGCACTTTTCTGGTAACCAATGGCTGATATATAAATGTTGGGGACTTCCAAGATAGCTTCACATTGGTAAACACATTAATGTCATTTCTCCCAGTGAGAAAACAGAAACTGAGAAATAGTAAGATTGGGTAAGATTCAGTTACTGGCTAGTAATTACACTTCCTGGATGCCGGCATAGAAGAAAATTAGAGAACCTGAAAGAAAATGGACCAGAAAATAGTAAACACTGACTGGGAAGAATCATGCACCTGTTAAAAAAAAAAGCAGTTTAAACTTCAGTTTTGGTTCAAGAAATGGCTTCCAGTAATTTTGAGAAAAAAAAACAATTGAATGTACTGAGAGATGATTAAATATAAATTAAACATTGAAGGAATATATCAGCTCAAATAACAAAGGGCTGGAAAAATAGAAACTTTAACTAGCTCTTCGGATGAACTGATAAAACTGCAAAAATCGGAGGCTGAATTGAAGAAAACCAAATAGCTGGGTAACTACAGCAGAGCTAGTAAGGGAGACTGCTAGAAAGGTGCTTGGTATCCTATCTGGACAGAGGAAGGATGACAAGGAGACATGGTGGTGGAATGAGGAAGTACAGGAGAGTATACAGAGAAAGAGGTTGGCAGAGAAGAAGTGGGATTGTCAGAGAGATGAAAGTAGGCAGGAATATAAGGAGATGAAGTGCATGGCAAAGAGAGAGGTGGCGAAGGCTAAGGATAAGGCACATGAAGAGTTGTATGAAAGGTTGGACACTAAGGAGGGAGAAAAGGACCTGTACCGATTGGCTAGACAGAGGGACCAAGCTAGGAAAGATGTGCAGCAGGTAAAGGTGATAAAGGATAATGAGGGAAACCTGCTCACAAGCGAGGAGAGTGTGTTAAGGAGATGGAAAGAGTACTTTGAGGGGTTGATGAATGAAGAGAATGCGAGGGAGAGAAGGTTGGATGATGTAGGGATAGTGAATCATGAAGTACAATGGATTAGCAAGGAGGAAGTAAGGATAGCTATGAAAAGAATGAAGAATGGGACGGCTGTTGGCCCTGATGACATACCTGTGTAAGCATGGAGGTGTTTAGGTGAAATGGTAGTGGAGTTTTTAACCAGATTGTTTAATGAAATCTTGGAAAGTGTGAAGATGCCTGAGGAATGGAGAAAAGTGTTTTGGTACCGATTTTTAAGAATAAGGGTGATTTTCAGAGCTGTAGTAACTACAGAGGGATTAAACTGATCAGTCACAGCATGAAGTTATGGGAAAGAGTAGTGGAAGCAAGGTTAAGAAGGGACATGATGATTAGTGATCAGCAGTATGGTTTCATGCCAGGAAAGAGCACTACAGATGCGATCTTTGTTCTGAGAGTGTTGATGGAGAAGTAGAGAATGTCTGAAGGAGTTGCATTGTGTTTTTGTAGACTTAGAGAAAGCATATGACAGGGTGCTTAGAGAGGAGCTGTGGTATTGTATGAGGAAGTCAGGAGTGTCAGAAAAGTATGTAAGAGTGGTACAGGATATGTACGAGGGTAGTGTGACAGCGGTGATGTCTGCGGTGGGAGTTACAGATGCGTTTAAGGTGGAGGTGGGATTACATCAAGGATCAGCTCTGAGCCCTTTCTTATTTGCAATGGTGATGGACAGGTTGACAGACGAGATCAGGCAGGAGTCCCGTGAATGATGTTGGCAGATGACATTGTGATCTGTAGTGAGAGTAGGGAACAGGTGGAGACGACCCTGGAGAGATGGAGATATGCTCTAGAGAGAAGAGGAATGAAGGTCAGCAGGACTAAGACAGAATATATGTGTGTGAATGAGGAGGATAAGAGGAATGGGGAGGATGCAAGGAGTAGAGGTGGCAAAGGTGGATGAGTTTAAATACTTGAGGTCAATAGTTGAGAGTAACAGTGAGAGTGGAAGAGAGTTAAAGAAGAGAGTACAGGCAGGATGGAGTGGGTGGAGAAGAGTGTCAGGAGTGATTTGTGACAGACTGGTACCTAAGAGTGAAAGGAATCTTACAAGGAGGGGAGTAGACCATATTTAATTGAAGGCTTCCAGAAAGGAGAGTCTTTACTAAAGCCATTGGCATTAAAGATTAAGATTCCTCAGCAAAGCTGGTTCTGAAGGTCTTGGGTCTCATGGCAGCTTCTCTCATTCGCATACCATTGGGAAGACTGCACATGAGAGTTCTACAATGGCTACTGTTTGCACAATGGTCGCTCCAACAGTTACCTCTGACACACGAAATTCTGATTACAAACACATGCAAATCACACCTAACCTGGTGGCTTCAGACTTGCAACCTTTCCAGCGGAAGACCATTTGTGCTACCCACGCCAACAGCGACAATAACCACGGACGCTTCCCTGATAGGGTGGGGGGGCATCTTTCAGGGACAGGCAGTCCAAAGTGAATGGACCAATTTGGAGTACAATCTGCACATCAATGTTCTAGAGTTGAGGGCAGTGTTTCTAGCATTGCAACACTTTGCTCCCCTTCTTCCTCTAGGGACTATTGCAGTTCAGACCGACAACATGTCTGTAGTCTGGTACATAAACAAGCAAGGGGGAACCAGGTCTTATCAGCTATGCAGAGAGGCCATGAGAATTTGGCAATGGGCGGAGTCCACGGGTCGCTTTCTGATGTAGCACATCCGGGGTCATCCAGCGTCATAGCCGACAGGCTGAGCAGAGCAATCCTGTTGCCTCCGCAGTGGTCCCTCAAACAGTCAGTGCGAAGGCGATTTTTACGTAAGTGGGGCCAGCCTTCCTGCGATCTTTTTGCGTCTCAATGAGCGCCAAATGCAGGAGCTACTTTGCCCTATTACCCCTCAGGAAGTCCCCAGGGGCAGCTGGTGCAATTGGCCCCTGGGTCTCCTATGCGCTTTTCCTCCTTTTCCCCTGATTGCAAAGTTTCTGCAGCCAGCAACCTTCAGAGGGCGATAATCCTCATTGCCCCATTCTGGCCTCGTCAAATTTGGTTTCCCTTTCTATTGCAACACCGCGTTGGGACCTTGGATTCTGGACCAGAGCCAGATCTACTGACTCACTCGTCAGGAGTTCCTCACCCATCTCGAATCACTCCATCTAGCAGCTTGGCTGCTCGGCTCCACTTTTTAGCCAGGTCTGATTCTCTTTCACCCGGCAGTTCAGAATATATTAGTGGCTTCTCATAAAACTTCCACTACAAAGACCTACACCAGTAAATGGAAGCATTTCGCCTTCTGGCGAATTCACATCATTTGGACCCTGTTATAGCTCCGTTCAAACAAGATCTTGGAGTTTTTAACAGAATTGTTCCATGAAGGAGCTTCTCCTGCCACTTTAAGAGTGCAATTGGCTTGCCATTTCCAACTTTCCGTGGAAGAATGTGGGGCACCTGTTATGGCTCACATACTTTGTAAGGCCTTTTAAAAGGATCTTTTCATATTAGACCACCAGTTAGAACTCCTACATCATCTTGGAATCTGAACCTTTTACTATCTAAATTGATGTTGCCCCTTTTGAGCCAGCCTCCGTTTGCCCATTGAAGTTTTATCGTGGAAGACTCTCTTCTTGGTAGCCATTACATCCAGCTAGGCGAGTGTCTGAGCTTCAGGCTCTTTCTATTAAGCGCCTTATTTGATCTTCCACTCTGACAGAGTATCTCTTAGCACTAATCCATCCTTTCTTCCCAAAGTTTGCTCTACCAATAACATTAATCAGTCCATTGAATTACCCACCTTTTTCAAAAAATCACACTAATAAGTTAGAGTATATGTTACACAAATTGGATGTCCATAGACAACTCAGGTTTTATTTGGATAGAACAAAGGATCACAGGAAATCTGATCAACTCTTTGTAGCCTTTGCTGACAGCAGGAAAGGTGTAGCGGTTTACTAAACAAACTCTTTCCAAATGGCTAACTGATTGTATCATATCGTTTATGATTCTTCAAATCAAACCTTATCTGTCAAACCTAAAGGACATTCTACAAAGATCAGTGTCTACATCCTTGGCTCATAGCTCGCCTACCATTAGACACGATTTGTGCAGCTGCTACTTAGGCTAAACCATACATTCATCTCTCATTACAAAGTGGACAGGGTTTCTAGGGATAGGGCAACCTTTGGTTCCACTGTGCTCAAGAACGTTCTCCCGTGAGTTCCTCAGGAACATGGAGCTAGGGACGCTACCCATGTGTAAGAACAAATGGCGAGATTGAACACTCTCACATATAGAAGTTATGTCCTTACCATAAAGTTCCATGTGGAGTGTTCATCTACTTGTTCTTACATTCCCACCCTCCCACCCTCAGGAAGAACGTTCAATTTGGTGCCTGGTCTGGAGTATTCTCCTTCTGCATTTGCAGTGGTTGTATTTGTATGATGCACATGTGTGTGTGTGTGTGTGTGTGTGTGTGTGTGTGTGTGTATATATATATATATATATATATATATATATATATATATAGATGATTTCTTGATTATGTAAATTTTGGCATGAGTGTGCGCTCTCTGGCTGCTGGTTTGCTTACAAACTAGATCTGAGGTAAAGGCAGAGGGGGATTGTGGGTATTAGGTGATCTCGAGCTTCTTCTCGATGCAGAGCTTGCAGCTGGCGAGCCGAGAGGATCGGCTCCGAACCCATGTGTAAGAACAAAGGCGAGATGAACACTCCACATGGAACGTTATGGTAAGGACATAACTTCTATTTTTAGATTAGTGTGTGCAACTGTTGATTTGGAGCAATACCTGCATGGAGGGGTAAACTTCATTTGTTGAAAATGTCCATAGTTTGTATGTTCTAAGTTAATTTGGGAGTTGTGTTTTAATTTGGGAGTTTTGTGTTTTAAAATGTTATATAGCTGTTTGTGTTGAAGGGTTTTCATTAAAGCAAAAAAGTCTTGAAATATGACATTAGTTAAAATGTAGATGAGAAGAAGCAACTGTCTAAAAGATCAGACTGCCAAACAGTGTGTGCATATAAGCAAAAAGTTGTAAGTGCACATAAAAAAAAATGTCATGTATAATAATGGCTACTCTGTCCATGGTATCTTGGAATGTAAATGGCCTTAAATGTGTAGACAAAAAGGTAAGAGTATTGAAGAATATTATGGAATACAGAGTGCAAATACCAATGCTGCAGGAGAATAGTTTGGAAAGAAATGAGCATACAAATTTGACAGAGTATTTTTGGATGTATATTCTGCAGACTGTCAGGGACAAAGGAAAGGGGAGTTATAATACTGATAGTTTGAAGGGCTTTACAGTAGTGACAGAAGAGGGAAAAAATGGTGGTAGATTTGCAGTAGTAAGTGGCAGTTGATAGGCGAGGATTACACTGGCATATATTTATGTTCCACCAAAAACTGCTATTATGGAGCTTAAGAAACTTTTGGGAGAAATCAGCTTTAGCAGGGAATATTACTTAAAGGTGGGGACTGGATGAGGATATATCAGGGGACCTAGAATGGAAATAAAATGAAAGAGTGTTGATTTCTGAGGAAAATTATGAAAATGTTTGGTAAGGAAGATGCGAATCCAGTAGTAGGAACTCTTGCGTATTGTTCCTCAAAGTACAGTAACTGGGCTAGACTAGATATAATGTTATATTTTACAGGAACATGTGCATTTAATTTAAAATCTGCAATGTATATCCAGTAGATCATGCACCAATAAACACAAAGATAAAAATACTGGGTAATGAAGTAAAAAGGAGACTGGTGCATTCCATCCTACCTGGTAAAAAGAAAGGGCTTTAAGGAATGGGTAGTGGAAATTATTTGAGAGTTATTAGGGAAGATAGAAACACATTCAGAAGTTCTAGCTAGTGAGTGAGATAAAGTGAAAAATGAAATTTAAAAACAGGGTAGCAGTAAAACAGAAAGAAGGTTAAGAAATAATAGGGATTAATTAAGAAGGGCTGACTAAGGCTGCACTATTAAAGAATAAGGGGAATCTCCCAGAACAATAAGAGATGCAAATGCTGAGTGGGAAAGAGAAAATAAGGGAGTATCTGGATAATGTGCAGGAATGTTGAAAGATTGCTGTTAAGCAACTATTTTTTGATGGTAACTCCCAAGCAGAAAAACTTTTCGTACAAAAACTTGGGTAACCGAAAATAAAAAAGGTTGTCGCCAAACTTAGGGAAACATACAAAAAAAAAAGCTAGAACTTGAAGTATTACATATATTTCAGAAATATTATGAAATTTTGTAAAATGAGGATTGTGGAAATAATGAAAGCTTCCATAAATATTTATTGTTGCTGTTTCTCTGTGTTAGGATTAGAGGTAGGTAAGGCTTAACAATTAACAGTTAAGCTAGGAAGAGATGAGAGAAAAACAAGGATATGTAAGCTGTCTTCAGGAAAGTCTTCAGAAACAGATAGTCATACTGTGGAAGTTTGAAAGTTACGAGGGCAAAAGTGATTAAGCTCTGAAAGTAACAGTATTTTAAACTGAGGGGAAGCACCAACATCTTGGCAGAAAGCTTTGGTGACTGTATTACCTAAAAATGGTTAAGGCCCTTTAGACCCAGCTTCATGTAGACCCATTTCAGTTTTAAACCATGATTATGAAGTTTGTATTTACTAGCTAGAATAATGGCATGTTGATTCATTTCTATCAATTTTGGCAACAATATGGTTATGAGGATTGGGGAGACACATTTTGACAACTGCTATTAGTGGATTTGGATACAGAGTAAGCATTTGACAGCTTAAAGCTTGGATTTTGAGTAGGGCAATGGGTGTATTTATAGTCCCTGATAAAATAATAAGGTTAATTGGGAGGATTCATGAAGGATCGGAGGCAAGAATTAAAGTGGAAAGGTGTCTGTCTGATAACTTCTGTTGCACAGAGAACCAGGGAGGGGTGTCCTGTTTCCAATTTACTTGGTTTATATGTAGAGCCACTGGCAAAAAAAGAGAAAAAGGACACATGTTCATGAAATTAGTATTGTTTCAATCTTTGATGTCAGCCAAAAGTGCTCTTCTCAGCACCCTTAATGTGCCCAGTAATGACTCCTGCAATTCGTACAGGGTTACTTGGATTGGTACAAGTCTAAATACGATTGTAGATTCTTTATAAGACCCATTACTTCTGTACTGAACTGTTTGATAATGGGTGATCCCATGTGATATAAACTTCAGAATTTTCTGTGATGCTTTGTGGCTCATGGTTCCAGTGTTTTTTAGCAACTTCAGTACCATAATGTTTGTACAATCCCCAGTGCAACAGTCTTGCCACATTATTATGCCTTTCAGTAAATAGTCCTTCTGCCATTAGTATATCACAACAAGCAACAAGGTGTGCGACTGTTTGCAATTTGGTTTTACAAAACCTACATTTGTCTGTTTCTCCCACATGTTCAATGGACTTCAGCTCTCCTTAACCATTCCTGCATTAGTTCCTGATCAACATGAGGTTCTTCCCAGAAGTTTTCTATACTTGCAACTAGATTTATGCTTTTTCCATACTTCTTGCCTTCTCATCTGGTCCTTCACCTTATATTCTTTTTTTTTTTTTTGGCACATTCAGTTGCTGCCTGATTTTTATCTACTTCTGGATTTATTTACATTCTACTTGACACCAATATGCTTCTGCTAAATTAAGCAGAGAAGTCATTTTAGATTTATTCTCCTCATGTTTCAAAACTTTCACTACATTTGAATATTGTGAGGTCAGCAGATGTATGGAGTCTCACAATTGCAGATCTATACATGTAATCAATTTCAAGGAGGCCCATCCCTCCTTCGGAACGGGGAATATACAGTCTTGGGTATACACTGATTTTTTTTTTTTTATAAATTATTTGGTGAACATGATGCAACTTCTTGTTTTCCTATCTAATCTATCCAACACATTTTGTGGCCACTCACTCCAAAACTTTGTTAGGACAGGAAGAGCAAATTGGTTTATAGTCCGGATTTTGTTCCTAGATGTCAACGCTGTTTTCAGAATTAGTCTTCTAAAGTATTCCTTCCTAAGTTTTATTCACATTTGTTCGTTTTATTGTCGATCCTTCATCAATTCCTAAATATTTATACACTCTCTCTTGCTCAAGTTCTTTTATCACATTCTTGTCCCAAACTGATGTTTTCCTGATGCTGCGGTTTTCCTGCTTTAAATGTTCCTTTTGCACACTTATCAAGACCAAATGACATCCTTATATCATCTGAAAAAGTTTTGACAAACTGCAGCTGTGCTTTCAGATCCTCATCTGATGAACAATACCGTTTTAAATCAACAAATAGAAGATAAACCTTTAAAAATTGGATTAAGGGCAAAGCAGAACAGCAACGGTGACAGTCACCCTGGCATAACCCCTTTTGAATTTTTATCCCTGGGATAATAATCTTTTATCTTGGCTTAATTGCAAAGTGGTCTGCCACTGTTTCATGGCCACTTTAATGTAGTCGATCAGTGTAGGGTGTATCTTGTACATTTTTAAACTTTTATCCGTGAATGTGGGATACTATCAAATAATTTTTTTTATAGTCAGTCCATGCCATACTTAGATTCTTTACCTTTTTACAGTTCTCCAGTATGACTTTATTTAACAACAAATGATCCTTTATTCAGTATGACTTTCTTTTATTGCCCTTTTCTTCTATTGCCATAATTGGCTTTTCTTCTAAATGACTAATAACTCTCAGCATCAATTCCCATGTATAGTCTATATGTCGACGGAAGACAAATTATTGGCCTATAATTTTT